>NC_136805.1:18441440-18761440 GCF_951216825.1 Electrona antarctica
TTCAGACAGGGTCTCTTTCTAAAACCGAATTTATTTTTTAGCTAAAAGAAGAAAAGAAAAAAAGCAACAACAGTGACTCATTTCAGTTGGTCACACTGTCGTACGAAGAAGTATATTAAATTAGTCGTTTGGGGTGTCCGGTTAGACTAGCTCAAATACGGTAGCATTTGCAAACCAACCTGCAATTAAGATATTTGACTCGTTAAGCCATTTAGACATGAGGCCGATTCATTTTTCTTCGTCTTCTAAATCTGAAAATTTCTGAAAAATGTTTCTATGTCAGTGGTTCTCAAACTATTTCATGTCAAGGACCCCAAAAATTATATGTAATTGGTCACCGACCGCCATCTGAAAATATGTTGTTCCAGGGACGCCCCAGAAGCAAAGATTTGAGTTAAAAACGTTCGCAAAAGAAAGAATATATATTCAAAGATTTGCGCCACATTTTCACGATTTTTCAAAAATAGTAGATCTACAAGCTCGTAGTGCGGCACTCAGTGCCGCGCTATAAGCTTGTAGATCTGCTATTTTTCAGTAGCTAAAGTATAACATAATCCTTAAAACACCATAAAGGGGTTCCCGTCCTGAATGGGTAGTGCGTCTATGCGCCGTAAAACTGTTCTCGTGCTGCAAGAGCAGGGTTAAGAAAGCACAGGGAATTAGTTTCTAACAGCACTTAAATCCTGATGTGTTGGCTTGGCAGTGTAATTTTCCAGTGGTGATGAGGGAGGCTGCAGCCTCTCTGCCTCATCTTCTTTCTCTCTCTCTCTCTCTCTCTCTCTCTCTCTCTCTCTCTCTCTCTCTCTCTCTCTCTCTCTCTCTCTCTCTCTCTGGTCTGCTGTGTTTATTTCCCCCGGGGGAACTCGTGGGACGGATGACAAACGAGGAAGCCCGGAGATCCCTCACAAGAATGAGTGTCGAGGACACTATGATAAGCGTGCTACCATCCTATGTGTGTGTGTGTGTGTGTGTGTGTGTGTGTGTGTGTGTGTGTGTGCGTGCGTGTGTGTGTGTGTGTGTGTGTGTGTGTGTGTGTGTGTGTGTGTGTGTGTGTGTGTGTGTGTGTGTGTGTGTGTGTGTGTGTAGGCATGTTCTTAGTGGCTGGGCTAAATAAACACATTAAACTCAGAGCTATAAATGGCTACCTCGGGGGGAAGCCGGGCTAATTAGCTGCGGTGCTATCGGCATCTTGACTGTGATGTGTCCGGACAGAGTCATTGTTTGACATGGTACGGTACACCCCCCCCCCCCCCCCCACCCCACCCCCTCCACCCCCTCCCTGGTGGTGGCTTACAAATTAGATTTGCAAATAGTGCTGGCCCTGGATGAGCGACTCTCACTGCTTAGTATGAGACAGTCTCAGAAAAGATGCATCTCTCTCTCAGCACTCTCTCCCTTTCTCTGGTTCTGGTCTTTCCACAAAACTCCAGGCGCGGCTGGTGACTAACTTCAGTGATGCTCATGGTCGGAACTCATCAATCAACACCGCATCAAAGTTGTGTGAACAATTACAATTTGCAATTTAGGCATTTAGCAAGTGTGAACTCTAATGACGAAAAGTCCACCCACTCGTGTAGTATGCCGGGAGGTAGCATTGCTCAAATAAAAGTAATTACGTGCTTTATGAATGTTTCAGACCACAGAAACGTTTATTTACAGTTGTCCTTTTTTCACGTCGGGGACTCCCGGCACCACAAATTGTCTGGTGCCACCGGGCACTAGCTCAAATGCATTATTAATTACGGTATCTTTAGAACCTATAAATGATGAGACTATCAGCAATGTCATCTGCTATGATGAATGTGAGTGTGTTGAATTTTGGATGGATATTGATTGTATGCAGTGTGTACACATGTTATGAGCCTGCATATATGGACACATGTGAAAAATGCACTCATTAGCAGGAAAATACTGCACCAGGACTTTTTGTTGGTCAATGACACCATCACTTTCTCTTTCTGCTGCCTAAATATAGCAATGCACCAACAGTGGGCCAGGCCACACCACACCAGACCAACACACAGATGGGAACTGAACACAGAAGGGCTCAAGTACATTTGCTACTTACACGTTCTGTAAGTAGCAAAATTACAACTGCATTGGTCAGAAACTACCAATGATAATTGCGCTGCACGCATGCTTTGCGCCAGGGAAGAATACGATTTATTTAGACAAGCTGCAGTATCAGCCAATATGGCCACTTTTCCCGATTATCTTATTTTATTAGGATTTTATTTTTCTCTATTTCGTTAAACTTTTTCAGCAGCTTAATTTAAAAGCAAAGCATTGCATAAAGGACATAGGTAGAAAAAAATAATAGAGTAAAGACAGAGGTGGCAAACATACTAAGAAAAACATACAAAAAGTGTTGCAAAAGAGACAAAAAACATAGTCAACCTAACATCAGCTCTAATCTAATCTTCTGCATCTTATCTGTGCCTTACAAGTGACTGATAAATTAACCTTTAGCAGAGACTGTGGATAATTTAAATAGCCACTACACTGGTGGCCAGGTTGAATCTTTCAATTACAGAGTTTGCCTCTAGCAGTGTAACTACATGTTTCAGAAATATGATGAGGACATTAGATGAAAAGATGGTGGTATTTTTGTGGTGCTGGGGGGTGGAATGTGTAGGGTGGGCTGCTTCCAACTGCCAAGTCAGTGGCCTTCTCAATCAAGACCTCGATTCCCACGACTGCACGAGACTGAGATGACGGCAGCAGATGTTTCAATTAAGCATGAAGAGGAGGCGGGAAGCTGTAATTTATGCAAAACTAGCATTATGCAAATCGAATTTCCTAACGACCAACAGGTGGTCCTTGAGAACTCTGCCCCCGTTGCGGGGTAGATTGAGATTGCTATCTGTCGCCACGGTGACAAATTAAATGGAGAAGGAGGGCTTGCT
The DNA here is from genome assembly GCF_951216825.1 of Electrona antarctica. NCBI lineage: Eukaryota > Metazoa > Chordata > Actinopteri > Myctophiformes > Myctophidae > Electrona > Electrona antarctica. Next base: position 18,444,347 of record NC_136805.1, read on the forward strand.
GTGCGTGGCCTGTTCCACAGGGATGTTGGTGACTCACCTGCGATGGCGTGCGGGTCTGCCGAGTACTCTTGGACGTCCAACACGCCACAGTCTAAAGACGCCTTGAGCTTCTTCAACTTGGAGGCTGAGGGAGCGACTCTGAACAGGCCCTGAGAGGTACAACATGTGAGAAGAGGTCATTAATGAGAGAGTGAGAGAGAGAGAGAGTAGAGATGATACTGTAAGTGACATACATGGTCAATAGATTCAAATGCAAGTTTAACACTACTGTAAATGGGTGAATCCATAAATTGTAAACGCATACTGAATAAACATGTAACATACTGTAATCTAATTTATTTAAATGTCCTTAACCCATTTTGGGCGGGAACCCCTTTTGGTGTTAGCATTATGTTATGCTTTAGCTATTGAAAAATAGCAGATCTACAAGCTCATAGCGCGCCACCGAGTGGCGCGCTACGAGCTTGTAGGTCTGCTATTTTTGAAAAATCGAAGAGCCACTGACATAGAAACATAGCTTTTTCAGAAAACTGTCAGGATGTAGAAGACATTTTTAGAATCTGATCTCAGGTCAAAATGTCCTTAACCCAGAACCTTCCATAACCTGAAACTAATCCGAAACCTTTAAGTTCTGTGGTGGTTTATTGCTCATTTCCACTATAACGAGAACTCCCGAATGGGGAGATAGTACGCCATACTTTTTTTTTTATTGTGAGCTTGTAAATCTGCTAGTTTACTAGTTTAGCAAAACAAAAAGAGTATAAGTTCTGGGTTACTACCTTCTGAGTAGGTCCCAAATTGTCTGAGAATGTTATCTGAAAACGGAACCATAGCATATGGAAACAAATCCAGAACTCATGAAATATGTGTCACGGTACAGTTCACTGTTCTTATAGTCAAAAAGAGCTATTAACCCATTTAGACCTGAGAAATGATTCTACAAATGTCTTCTAAATCCTGACAGTTTTCTATGTCGGTGGTGTCGGTGGTGCTCAAACATTTTCATGTCAAGGACCCCCAGAATTATCTGTATTTGGCCTCTGAAAGAATATATATTCAAAGATTTGCGCCACATTTTCGCGAATTTTCTAAAATAGCAGACCTACAAGCTCGTAGCGCGGCACTCGGTGCCGCGCTATGAGCTTGTAGATCTGCTATTTTTCAACAGCTAAAGTATAACATAATGCTTAAAACACCAAAAGGGGTTCCCGTCTAGAATGGGTTAATGAATAATTATTAAGTGGAGATATTTAAATTTATATGACCATATTACACTAATGTGAATAATTTAAACACAATTATGCAAGTCAGTTGCAGCTGCCACTGACTTGCATAATTGTGATCACTGTGTGTGAATGCATAAACAGGCTTATAATATCACTACCCTATCATTAATCTGACTATACTTACACTTGTGTTTATTCCATTAAATTACCTTAGATGTAGCCTATGCTATAGCAGAACTCAGTGACAGTAGGCTATGTTTATAGGAGTAGTTCACCCTGATATTTATATTTTCTATCAATTACACACCACATGAAGCCTTGAATTCATGGAGATTTGTTTAGTTTTTTGTCGCATTCCTAAGCCAATAATTTGATGACCAGCGGATACTTAAATGCAGGTCAATTGAGTCTCCTCCACCAGTAGAAAATAAGTAATCTTTGAACTACTACTTTATGGCTTGTTTAAAGTCGCTAAATATAAGTTGCCCTATACAAAATTGAATCCCATTAGTGAACTTAATTATATGAATGCTGAAGTGTTGCACACGTAATGATGAAGTCTATTGTTCTAGATGGAGAGAGAGATGGAGAGATTGTTTCGTTATTTAATATCTGTAGGCTATAAAAAGTGGTATTAGTGCTTTAATCAATCTCAGTTGTAGAACTATGTTGGCACTGGGGATACAAAAGCATAGATAATTCCCTCCCTTCAACAAGAATAGTATTCTACAGTATCTCATTAAAAAACTAGTTTTTGTTTGTTTCTTTGGCCGCCCGTGATGCGTGCACTGACCTCCACAGTAATGGAAACATAATGATTGGTCAGTGTGGGGTTACACACGCATTGATCTGTTGCGTCGGTGCAGCATGAATGACTGTCGACACAGGGTAAGGAAGGGCTACACCTGAAGTTACTAAGCCAGCCCCCAAATCCAGCTTCATAAAACAAGGAAATGTCGGTAAGTTTCCCTTGAAAATTCTGTCCGAAAAATGAGTGACCGAAAAATCTGTTTACAATGTTTGGTGCACTTGATATTGGGTTAAGTGAACACGAACCGAAACAAATAAAAAATACATCAATATTAATTGCACCAAGTCTATGAAACTATAGGTCTGAACTATCTGAGCTGAACTGCCCCCAGTAAACACCATTGAGTTTGTCCAACTATATATACATACAACAAAACTAAAAGTTGTGAGTGAACATTTCGTGCACAGTTCAGTTCAGCAAGTCATAGACCGTGACTCATGCTGAGCATGCGGAAGCGCTGCATGCCTCCGCATGCTCCGCGGCCGCGATACGTCACCGACCCTACCCGTGCGTTTTCAACCCAGCTCCGTGGTTCCCCTTTCCGTGATGCGATGGCCCGAGTATATACACGGACAGCGGACACACGACATTCACGTAGATACAACCACACGGAGCAGCGGACACACGACATTCACGGAGATACAACCACACGGAGCAGCGGACACACGACATTCACAGCGATACAACCACACGGAGCAGCGGACACACGACATTCACAGAGATACAACCACACGGAGCAGCGGACACACGACATTCACAGAGATACAACCACACGGAGCAGCGGACACACGACATTCACAGAGATACAACCACACGGAGCAGCGGACACACAACATTCACAGAGATACAACCACACGGAGCAGCGGACACACAACATTCACAGAGATACAACCACACGGAGCAGCGGACACACGACATTCACAAGAGAAACAACAAGAACACAGCCGTCCCAGCGCGGAAAACACACGGTCAGTGGGCACAGGCAAAGTGTGTGTGTGTCTCACTCGGTTCGCACTGCGACACAAATTTGTTGGCGTTAGACGTGCGGCGGGTCGAGCTTCTAGTTGCGACCGTAGGTCGCAGATTACTATGAAAACCTGCAAAACCTGTCAGTATGTCACGCCACCATATATGGCCGTCAGTCCGTCACACCTCGTGACACGTCACGATACCATATATGGCCGTCGTGCCGTCATGCCTCGTGACACGCTCCATATATGGCCGTATGGCTCCATATGGCCATATGGCCGTCAACCATATGTTGATCTGACCTCATCAAACCCTGTACACTCAAGACACGCTCCATATGTGGCCAGACCTCATCAAACCCTTTCCCAGCATGCCACACTCCCTCAACACACACACACTGACCTCCTCCTGCATGCCACATTCCAGCAGCATGGTGACACAAGCCTCGATGGGGAAGGCAATGTCTCTCCCGCTGAGAGATAAGTGCTCCTCTAGAGGTTTCCCATAACAGGGCTTCTCCACCCAGGTCTCTGTCAAACACACACAAACACAATTAATGCACAGTCATTGGCAACTCTGTGAAAGGTGTGTGTGTATGTGTGTATGTGTGTATATGCGTGTGTGTGTGCGTGCGTGCGTGCGTGCGTGCGTGCGTGCGTGCGTGCGTATGTGCGTATGTGCGTATGTCTATGTGTATGTGTATGTGCGCCAAACATGGACTCACCCTGGTGCGCTTTGATCTGGGGCAGAATATTCTCTAGCAGCTCTAAAGATTTCCTATGGTACTCTGCCTGGACCTCTATCAACTGCACAGAGAGAGAGGAAGAGGAGGAGAGATGAGACAAGACGAGTGTGAACAAAATAAAGATGAGAGAGTCAAATAATGAGAAGAGAAAAGAGAAAATGAAATGAGGGGGAGAACAGAGAGAGAAAACATTTTACAATGGGTACAATGAGAAATATAGAAGTGATAGGAATGAAAAAGACAGAGAAAGGGAGGCTGTTATATATCCTATGGATGAACCTGTATCTCTATTAATAGCACAGTATTACAGCGTTGTGCTTACTGTCTGGAAGTAGCTTGAATAGTCAATTTCTTTGGCCACAAAACTGTACATATCTGCTGATAGTTGATCCTAAGGGAACACAGACAAGAACATATTTCAAACAAACAAAAAAAACAACAACGTCCAATTATTTTTTTCCCCAAACATTGAAATGCAACATCTCTCTCCAGCTTAAAACACAGCAATCCACATCTCCTTTTGGAGTGATAAAAATGGATCATAATTCATAACGTAGCTTCCCCCCTGTTCATATATCATGATGAGGACCAGGTGGGTCCTATATTAATGAACAGAAACAGTTTATTCTCATGAGACATCAAATGAATTTACTTTAAAAAATAATACAGTACTTGGATGTCAGATCAATACACATCCTCAACATGCTAGCAGTGATTAACAGTGATAGTCCAGTATGCATTTCATCACAGTAATGATAACCCGACAACTGGAAATAATACAGATATGGTAACAATTTGACTGGCGTGTTTACGTGAACTCTAATGCAATAATGTTTTAAATTATTCAGCTAATAGTGGGGTTTCTCTGCAAGGACTCTTGGAACACTGAATCGATTGTTACAAATTCTCAACATGGGATTGTTTTGAGTTTCACATGGATGTTCATATTCGTAATTTCAGCAAGCATAAAAAGAGTTCTTGCATGTCGCTGTGATGTTGTTTATCGTTTACTGTAGCCAGGGTCATTGGTCTCTATCTGGATATATTTTGCACACATGTGAAGGAATCAGCCTTTAGGCGATTAAGGGTATTGCAGTGTTTACATGACTTTCACTTGAATAACCGGGTAACTGTGAGACTATGATCGGTTTATCAGCGTGCAACTGAGCTCAAGTAAGCAGAAGACTGACTCGACAGATCTCCATGCGGTTGGCTGCCTCCTCCATCTCTTCCCTGTGGTGGTCAGCCTTGGCCCCTATCGGCTGCATGTTGCTGGACAGTCCCGAGGACTTGGACGACTGGTAATACCTGGAAACATGACAGCATGGAACAGTGTCGGGACATTAGTATTTGTTCAGCGTTTGTTGTGCGCTTCGCAAAAATGTACGACTTGGAGGTTTTCTGTCGGAACAACACGGTCCAAATGTTCGCCCAGAATAAGGCTGCCTGCGTTCATATGGTTCAATTTATCATATCTATGTGTGTCTGCACATCCTCTCTGGGCAGAGAGATAATGTCTACCGCTGCCAGAGTAGCTCACAATACTGTGCAGGGGGGGAGATTTGGGTCAGCAAAAATAAATAAAGGAAAAACCCAACCCAATTGCAGCCTTTCAACCACACACAGTGAGGCAAATCATTTCCAATCACATTTCCCCATTTCACAGCTCATAGAAGCACTGAGATGAGTGTGAGTCAGCACAGAGGGACCGCTTGGAGGGCCGTCTCCCATCGTCCAGGGCGCAATTTTGCAGCGACATTATTTCGATGAATTGTGTTTTGATATCAGAACATGATATCTATACAATGCAACACAAGAGTATGGTTATTGTCGTGTATAGGACTCATATATTATATGAGTTCTATGTTCAAAATAATGCTCATTATTATTTTACACCTGCCTGACACAAAATAATAAACATACTGCAAATGGTATAAAAGGAGTGGCTATAAAAGCGTCTATGTGAAGAAATGCACATCAATAATACAGGCGGCAGTCCAATGAAAGAACATAAATAAATAAATAAACAAACAAACAAATAAATAGTAAGGAACTCTCTAAAATGATAAATAGCTTTAATGTAGGGGCTTGTTCATCATTGAGCAGTTAATAACATGCTGAACACAATACGAATGTCGTGGCAAAGGCAAAGCAGCTAATTAAGTTAAGGTATACTTTATTATACCCCTTGGGGGCAAATGGACCGATCCTTAGGGAGAAGTGAGCAGCCACAGTGCAGTGCTGTAACTCCAGTACCTTGGTCTCCTTAGGGAGAAGTGAGCAGCCACAGTGCAGTGCTGTAACTCCAGTACCTTGGTCTCCTTAGGGAGAAGTGAGCAGCCACAGTGCAGTGCTGTAACTCCAGTACCTTGGTCTCCTTAGGGAGAAGTGAGCAGCCACAGTGCAGTGCTGTAACTCCAGTACCTTGGTCTCCTTAGGGAGAAGTGAGCAGCCACAGTGCAGTGCTGTAACTCCAGTACCTTATGGTCAAGGGCAATAGTAGGAGTACTGTATGAGCTACTGTACTGTATGTGCCTAACACGCATGTGTTTTTGGTGTGGGAAGAAAGAAACCCACATGAACGTAGGGAGAACAACGTGCAAACTCCGATCAGAATATCCCTGAGTCTTTCTTCACCCTCCCAATGACTGATTGTGGGGGTTAGCAGAGATGGAGTACTTGTAGAGAGGCTGGGGAATTGGGAATTGGCTATACTAAATTGGGACTTGAAGGGGAGAAAATGTTTTTCTTTTGTCTTGAAGGGGCATGTTTTGCACAATAACAGTCTTTTCATTATGTCTGCCCACGATCTCTGTGATTCATACAGTTTACAGGCTACGTTTGTTTACCTCAGTCACTGATACTAAAATCTGATATTTTTATTTATATTTTTTCTATGAACCTGTGACTTGACACCCATACTGTTATAAAACGGAAATAAAAAGATTTTGAAAAGAAAGAATGGCCCTGAGCAGGTTTGGAAACCAGGACCTTCTCACTGTGAGGCCACCGTGCTACCCAGCCGCCACATGCCGCTATATTTAAAGCGTCGTATTTGAGTGCTAAACTAGCTGCGCCACATTTGACATTTAAGTGAATGACATTTGAGTCCAGCATGGCTAAAACCAAGGCCACAGGACCAAAAGCTTGTACTTTATGTATCTGATTTTGGTCTATATGCATTGTGATGATCTCAGCTGCTTTTGTTTATATATATATATATATTATATCTCTCAAAGCATTCATCACATTCATGATGTGAATTAAGGACAACTTTCACTGCAGTGCAAAAGGTTAACAAGAGAAACAGAGTGAGGTAAAGGAGTCCCATTGGTAGGCTTTGTTCAGGGAAGGACTTGGTTGTTGTTTAAACTGTCAACACCATTTCAAACAGTACTGTACTGTATATGCTGTATACGTTTTTTCAATTCACTTCTCATATTCCTCATATTCAGTAATAACACTTCAAAGAAAATGTTTGATTATTCTTATGTTCAGAGTCAGACTCATGGCAATTTAGAGTAGACACAGTCATAGGACTAAGTATAAAATAGGGCTTAAAGGTATATTCAGTGATTTCACTTAATTCAAATATCACTTATTTTTTCTTATTTTTTGGATAATCCTCCCTACTATAAAGTGTGCTGACCATATAAGGAGTTCCTCCCTGTCCCCAGTGAGCCCCTGGGGTCAAAAAACCCTAGTTTCGGTTTGGGCTTTGGGTGGCAAAGCCCTCATCCAATCAGGATGAGAGGGGCCTTCCTCCAATCATGATCGAGTGGGGCGGGCCTTGGTGCACGTGCTGTTGGTCTGTTGTACTTCCCCACTGTAGAGCGTGTGCATGTGCACATCTTGTTACCGGGGTGGACCAGGGTTTTTTCCAAATCACCCAAATCACTGAATGCTCCTTTAAGTGGTTACGTATACATAATGTGCAATCATTCAAACCCCAGTGACATTCAGTCAGAGGCTTCATGGGCACACCTGTTCACATGGGATGGAGTTTCTCTCTGTGCCAGGACGGACAGACACACACACACACACACACACACACACACACACACACACACACACACACACACACACACACACACACACACACACACACACACAGAGCTCTTACCGTGTGCGTGCTGAGTCCATGTCCAAGACCAGCTTAGCTAAATGTTTCCTTTGTTTCTGGATGTTTGGGATTTCCACCTGGGAAGATTGCAGCAGAAGGAACAAGAGAGGTGTGTTCAGGCTCTTGTCTCTCTTGGTGGGAGAGAGACAGGAGAAAACAGAGCCAGTACTGTCATAGGCTGCGCACCTGCTGCAGCCAAACAATCATCTCAGCATTGGACCAATTACATGGCTGACTCTACTGGTCAGATTACATCAAATGCTCTGTTGTCTTCCTGCATGTCAATCCTAGATATTCCCTCGACAACATCCTTCCAATCCAAGGGTATCAAACAAGCAAACACTGCAGTGACTGGTTAGCCTCCCAACTCTGTAGCAGTGAAGTGGATTATTTGACATCAAGTGAGTTAAAGAAAGCTTGCTGAATGCTTAAGAGTTTGCCCAGGCCTCTGCATGTCTACAGTTACTCTGGATCAATTCAATCCAATGCATGAACACATCACTGAGGCAATAACATTTTGTTAACAGTCCCAATAGAGAGTATGCGCGTGACTCATCATCATCATACCCGGAAGTTATGCGGGAACGCCTAGTGAGTGGCAAAAAACTACTTTCTGGCCCATACATCTAAACAGAAAAGTATTGCATTAAACGACGTTAAACGATATTAAACTCACTTTGCCACTCATTTTATGCATGCTATTGGCTATATTATGTGAGATTTCTCAACCCAAGTGTGACATAAGAGCAATGACATCGCATGTCAACAGCTCGTTTCACAGCGTGGCATTTACTAGCGAATGGGATGTACCTCTGCGAGTTCGTAAAGGGGCTCGACGACGTCTCTCTCGATGGTGAGCTCGAACAGGATGAGCTCCTGGGCCAGCCTGTCCTGCGTGTCGCCACACAGCTTCAGCATTTTCCTGCGGCAGCAAATCGTCAAGGACAACATCACTCCACAGCTCACAACAACATGCCATAAGAAACACATCTTTCCGTTTTCCCGACCCCGCATGAATTACATTTCCTCGGTTATTGCTGCCTTCATTTCGCAATTAAGGAAACATCAGAAATGACATTTTAATGACTCCACAGCATAACAGAACACTCTTCACTGAAAATGGGCGTCTATGTTTAGCAACATGGAGATGAAGATTTGTTCAAGGTGTACTTTAGGCTGATGAAATGTTTAATGTGTGTGTTTGTGTGTGTGTGTGTGTGTGTGTGTGTGTGTGTGTGTGTGTGTGTGTGTGTGTGTGTGTGTGCGTGCGTGCGTGCGTGCGTGCGTGCGTGCGTGCGTGCGTGCGTGCGTGCGCATCGAACGCACTCTGTGCGTGGTAAACTCACCCTAGTAGAGATTCGTCTCCAAGCACTGCAGCACCCTCCACCATACATTGTGCTAGCGTTGTAAGGGGAAGTTTCTTCTACACAAAAACAAACAGAAACACACAGAGACCAGGAAGAACATTAGCCACGGAAGTGATGTGTTCTATTAAAACCTGTGACATTGATGAACTTAACTGCTCATATATTATTTTAAGTTATCTTTAGGGGCTTTTGTGTCATACTGTATGAACAGTTGACAGAGACAGGAACCGGCAACCGGGGACTCGCTGTCTGGCATTCTTGAGCCCATACCTACACTAACCTTACAACAGGCTAGTTACAATAGTTCTAATGCATTTTAGGCGAATCATCGATAATTATTTTTTATTACACAGCTTGGTTGAATGCTTGATTCTGATTCGTCAATCCCTGAATTTATCAGCCTGTTATTTTATAATATTGACAGCTGAACTCAATAACAGACCGCTGTCTAATCAAAGGCTCAGTGCACCTGCTCGTATCAATCTGCGTTGCTTGATTTTGTGCCGCATCCAACATGGCAGCTATATAAACAAACACACAATGCCTACAACTAAACATTGCGCCCAAGAATGTTTTTGAAAACAGCGGCGAAATAGACTAAGCAGTTATCGAAATTATTCTATTTAGACAATTCCCGTTGTTTTCCGAAGCGATTTGTTGCACTGGTTTGCACACACCTGGCATACATTAACACCTTGAGGGCCCGGACCTATTTAATCCATTAATAAAATAGCGCCCGGACCACTTTTACCGGCGCACCGGAAGTTGTTGTGAATGTCTGTGTAGCAGCTAACAATAGCCACACCACTCTAGAGTCGATCGACAACAACGGGAGGTAAGAATAAATCAAATCTATCGCGACTAGCGACTGGACCGTGGAGTGCCGTCTAACACAGGATATTTTTTCATAATTAGACGGGATGATTTAGATCGCGAGTTATTTCGTTTTCGTCTGCTAAACAGGCAGGGAACATTTTTGATGACGTGTCACTGTTTGGGCAACGAGGATTGGGCAACAAGTGCTCCTAGGCTGTGGAGCGATGCGATCGGTTTTGATATCATTAATCTCCGTCCCATTTATTAATCTCCGTCTGGGGCACTTGACCATGAACTTGACGGTGATCTCCGTCTGGGGCCTCTAAACTGTTAATGCTCTGCTTTCATTACCGTGAGCAATGAAATCCTTCATTTTGGTGTTACTTTTGGGTAAATGTATTAATTTCTTTATTAAATAGCCATGTAATGAGCACGATAATCAATGGGGAGCAATAACCAATTGCTTATTCCTTGCATATTGCATCATTGTGTGCATGCTGGTATGCCCAACATCATATTGCATCATTGTGTGCATGCTGGTATGCCCAACATCATATTGCATCATTGTGTGCATGCTGGTATGCCCAACATCGAAAACTAATTTCAACTTAAATGGATGGAACAATAACACATAGAAAAGATGATCCCTTGCTGTATTAATCTGTGCACACAAGACAGATGTAACAATGTTATGACCTAAAAAGTAAAATATGTAAAGACAAGGGAGACTCGACCGCAGGAGGATGAGAGGCATGCAGGCAGAACAGTTTTCACAAACAGAACTGGATGAAACCGATTACAGCGACATTGTAAAATAATAAGAACATGTTGGTTACGTCATTTTCTCGTGCGCTCTCATTTTGATCATAATGTTGTTTGAAAGTCTATTGCTGACCTATGAAAAACGATTTGCGCATTAGAGCAAAGTTAACGCAGACAGACAGACAGACAGACAGACAGACAGACTGACTGACTGACTGACTGACTGACTGACTGACTGACTGACTGACTGACTGACTGACTGACTGACGGACGGACGGACGGACAAACAGGGGGCAAAAACATTAAATCCTTGCACAGCTGAACTTGAACACTTCACAGTCACACATAAGGACAGACAGATTAAACTGGATGAATGTGGCTAGTCCCAGCATAAACCACTTGACAACTGGATTAACAACTGATTAAACTGATTAAACAATGGATTACTGTGGTATATTTTTTTCAAAATAGTAAAAACAAAAAAAAAGGCAAAGTAGTTTAGGGATAAGGCGTTTAGCATGGACGAAAACGGAGCCCTTAGTCTCTCACCGAGGGTGATCTGACGGACTTCTTTTCCACCTCCACGCCCTGCTGGCCCTGCAGACACGCCGTCAGCTTCTTGTGTGTGCTGTGGGACACCTGCTTGACCAACTCAAGACGCTTCTCCACCTGAAACACACACACACACACACACACACACACACACACACACACACACACACACACACACACACACACACACACACACACACACACACACACACACACACACACACACACACACAGTGGAGTACAGATATGGGGAAAGTCCACCATATACCGTATATAAACTGAGTATTGAAATGTACTCGAGTCATACGGCAAGACACAGATAGACAAACTCACACACATGTGCACTATCCAACATACTACTGCTGTGCTGACAACTGCCCTGTGGGCTTTTTGCATTCATATTCGGTCTACGAGCCTCACTGACAGTTACAGACATGCATACGGAGCCATATGGCACCCAAAGACCCACAGGCTAGAATGTGTAATGCAGTCAGCTGAGCTGTGATCAAAACACACAAGGCTCTGCAACGAACCGAATAACTACCCAGAACCGTCTGCCTCCAAAAAATATGCCCTCTCTATGAAACGAGGCTCTGCAGGCCAGGGTAGCAACCAAAAGTGTATTATTTCTCTCCCTGATCAAACGGCCATCATATCATTATCAACCAGCGCCGGGTAGAAGTGATGGGGAACTGAGGGCTTCATTAATCTGTTCAATTACCACACCGCGCCCTCAGTCAATCTGCAGGGACCTCCAGCCATTGTGTCACGCAATAAGAGGTACCGTCTCAGTGCTTATTAACTTCGCCTGGAGGTAATTCAGGGAGTCATTTTCAAAAAGTCATTTTTGCACTCGCTGACTTCACAGGAATAATGATTTGTCCTTTGAGGGGAAGAGTAAACATCATTCACAGATATACTGAGGCATCGGACTGCATTTCCATGCATGAAGAATACACACTGTAGTGTATATACACTCAAATCCTGCTATTTTCTTACAGTATGTCACTTTTTGTAGTTTTGCTGCAGTGGTATGTTTTATGTGGCCTACACTGTATAAATATGAGTGACCCCTGAAGTCAAGTTCATACATAAGCCTTTGTGCAAAATGGACAATAAAACAATGTATTACTGCTATCTAATTCTACATTCTAAAGCAAGCACACACAGTTAAGAACAAATACACAACAACATGCATGCATGCACGTTCACATTCCCAGAAACACGCACACACACACACACACACACACACACACACACACACACGTGCACACACACGTGCACACAAAATATACAGTAACTTATATGTACCTGAAGTAGGTCTTCACTTAATACTTCAGTTTTTTCAGCCCTGTGGAGAAATAAATGAAAAAGGAGAGATCATCAGTACAGAGCAGCAATGCCTACATTACGTAACCTGGTACCATGGGAATAGGCCAATGTACAGTACAGTACACACATAGTGCTGATTCAACACAATTACATCATTTGGTGCAATAGTATTGCTATAACTGATAATGGCGCGGATGCCTGGAACTATCCAGTACAATCTAGTGTTAATTTAACTCCTAAGAGTGTGCAAATAATGTTCAAACTGTTTTAAATTGTTGAAACCTGCTACCAATATTAAAAAAGAAAAGAAAAAGTGTGCAAATATATTTGTACACTCTTTGGGGTTAAAGTAACATTTCAGTGGGTAATCACATCAAAGGACTGTTTGTTTTGCCGCACCTCTGGGCAAGAGTGGAGATAATGCGTAATGGTTGGCAACAGTATATTGTACTTTCATGACCCAACTCACATTGCTGACGTGAGAGAAAATGTACAGTAGAATATCATCTGGATGCCTGTTGGCTATGCATGTCTGCTATCTCACTCAATCTCTTTTTTTCTCATCAAGAAGACTAGACCAAGGATAATTTGCACACTGCCACAGCAGTCTGCTGTGGTCAGAAAAAGGCCCATCGCTGTGGAAGCAGAATTCCCAGCACATGGATATCATCGATCTCACTTCCAGGACTTCAGGCCTGGAAATACTATTTTGATTAAATGTCATCGAGCATCATTGTCTTGAACAGTACCACCATAGCTACAGCTGCAACAAAACCCCTAGGAACACAATGTTTAGGATACAATCTGGTTAATGTTAATAACTGTGTCAACAAACCATATTGTATATCGGTCATTAAAGTGTCAACATGTATGCAACAATGCTTTCTTGTGACGTATTTGGCATTTAGCAGGACCAGAGTCTCTGACATCACGTCGAGCAGCATGCGATTTCAATCATTCTATCCATCCACAAATGTGGCTTCATTCATAGGCTGTGCTATATTAAAAAATAAATAAATCTGCCCCTATTATGTGGCCTAGTTTCCCCTGGCACAGCCTTTCCTACGCAGAGCGCACGTGCGTGTGTGTGAGACTGTGTGTGTGTGAGTGTGAGTGTGAGTGTGAGTGTGTGTGTGTGTGTGTGTGTGTGTGTGTGTGTGTGTGTGTGTGTGACGTGTGTGTGTGTGTGTGTGTGTGTGTGTGTGTGTGTGTGTGTGTGTGTGTGTGTGTGTGTGTGTGTGTGTGTGTGTGTGTGTGTGTGTGTGTGTGTGTGTGTGTGTGTGTGTGTGTGTGTGACAGCTTTCAGTGCTCTCCGTAGACATTGATTGCTCAGTCCTGCTGTTGGCTTTGCAGAATGTCAACATGTTATCTTATCTTACCATCACGACTAGCCTAGGCCAACTTCACACAGAGGGAGAGAGAGAGAGAGAGAGAGAGAGAGAGAGAGAGAGAGAGAGAGAGAGAGAGAGAGAGAGAGAGAGAGAGAGAGAGAGAAGCAAAGATGGTGTTTATGGGAGAGACTAAAAGAAAGAGTCATAACTCTTGGAGAAATTGCTGACTCATTGTTTGCTTTAGTCTCCCTCTCTGATCTCCTCCAAGCCAGGCTTGACCCAGCATTCTCACAGTAAAACCCAAAGCTTCCTCGCCCACAATGGCTAATTGGTTCAAATCTGAGAGGGTAGGAATGTAAATCGTTTGTTTCTGCCGAACGTTTCTCATAACAAGGGAATAATGGCCGACCCAATAGCTGAATGTTTCAGGACACGTACTCTCTGAAGCCTATTCTCTCTGAAGCCAGGCAACTATATTCCACAATCTCTGAATGCTACATTGAGTATGTCACTATGGCTCCTGAATGCTGAAAACGGAAGCGAAAATATCTTTCCAAAATATATTTTAGAATTTTCATTTCTGATAGGAAGCCAGCATATATACATATACCTGTATATGCTTTAACTAATTGGATGTACATTAGGACAAATTTGCACGATTGCAGAGACGAAACACGTGTGTGTGTGTGTGTGTGTGTGTGTGTGTGTGTGTGTGTGTGTGTGTGTGTGTGTGTGTGTGTGTGTGTGTGTGTGTGTGTGTGCGTGCTCTGTCTGTCTGTCTGTCTGTCTGTCTGTCTGTCTGTCTGTCTGTCTGTCTGTCTGTCTGTCTGTCTGCCATTCATCCATCCCTATATATCTACTGTAGATATCTAGATATCTATCCGGTAGATATCTATAGCTCTGGACTTGTTTTCCTAAAAACACCTTATAGCACATAACACTGGGCTCTCTACTAGGCCCCCTCCTATTTTTGCTCTACACTAAATATCTTAGCACAATATAGCCGATATAGAAGCCCACACTGTGAGATGTTGTGACATCTTGTGATTTTCTCGATTTGCTATTTTCACCGAATGTTCGCCCCCAAGAATATGGACGCTACGATTCAAGTGGTTATGTACGGGAGATTGCCATATGCAAAGATAAGAAAAGTCCATGGCCCTAAGAGTTCTGCTGTAAGAAAAGTCCATGGCCCTAAGAGTTCTGCTGTAAGAAAAGTCCATGGCCCTAAGAGTTCTGCTGTAAGAAAAGTCCATGGCCCTAAGAGTTCTGCTGTAAGAAAAGTTTGAAAGATTGTGGCCGACACCTACGCATTTTGTCAGGGTGTGTACTGGAGATCCCCTTTCAGAAACCATGTACCGTTTGATTATTGATGTACAAAATGCCAACATCTGTACTGTATTTGCTATCCTGTCGTGGGACTAGCCACACCTACTTCCACAAAAGATTTGTCGCCCTCGCAAAATGTGTTTGTAACTTTCTACACCTTTCAATTGAGTAATGTAATAATGCACACAGGCACAAGGAGAGACAATGTTCCAGTGCTAATAAAAAGAGTAAAATACAGATATCTCCCCTTGTGTGTACTGTACGTATATTGTCTTGTTTTGTTTTGTTTTGGGTTGTATGTATTGTCAATTGTCAGTCGTTTCGTTTACATGTATGTTTGATTAAAATTCAATAAAACGTAAAAAAAGAAAGAAAAAAAAAAGAGTAAAATAATTAATCATCAACACACACATCGAGTGTCTCTGTACTGTATAGGGAGCTTGTGACAATGTAGCAATGTAGCATTCCCGTGACCTTAGGGTACCTCTAGTGTCATATAGGTGAACACACCTAGCTCCAAACAGGTAGAGGAAGTTTTACTATGAGTCACTCGGACCAAAACAGAGTCTCGAGTCTTTGTTACACTTTCACCATTCGGGTGAAAGTGTGTTATGGAATTTACAGACAAAAGCATAACGAGCACAGTGCAATTATTCAACTAAACAAAATGTTTGGTTGGCTAAACAGTAAATAACACACTCACAATACCAAAAACAGCTTTTTCCTCAGTGATTCAAAAGAATACAACTAACTGTAACTGAACATCCTTTACACAAATAACATAATTCTGCCTTACCTCACACCTGTGACCACATGGACAACAACACATTCCTTGTTTAAAGTGGTTCCTAACACATGCAGGGTTTCATGTCAAAGCCCAAACAAGAAGGCCGCTGAGAAAGCCTGGGTATCGAGGCCATACACAGCACAATCCAGAGTATTAATTGTACAGTGAGAGTGCTGCTGTGTATGTAAAAGAGGTACAGGGGACTTACAGAGCCCTGCTGTTCCTGCGGGAGGCTCTAGTCCTGTTGATCTGAAGCTTTTTCTTCCACATCCCCCCTGCTAGCAGGAGGATCAAAACCCAACTGGTTTCAGTCTGACCAAGCTGAGCTGACCAAAGGAGGAACGGAGGAAAAAAAAGAGCAGGAATAGAAGAAATCTAGAGAGTGAAGGAGCAAGGAGGAGGAAGACAAGAGAGGGAGTGAGTTTGTGAGTGAGTGAGGGGGAGGGCATTGAAAAGAATGAGACCTGACAGTCTGGTCCTTTTACTATTTCTTTCATCACCCACCACTACTACTCACTCACTCTCTCCTTCCCTCCCTTCTCCGCAACCTTAAGATACTCTGGTATTTTCTGCTTTCACGTTCTTTTGGTATGCGGTAATTGGCAGTAACATTACTTAGTTTACCATCATGTTTGGCTAGTTGCAAGCCTGTGAAGACAGCTCCTTATCGGCCATGAACCACTATGAACCCCCCCCCCCCCCCCCCCCCCCACACCAATGTACAGCTTGATTGCAGCTTGATTTGATTTTGTTTCCTTTTAATGTTGAACCTGCTTCAAAATTTAAGTTAATTAATTTTCTGCATTTTATTCCCTGCGTGTCCACTTTGTCTGTCTTATTGTTATCTGACTTAACCGTCTTTTATCATTGCTTTTCATCTGTGCACTTTCACTAAATGTAGAGCACACTGTGTTGTATTTTAATTTATGAAATGTGTTACAAAAATAAACGATTTATTGATTGATATGGTATTACACGCACGCACACACACTAATCTCATCAGCCTGACCAGCTGGTGTGTTATTGATCTGAGATAAAGAACGGCAGGGGGCCAGAGGCAGCAGGAGGAAAGACCTTTTCCTTTTATTCCATCATCTAAAAAGCGCCGTGGGGCACTGTGTTCAGATCTCTCCTTCCAGCTCATAGAGTTAAACATTCTTTAGCCATGCACGGGAAGGGCTGTTTGTATGCAGGTGAACACTGTATAATAGTCGCATACCTGTACAGTGTACGTACCAGAAACCTCATATTTATATTTCAACGTTTTATGTTTTGATTCGTTTTTTACTCCTTCACACTACAGTGAGACACAAAAGTAGCAAAAATAGCCGATCTATAGTGAGTTGTATAAAAATTGAACCAATTAAAAGTATTAACAAGAGTTGTGGCTAAATAACTACAGTACATTTGAGCCATTGGAAAAGAGGTTATTTGTTTTCCATTTCCTGTAAGAAAATAAATGTGGGTGGTTTCCACCCGACAGTGATTTCCTCATGTACAGCCATAGCGTATGACATCATGTATGATGTATTTAGATCTATATGAAGCGTGGATGTTTAGCAACATTGAGCATCATTAGCATTGAGGTCTAGAAGGCACCGTGAGTCTGATGGGCTGGATCTGAATTAAACAAACAACACACTCTAATGAGCAGATTAGTAATCAGTTGATGCTTCTGGCAGAGCCGGCTTTGGAAGTCTCCGCCTCTTTCACACAAACACGAGTGGACGCAAGTGTGCACACACAAACACACATGCACGTTACGCACGCACACATGCACGTTACGCACGCACGCACGCACGCACGCACGCACGCACGCACGCACGCACGCACGCACGCACACACAGAATGCATGCTGATGTACCCACTCGCCCACACCCACCCACATTGATTAAACATAAGAAGACTCACTATCTATCTGTCTCTCTTTCTCTCTCGCATTTTCCCTGCAAGTCCATTATGGCCTGACTGACAGTGACTGTGCACACCAGCACACGCACACACCCACCCACCCACCCACGCACGCACACACACACACACACAGCCTCCGTTTTGTTTTGGTAGGGCACGGTAAATGAGGATACTCAGCACTGGCAGACACAAAGTGCTGTCGGCCACTAAAATGAGCACTGCTCCCACGCAATGGAAATCCACCAATGCAGCAGCATTTCTACACCTCAACCCTTCCACTGCCTTGAGCTCAAAGCCGCACGCACACAATATTCCTTTTTAATGCATGTCGTGTTTTGTGTTTTGAATCCTACATGGACAATAGTCTAAAAGTTGTCAGTGTGTCATGCCCTCAATTACCAGTAGGAGGAGAGATTGCATGTCTGCACAGTCACTGTCAGACATGCACGCGTGCACGCACGCACACCCACACATGTTACTGTAATTGATTTCGATTGACTTGACATTATAATTGGCCCAACCTAAGCCTTACCCCAACTATGAAGCCTGATTTATGCGCTATTGCATGCCAGTGTACGCGCCGAAAATAGCCAATCTACAGTATAAGCTCATTGCATCGTGATGTGCTGTGAGCTTTTACAGTAGATCTGCTATTTTTAGCATATGAATTAAGCATATAAGCCCTGCTCCTGACATACAGTAGCCAAATATACTGTAAAAAGTAAGAACCGGCAACCGTAAATGTCCCAACTTTTTAAGATATTCTTTATTACTCTATTTTCGAGCGGACAAGGACCACATACACACGCGCATGGGTATATTTATGAATTTCTCTGCAGATGTTTTACTGGAGAACTGAAGCCTGGGAGGAAGATACAGAAGCTACAACTAGAACCGCCCTGTTTCCCTTTAAGCCTGTTGAGAGTAGACATTAGAGTAATGCACTGACAAAATACTGAAAAATAAATGTTACGTTCAGTGCAGAAAATGTACCAGTAAGGGGATTTTGCAGTGTAGAGATTGCCAAAATATCTAAACTCTGACACAGAATAAAACAGAATAGAGTTGATTGTGTATAAATAATGTTGTTTGAACTGGAATCAGTTGTGTGTACCCCGCACGTTTGTTTAGCTAGGTCCAGCATCAATCTTCCACACACAGGGATACTTGAGTATGAGCAGGGGAATGAGGACGGAATTATTCCTGTTGATTATGCACAATGTAAGACACTTGCCTACGGACCACCATGTAAACGTGCCCCTGACACACGCACGCACGCACGCACGCACGCACGCACGCACGCACGCACGCACGCACGCACGCACGCACGCACGCACGCACGCACACACACAAACAGCAGGCCTGGGAGGAAGATGCGGGCCTTCCTCGTGTGTCCGCCCTACACTTAAAAGTAGACCACCCACATCTCTTTGTCCGAAACAAGAGAAAGGATGGAGTTCAGATGGCTGAGGATCATCTGTGGATGTTGCGTTGATGTCTCTGCTCCAGGCCAGGGGATTTGCTCGCTTGCCACGAGAATCACAGCTGAGGAAGGGAGAGGCTCTAATGCAAACACACATGGGTCCTTGTGGTCCGCAAACCCACATGTGAACACAGCGGCCCCCAAAGCCTACTTGTCTCCACCTGGTCGAACGCCTGGGGAGAGAGTATGTCCATGTGTCCGTCCATCCATCCGTCCGTGGTCTGTCTGCTTTCCCGCTTTCCCATCGCGATTGGCTAAGATTGGCTTTGAAAGTTTGCAGGATTGGTCCATTTTGAACAAAATGCCTCAAATCTTCAACACAGCGTGTGATTTCCGTGAAGGCAGAGGAAGAAATGCCAGATTTGTATTAACCCATTTAGGCCTGACAAAGATTTGAGTTTAAAACTGAAACTCTGAAAGAATATATATTCAAAGATTTGAGGCACATTTTCACGATTTTTCAAAAATAGCAGACCTACAAGTGGGTTAATCAGCCTCATGGTGGCGCTATAACTCACTCAATTCATGTTTTCACCTAGACCAATGCTACGGGCCACAGGCCGCATGCGCACGTGAATCTAAAGCATTTTAAGAGCTCAGGTTATGAAGAATATTAGTCCGGAAGGCAGATCATGGCCGTGAGCGAACCTGGAGAAACATTTCACTGGCACTAGCCTCACGTTACCGCCTATCGTAGCGGCATGGAATCGGTTAATGTATCTGCGGCCCGTAATGGTCATATAAAAATCACACTTGTGTGAAGTGAGGGGGGCCGTCTGTAAGGAGATGTATAGAGCAGCTGCGGAAGTATACAGCAGCTGCATGTCTCTCAGGACAGTGACATTCTGTGATTATTTATTAAATGTGTGCTAATTAGTAAGGCCAGGCGGGGCCTCGGGCCACCCCAGTTAGGGTCCAGGTACTCTTAATTTCCATTTTCCAGCCATTGAGTTGCCTTCTTCAGGAGTTTATGAGTCTTGGGAGTCTATGGAGTTTTGGGAGCATTGAAAAAAGATCGCTTCTCCCACGCAGACTGGGACGGCGATGGGGATGGCGATGACAACAGCGAGGGCGGCGATGCCAAGAGCGAGGACGCCTCCGGCGGCCGCAAGGACGACCCCGACCGCGATGAAGGGAGATAACGCCAACGTCCACAAAATCTTCTGTTTTGTGCTCCACGAAAAGAGGCGACAGCCTGACGACCTGAAGTGGTCGCCGTAGTAGTCAGACGATAACTTCTCCATGCACAGCCAGCAGAAGTGACAGCTGCAGACGGTGCAGGTCATGTGATTGCATCCCCAGTCGCCCCTCTTGCTGATGTGGACTGCGCAGCCGGGACACGGCCTGACCTCGCCAGACGCCGCGGCGGCCTTACACGTCCGCTCGGGATGCCAGCGTCCCCTGCAGCGGTAGCAGAACTCCGTGCCGCAGCCCTCGCGCCCGCACGTGATCTTGGGAGAGCCGCCGCCGTGGCCGCCATAGCCGAGGGCGATGACGGCGTAGCCACAGTCGGGCGCAGGGCACCAGCGGCAGTCGGGATCGGCCACCAGGCACCTCCTCAACGCAAACTCCTCGTACTTGTCCGCGAGGGCCCGGTCGACGCTGTCGGCGGCCAGGATCCTCCGGATGTCGCACGGGTCGAATCGCTCCGGGCACTCGGGGCAGCTGATGTCGACTCGGGACTCGGAGATCTCGGTGCGCAGGTACCGCCGCAGGCAGTCGCCGCACGATCGGTGGCGGCAGGTCGCGATGTCCGGGAAACGGTCGGGCGCGCACTGCAGCCAGCACACCGGGCAGCACCGCAGCGAATCTGATGGCGACGGGGAGGCTCCCTCGCTACCCGGTGGTGACGGAAACATATCGTTGGTGTCGAAGATGACCTCCATTTGAGACGTATCAATACAGCAACTATGACCACACTCCCTGTGGCGCTCCTTTGTGCTGAAAATGTCACAGGTCTGAGGCATGTAAATATAGCCAGTGCTCTGACATCACAGTGACGTGGTCGATTTCGATTGGTCAATCGAGGGCATTCTGATGATGGTGCACACGCTCATTCTGCCGTTCTGTGATTGGCCAGTAGTCCGCTCTGATTGGCAGTTCTTTGTTCTTGAATGGGCGTGGCCGCGTGGGGCACATTGTCGCGCCAAGAGGTGGCATGAAAACACCTAGTCCACGCGTCTCTTCCGGGGGTTTTTCAGCAAAGCGTTTCCGTTTTGTTTGCCGACGCGTCAAGTTGCAGCCGCACACAAGCGTCATTTCCACCCACCAGCTGTTTAAAAACCCGGGAAGAGACGCGTGCTCTAGGTGTTTTTTTTTTACATAATCTGTTCATTATGTTCTCTTCACATTTTGTGAATGAAGCCTTATTTTGTAACTTCATCAATGACATTAATCACAACTAGAGCGGTGCCCGTGTTGTGATGTTGTGTCAGAACAGGCCAGATCCATAATATGGAGATATATGGGTGATCAGGTCCGGAGCCCGGGCAGAGGCTTTTGTGCTGGTTCTGGACAACCGGAAATGCATGCCCCACCCAGTTATGTTGAGTAGCCCTGCCCTAGAGGCCAAGGAAAAACCTTTGCCCTGCATTTTACACATCTGCCTGTCATAGCGCCATCATGAGGCCATTTCGTTTGCAAAACTCATTTAAACGCTATTATCCTGGTGGAGACCTGTCCCCCGAGGGGAACTTTTTCTAGTTTTAATATATTTGGTCATGCGGCCACGTTGCTCGATGAAAAACGGCACGGTCACGTGATGAAGGCTCATTTTGCCTCGACACCCATGTCAACATTGCTATATGGCTAACCAATCAAAAGGCAGGAGGGAACAAGAGAAGGAACAGAGAACAGAACATAGAGAGGAAGACATACTGAGAGAAAGAGAGAGAGAGAGAGAGAGAGAGAGACCATCATTTTGGTTCAGTATCTTTCTCTCTCTCCCTCTCTCTACGTTTAAATTCTCCCTCACTCGTCTGCTCTCTCTCTCTCTCTCTCTCTCGCTCTCTGCAGCCTCTTTTGCAAAAGGGTGCTGCCTGCCACCGCAAGGACGTGAGGCGACAAGCAGCCACGGTTCTGTGCTGTGAATCAGTGCCTCCACAACACAGCCATCGCTTGACTGCCGCATCTGTCGTCACACGAGGAATTCCCACTGGCAGAGAGAGAGAGAGAGAGAGAGAGAGAGAGAGAGAGGGAAAGAGGAAAATAGGAAGAGGGAAAGAGATAGAGAGAATGAGAATGAGAATGAGGGCGGAATAGAAAGCAGGACGGAAAGAGAGAGAATAGGGGAGGGAAATAGAGAGAAAGGGATAGAAGGAGAGAGAGAGGGGGGGATAGAGAGGGGGGAGAGAGAGAGAGAGAGAGAGAGAGAGAGAGAGAGAGAGAGAGAGAGAGAGCAAACCAGGGGGAAAGGGAGATGGTGGGGGATAGAGTGAACTGAGGAACACTGGGGAGTGAAGGAGAAGGGTGGGAAAAAGAGGATAAAAAGGGGGACTTGTACTAAACGCTCTGTGCCAAAATGCAGTTTATGAATCTTTAAAAATGAAAAAGTTTTCTCACCCTTTTAGAGCATACAGCTACCAGCAGTTATAATAATGGGGACACAGTTTACAAAAAAATATTCTCCTCCCATACTACACGCATCAATGCAAAATGGTCCAAGTTTATTCTGTGTTTTGGATTTCAATAATTGGTTATTATTATCAGTACAGTCAGTGCTTTCATGGCACATTACATGAACAAAATGAGACCCCTGCAATAGAGCAAAAGCACCAAAATCCGTAGCTCCGGGTCATTGTCATGAAGGTGCCTATAGCAAATCTAGACAATCTAGTAGCCAGTTGTTTTCGAGATACAGCATGTTCTACGGAACTTGGGGCCAAATTAGTGTACAATGGGGTGGACTCCCAACTCACCATCCGTAGAGTGGAGAAAGGATCATTGTTGTGTTTTAATTTCCTCTATTTTTGGAGACATCATGCTCAATTCTCTGCATAACCTAATAAACGTCTATGAACTGAAGGACTGAGAAACAGAGCAAGGAAAAAGCAGTGTGTAGTGTACAGTATAGAACAAGATAAGGCAAAGAAAGGCAAATGATTCCACACATTCAAACATAAAACAGATGCATGCAAGCATGACACATACTATGGCATTTTAGTCCAAAATGTCAATTTGCACACAAGATAGCTCATAATGTAATGGGCAGATTGCAGGGTGTATTAATTTGAGCCTTTTCTGTCGCGCCAGGCTTATGCCACAATTTCCACTTGGTGGTTGCCGTTTTAAAGACACTATTGTAGTGTCACAAACTGTACTGTCAATCTGTCATGATCTATATTTCTGTGTACTCTTATTGTGTAGTTGTGTTCCTAGTGTTTCCTGTCTGCTCCATTTGTTGATACCTGCCTTGTCTCACCAGTCTGCATTGTAATTCACCTGTGTCCTGTAACCTGTTTAGTGTCAGCCAATGTGTTGATTGTAGTTATGTTGCACCTGTGTCTAGTCTTTGTGTCTATTTTTACCTCCCAGTGTCCAGTGTTCCCTTGTCAGATTATAGTTTATGTTATGGTGTGTCCAGCCTGTGTATGTCCTGTGTTAGTCAATAAATCTCAATTGAACTTCCATCTGCCTGCCTTGCTGTGTGGTTCTGCACTTGGGTCCAACACTTGTCTCATGCCGTGACATGTAGTTTTTTCAATTTTGATACAGTACCGAATTTAATTTCACTTAAAGTAGCGGTTGTTTGCAATATTATGGCCGTCCTTCAGAGAATATACAAATAAAACCACTTGGCCATCTTGAAGATATTACTAGTCATATACAGTACTTCTGAAAGTTAGGATCAGCATAAAAACAAATCATACACACGTTTTTGGCATGCTCGCAAGGTTTTACTGACAGGAGAGATAACAAGGAGTGAATCTGTTGCCTTAAAGCCCTGGAACCCACTAAAAGAATCTCTGATTTGTTTTCATTTAGATGTAAAACATTAGTGGTCATCCAATCTTTGATATCAGCAGAATGCATTGATTGGACCTGAATGGAAACAAGACCGCAAGGACCTTTTTCTGTGATATACTTTTAGACTAAGTGTTTGACTGTACTGTTTACATTTCAGCCTAATAAAGTATTCAATCAATCAATCAAAGGATGAGGTCATTCACTGGGCTGAGCTAGTATACAACAATTGTGTATCGTAAGCTAAGGACTGACATGAAATGCTATATTACTGACCGATGGACCGAAATGGAAGCATAATACGAATGAAAATGAAATAGCAGTGGACCAAGAATCGACCTTTGAGGAACTCTAGCAGCTGCTAGAGTGGCTTTTAGACTCTTGTTACCACACTATCCTGCTGGAAGTGACAGTGCATTTACTGTACAACTCCGGGACCACGCGTCACGCACGCACACAGTCACACACGGTCACACACGCACGCACGCACGCACACAGTCACACACGGTCACGCACGCACGTGCACGCACGCACGCACACAGTTACACACGGTCACGCACGCACGTGCACGCACGCACACAGTCACGCACGCACGCACGCACGCACGCACGCACGCACGCACGCACGCACGCACACGCACGCGCGCGCGCACACACACACACACACACACACACACACTTACTGCTGCTATTTAAATGGATAGAACAACAGGGCAGGCTAATGCCAGTGACAGAGCACTGCCTCCTCAGTAGGCTTGTTGAGAAAAACAGCTTTATATGAATATCGTTTGATCCATATAGCTCACATTTCTTAACATGTGAGGTGCCAATGTCAGCTGACAAAAACAGAAAAGTCTGCCAATTTCCCAAGCGATGACATGTGTATGGAAAACCCTAGGCTGAAGAGGGCAGACATGGAAAACTAAGAATGGCCATGTACTGCTTTAGGCTTTTTCTGTCAGCATCCAGGGAGATGAGTATTGATTGTCCTCCATTACTCAAACGGTATAGCGATCAATTAAAGATCCCTACCCAATTAACAGAGGTTACTGGTGTGTCCCATCTAGATACAGTTGGGTGCCACCGATATTGTCCCTTATCATTTGACCCATTTAGGCCTGGCCTCAAAATTTTAAAAAATCCTCCAGTTTTCTGAAATAAATATTTTCACGATTTTTCAAAAATAGCAGACCTACAAGCTCGTAGCGCGCCACTCGGTGGCGCGCTATGAGCTTGTAGATCTGCTATTTTTCAATAGCTAAATTATAACATAATGTTTAAAACACCAAAAGGGGTTCCCGCCCAAAATGGGTTAACTGTCCTTTTGCGCAGATCACGCAAACCTCAGCAAAAAGAAAAGGACAATATCGATGGCCTCCAACTGTACAGCGACCTACAGTGTGCATATTAGTGATAGTGAGAGCACACAAGCATTTTGTTGTCCGGCCATGGCCTTGGGCAAAGGCATCTCGGCAGTGTTGATGGATGCAAGGTACGTAAGTAGTACTAAATATCTTTGTCCACATCTCACCATTGCTGGAGTGCAACATTTAATATAACTAATCCATTTCATCAAATGTAATGAAATAATCACTTTTTGGGGGATAATGTAAAACAGATACAAATAAATAAATAAAGTCCAAAATAGCAGATCTGCAAGCGAATCACTACTGTGTGTGATACGTCACAATGTGACGCGCTGTGAGCTTTAAAAAGCAACTAGACAAGCAGTTCCTGCAGAAACTGCGTGGGCTCGCTGAAAACCCGCAATGTACAGTATATGATGTACAGTAGATCCAGTCCAGTTCAGCTTCGATTGCGTTGTTAACCCATTTTGGCCTGACCTCGACATTTTAAAAATGTCTTCTAAATCCTCCAGTTTTCTGAAATAAATATTTTCATGATTTTTCAAAAATAGCAGACCTACAAGCTCGTAGCGCGCCACTCGGTGGCGCGCTATGAGCTTGTAGATCTGCTATTTTTCAATAGCTAATAATAATAACATAATGTTTAAAACACCAAAAGGGGTTCCCGCCCAAAATGGGTTAAAGCAATGCTATATGCGTTGTTAACTTGTTAAACAGTAGCAACCACAGATAGCACCTCTGTGTGAACCTATAGAAAGATCTGACCCTTCCTCATGCAAAAACATTTACAAAAGAAAAAATTGCAAAAATAAAAATACAAGCATAAATACCTGCATAAAGCTGTACATGTTGAAGTTTGAACTAGATAGTAGTTAGATGCCAAAAAATAGACTGTAGAGAACTATTGTGGGCTCGCTGGAGCGAGCCCACAATAGAAACTGAAATGGGACTTAGCTCAGTACATCCAGTGGACTGTGTAGCATGTTACATATAACATGGAGAGGGTTCATTCATGATATCAAAATCACGTTGCACGTATAGTAATCAAATAATTACATGTATCCGACTCGTGGCCTAATTCCCACAGATTCATAGTACCCGCCCTGTACCTTGTGCTGCCAATTGAAAACCAGTTTGAGCCCACGAGGCGTGGCGGCATTAAAATCACACGGTTCAGACTTTGAACATTTCTCAGCTGCTCATCGGCCCACCTGTCTGCCCTTAGAACGCCTGGGAACTCTAATCAATACAACTCTCATCAATACACAACAGCAGCCATGTCTGGTTGGCTTCCCCCCTGGATAGTCGTACAATGAAGTATAAATCAGGCTTAACCACAAAAACCCTAGCATCCCTATCCTGGGCATGCTCATAATAGACCTGTGAACATTGTGCGAAAGTAGCAGTCTACAAGATCACAACGTATATGTCGTGTGTTGATCACACCGGCGGAGGACCCTGGTCAAGAAGTACGTATCGTATATAGGCTTTAACCCATTTTGGGCGGGAACCCCTTTTGGTGTTAGCATTATGTTATGCTTTAGCTATTGAAAAATAGCAGATTTACAAGCTCGTAGGTCTGCTATTTTTGAAAAATTGAAGAACGACTGACATAGAAACAGCTTTTTCAGAAAACTGTTAGGATGTAGAAGACATTTTTAGAATCTGATCTCAGGTCAAAATGGTATAAGTGCGGTTAAAAAGGAAAAAGCCCTGCATTGTGTCTGCTGTATCTAGTATGAATCCATAATGTGCTGGCATACACCTCAGCTCAGGAGGAAAGGGGAGGGATGAGATGACTCAGAATATCCTTCAGCCAGCAGGATAATAAAGCAGCAGCTCTGCATGTTTAATGTGCATGCCTTACATCTCAGCGTGCCATTATACACCTGCAGTAGATACTTTATGAGGCAGGAAAGTGGTTCAAAGACAGAAAGTCCCCTTCGTCCCCAAGGTATTCGGACCATGTGCAGGTGCAGTTAGATTACCGAGAATTGCTCTCCACTCGGCCACTAACTGAGGGGTTGCCATGGCAGCCAATGTGTCACAGACACATAGGCCGGGAACGGATTAGATGGATAAAACGCTGGCGTGAAGATGGCATCGAGGCATGTGGAGATGAATGGAGTGCATTCCATTCCAGTCACTCTTTTAATGTGCGGAGAAGCCCCCACATGCTGATGTGAGAGAACCACGCTGGTGGCCCAGCTTTCATATGTCGGCACAGATGAGATCTGTATCTCTCTCTCTCTCTCTGTTTCTCTTGCTCTCTTCACGCATGCTCACACACACACACACGCGCACACACGCACACACGCACACACACGCACAATTTCACGCCCACCTTCTCCTTGGCTTCAAGCCAAGGTCATTCGCTGTTCTCCAGTGACCATGGGAGCTGGAGCAAAAAGAAGAATCACCACTAAGACATCAAGCAAGATCAGTGCAGCCTTGTGGACTGGAGTGTAAAATCTAAATCCATGTATGTATAAGGATGCAAGGGCGTGCATGCATGTGTGCATGGGTTATTGTGTCTGTGTGTGTGTGTGTGCGTATGTTTGTGTGTCTGAATAAATTTAGGAGGCAGGGGACCACTGGACCACAGATAGAGAACATTTTGCTCAACTAAATTACGAGATTTCACGATTTTGCAACCCATTTTTTCACCCAGTGTCAATTATCTAACAGAGTCGGTTCTCAAACTTTTTCATGTCAAGGACCCTCAAACCCCAGTTTGATATGCAACAGGCTATGGCGGACCCCCATTTAATGGGACCCCAATTAGTACTGTAAAATCAAAGTTAATTTAAGTCTGAGAGTGTACAAATGGACCCTAACAGGTCCATTTGGTTCCATTTGTACACTCTCAGAGTTACAGATCCATAAGTGTCCATTTGGGTCCAAACTATCATTTAGCTGGGTGGGGACCCCCTGGAACTCCCTCAAGGACCCCTGGGGGTCCCCGGACCCCACTTTGAGAACCACTGGCATAAAAGACATGCACAGCACAGATGACTTGTCTCTAAGGCCTCAATGTGCAGCCAGGCTCCAGTGCACTCTTGTCTCTAAGGCCTCAGTGTGCAGCCAGGTTGTCTCTAAGGCCTCAGTGTGCAGGCTCCAGTGCAGTGCAGTCGCTGCACAATCACATACAGCATGGGGGCCTGTCACTCACTCAGTAACGGTATGCCCCTGCGGGCCTCGAACGCTTTTCATCCATCAATAAACGTAAGAGTTGGCTCTGTCCCCTCTTGTCTTTCAAAAAGTAAACAGAAACAGAAACGGCATGCTGTCACTGGCAGAGGATTAATTGGTTGCACATTATGTCCTGCTGCACTAAAAATGGCTGATCTACAACAAGCTCATTTTCAATGCGAGACACAAGCAAGCAACTAAATACAAATCTACAAGGTCTCGTAAAGCTGCAGCTGCTATCCCCCCAAAACGCCCCATCGCACTCAGCCTTGTGGCATTCCAATACATCCAACAACATTTAGCACATTAACATGGAAACATAGAGCCTTATAGGATGCCACAGGGTATGTTGGCTTCACTTATGACATGAGGATCAGTGGACATTTTAACATAATGGCCAAAGACTGTTATGAATGCACAGCCTTATCAAAATGCAGCTCACAGCCTAGACACCCACAAGACTGGATCCAACTCTCCAGAGAGCTGCCATTTCACAAGGAGCACTAAATCCCGCCAGCTTTTCTCCAGTGAATACAAAGAGAGTGGCCTGACTCATTCCAGACTCATCTCAAGTGCCCTGGTCCTGTTGGCTCGTGCTACTGATGAGGCGAGGCACCAAAATAAAGCAAAGCTTTCGCATCTCTAAAGGTTTGAGCATTGTGACGTCTGGGACAATTTTAGGTCTCCGAAGGGCCCGCTTTCACTTTGTGGAATTGGATTCTGTTGCTTTGGCGAGATTAGATGAACCACTTACTAGATGGTATTGATTTTTATTCCTTTTTGCCTGGTAGTGTTTGTAGGGATGCTACAACAGTGCACATCTAATCGACTGTAGCACCTGGAGTGTGGAAAGAAATGTCATTACCTAATGTCAAATTGAAAATGATGCATTTCAAAGCTATCTATGGGTTATGTTTGGCCCCTGGAGGATCATATGTTCTATTGATCGCCTCCACCAGGGGATTAATATTTTCATATACAATATATTAAATGGGAATCTTTTAGTTTATAATAAAATGTCTCTTAAACGCAAATGGGAAGCTAATTTAGAATGTACCTATGATGACGTTGATTGGTGAAACGTCTTAGAAAGAGATCAAGACAGTCCTGATCTCTACAAAGACAAGACAAATGCAATTCCATATTTTTCACAGGTCTTACTTTACCCCACTTAGGCTACATAAAATAGATGGAAATACTTCTGACATGTGTCAGACGTGCAAGATAAATGAAGGGGATTTGATTCATATGCTCTGGAGTTGTCCACATGAGTTAGTCTCACATAGCCAGACAAACTATTCTACAATCTCTGAATGCTATAGGCCTCTAGAGTCTGGATTCTGAATGCTATAGGCCTATAGAGTCTGGATTCTGAATGCTATAGGCCTCTAGAGTCTGGATTCGGAACTACACCTGTAACGGTAAACAGGCTACTCCTGAAAACTTTGTAAGCCAATCTTAGCCAATCAGAATGGAATATGAGAAATCAAACCAACCCGTCTTGATCACATGACTATGGAGATTATGGGCAGCATTATGCGTGTCTTAAGTACCAGGTCTTATTACTTAACTTAAGACCTGGAGGCGTGGTCAATGCTGTTTGGCCACTCAGAATAGCCAAATGGCATTGATCACGCCTCCAGGTCTTAAGTTAAGTAATAAGACCTGGTACTTAAGACACGCATAATACTGCCCCATGTGTACTGATTTGTGTGAAATTTGGATCAAATCTGAAGGAGTAATATATAAGAAAATGTATTTTACATATGTCGGCCACCTGGTGGCGCTATAAAGAGCAGATGTGAAAAATTCCAGGCAAAGGTTTTCCTTGGCCTCTAGGGAGTATGCCTACAAGGTTTTACACATATCGGTGCAGTTATAGATAAAAACACGAATCGGACAGTTATAGCGTCACCATGAGGCTGAGTTGAACATTTTCAAGTGGTATTTGTTCTTCTGCCTAGTGGGAATGTGCGTGCAAAATTTCACGGAAATCACACAATGTGGTCATGATTTGCGGCATTTTGTTTGAAACGGAGCACTCCTGCGAACTTTGGAAGCCAATCTTAGCCATTCAGGATGGAGTCTGAAAAATCTGAAAGACCTGTTTCGTTGAATGGATATAGAGAGACTGTGTACCAATTTGCGTGATGTTTGGACAAAATCTGTAGGTGTACTGTCAAAAAAATGTGTTTTGCAAAAAGCGGCCTCCTGGTGGCGCTATAACAGGCCAATGTGAAAACGTTGGGGCAGAGGTTCAGCTGTGGCATCCAGGGAGTGTGTGTGCAGAATGTGGCTGCGATCAAGCCAACGGTGCCAGACAGACGGACGGACGGACGGACGGACGGACACACACAGAGGACGGAGTGCAAAACTTACTCTCTCCCCATGCCTTCGGCCTGGTGGAGACAAAAAAAACACTGGACCAACTATAGAACCCTGGGGGATCCCAGGCAACGAAGTGTATAGGGTTTACATGGTTAATAGCTCTATCCAGACACCGGCACAGAGGGAATTCCTGGCCTCAGCACAGGCAGACACGCTTTGAATATTCCTGAAACGCTACATGCCTGATGGTATCAATATTTCAGTGCAGCTAAAAATATAAAAGCCCAGGCATAATAGGAGAGTAAATTCAGTTTGAGGGGTGAGGAGATAAGGATAATTTGTCCTAATGTCACTGCCATTCTTCACAGAAAAAACTCGTATTACTAGTTCTTCAGTGGATTATAGTGAGTTTGTTACGCCACCATCCTCCCAACACCCCAAAACAAAACATACACTAGGCACGTCGCACACCCTCACAGAACCCTTGTCCTCATACCGGTATAGTAGACGCACGCATGCAAACACCTTCAGACACACACAGACACTTGACATGACCCCATGCCTTTATTCTGCTGTCTTTACACAGCTGGCCTGGTGACTGTTTGACACCAGAGACACTGACAGAGCCACATTCACAGGAAAACCTGCACAGAGCTGCTCTGAGATGCAGAAATCAAGTTCTGACATTGTTCCTGACATACAGTAGGTATAGACCTAGACATAGGTAGAAACCATGTTAATTTATAATGGCCGACTGCTCTTCCCTTATGTTTAACCACTTTTCAACCTAGTGTCCCAAAATCTTTAAACATTCTCATGTCTTTGAAAATGTTTTCTTTATTTTTATGTCTCAATCTTTCAAAACATAGCTCATCTACAAGCTCAGAAAGTGTCAAGATGTGTTGCGTTGTGAGCTTGCTGGTCAGCTATTCATACAAGTATAATATAGTGGTTAATTAGTACATTTAACTACAAACAATTCAACGTGTATGTAACTGTAAATGTATGTAAATAAAACATAACAGTAATTATGTTAGTATATGACCAGTACACGCAGTACGTGTACTATAGTCCCGGGGAGACATCACATTTCTCTTTTAGTTTTGGTGTTTGAGAACCACTGGTCTACACAATAAACGGAGTAAAAATGAACCCTGGCACGATCAGACACTCAGGATTTTACTGTACAGTAAGTGCACAGGTGAGCCCCCGTTGAGCAATTAGCTTGTCTGCAGCAATCTGTCAATCTGTTGCAGGAGGTGTTAAAAAAACACGGCCGATTTCCCAGAGAGCCACGCACACGCACACACACACACACACACACACACACACACACACACACACACACACACACACACACACACACACACAAACATCTGGTCAAGGAGCTGTTCTCCAACCGAAAAACAGAAACGCACTGTTTACCCAGCATGTGAAGACACCCCCCCCCCCCCCCCCCCCCCCACACACACACACACAGAAACACAAACTCCTCTAGCCTCCCAGCGCAATAGGAGCTGAATCATAGCCAATGATGGTGGGGGGGGGAGGACTGACATAATTATTTTGGCAAGCTGGCCAGTGCTTTGATGCAGTGTGTGTGTGTGTGTGTGTGTGTGTGTGTGTGTGTGTGTGTGTGTGTGTGTGTGTGCGTGCGTGTGTGTGCGTGCGTGTGAGACTGTGTGTGTCTGTGCATCTGTGTGACTTGATCGAGTGGCTGTTCATTTGCTGATGGATAGCATTTTGTGCACCTGGCTTGTGTGTGCGTGCCTGCGTGTGAATATATTATACAGTATGTCTATTATTTTCATGAGCGATTTCACAATTTTCAGCTCTCCCTGTCTATGTCTCTCACACGCGCGTACACACGCGTACACACACGCACACACACACACACACACACACACACACACACACACACACACACACACACACACACACACACACACACACACACACACACACACACACACACACACACTCTCTATCGCTCCAAATCTCTCCACCAATTCCATATTGCTTCTTCACATCGCCACAGAACTCTGGTGTTGTGCTCCTCTTGTTGTGTGAGAGCCTCTCCTACCTCTCCCAGGCCCCTCCACCCTGGCTGTGCTCATCGGGAGGGAGGGGAACGCACAGCGTTCAGTCAGGCTTAAGGAGGACAGCTCTTTGGACTCTTCCCTGCAGAAGGACGGGGACTGGGCAGTAGGGCCGTCACCATCACCATTATGACATTTTACTGGACTCTTCCCTGCAGAAGGACGGGGACTGGGCAGTAGGGCCGACACCATTATGACATTTTACTGGACTCTTCCCTGCAGAAGGACGGGGACTGGGCAGTAGGGCCGACACCATTATGACATTTTACTGGACTCTTCCCTACAGGCGGACGGGGACTGGGCAGTAGGGCCATCACCATCACCATTATGACATTTTACTGGACTCTTCCCTACAGGAGGACGGGGACTGGGCAGTAGGGCCATCACCATTATGACATTTTACTGGACTCTTCCCTACAGAAGGACGGGGACTGGGGAGTAGGGCCGTCACCGTCACCATTATGACATTTTACTGGACTCTTCCCTGCAGAAGGACGGGGACTGGGCAGTAGGGCCGTCACCATTATGACATTTTACTGGACTCTTCCCTGCAGAAGGACGGGGACTGGGGAGTAGGGCCGTCACCGTCACCATTATGACATTTTACTCGCCGATTAATTGCCACACAGATAATTGCGATTAACAATTGAATTGTGTTTTTAACGCCGGAACATACAGTATGAATGGGAATTTCATTTCTGCCTGGCATCATTGCACAGGGCAGATAACGTTATGATTAACCTATTTTGCAACTTGCTTTCCCCAAAACTATAGTGGAAATAGCTGATCTACAAGCTCACAACGTGTAGCGATGCGTTGTGAGCTTGGAGAGTATTTCCGGTAATAAATAATTCATGTTTGAAAACATTTTTCAATATCAAAACACACAAATATGCAAAGTAATTACAATTATCTCAAGTAATTGCGATCAGGAGATTATGTAATTGTGACAGCAGGCGTACTGGAGAGGAGGCTCGTCTCCCTGCCAGCTCCTCCACACACTCAGCAGTTAAAATGCACTGAAACCATTTCCATGCACAACCGTGATGCTCGGAAATTTGATGAACGTTGCGGTTTTGCAACCAAGTAAAAATCAGTGTGTTTGTGTGTGTGTGTGTGTGTGTGTGTGTGTGTGTGTGTGTGTGTGTGTGTGTTGGGGAGACAAGCGTCATAGCCCCCTCGCCCCCTCCCGTCGGTACCGAAGTCAGGAAATAAAGTGCCCCGCGGGTGACACACAAAACAAAAGCGCCCTGTATTTTCCGCGCTGGCATTCCCTCGAGCCGTGAAATTACCGGAGCAGGTGACGGGCGGGGTTCAGACAATATGGTGCCGGGGCTCCTGGAGATGTGACAGTAATGGCGTGCAGGTCACGGCGGTGTGTGGATGGCGGGCGGGGCATGTGCTGTGTTGAGTGCTGAGGGCTACTGATGAGGAGACTGGTGGTGAGACGCAGGGGGGGGGGTCTCCCTTTCTCTCACACGTCTCTCTGTTTTATATGTCTATCCTTGCGTTTGTGTCTCGCAGGCCAACTAATGCACATAGATAGACACACACAAACAGGCAAAAACAATAATACACTATAAAATACACTAGAGACTAGACTAGAAGAAGGCGACGGGCCAATGTCAATAT
Organism: Electrona antarctica; assembly: GCF_951216825.1. Taxonomy (NCBI): domain Eukaryota; kingdom Metazoa; phylum Chordata; class Actinopteri; order Myctophiformes; family Myctophidae; genus Electrona; species Electrona antarctica. Next base: position 18,479,470 of record NC_136805.1, read on the forward strand.
CCTAATCTGTGTCGATATTGTTGCATTCTCGGTAGACGTTTCTATTTATGGGAATCAGACTTCTGAAAAACATTGACCATGTACTAACTTGTTTTACATGAGGTAAAATACGATACCTTAAAACACGTCGTGCCAGATTGCCTGACTGTCAGTCAGACACACATGCTCGCACACACACACACACACACACACACACTTGGATTCCCATGACAGGGATGCCAGGGCCAGGATCCAGGGAATACAGCATCAAACTGTCAGTCAAATTAATTAGCCAAACAGTTTGAAGAGATTATAAATCACATAGAGTAGCTGTGTGGTGTGGTGTCCGCACAAGAAAAGGCTCTTTTTACACATTTCCATGGACATAAGCCATCCCTATCAAAACATAAAGTATGTCAGTAAATCAATAAATCAATAAATGTATTATCTTATGTTGTCCCCATGCATTACACGAGACATACTTCAGTGTTGTCAGTACAGTAGTATGACAAATTCACTAATTGAACCCTTGTAACTTCACACTATGGCAGGTGTCACAATAGCAAATATGCAAAGCCTGACAACACTACTTGTAGTTGTGTAGGTTTACGTGAATGCAGAGGAACAGGTACAGTTGGGTGCCACCGATATTGTCCCTTATCATTTGACCAATTTAGGCCTGACCTCAAAATTTTAAAAAATCCTTCTAATCCAGTTTTCTGAAATAATTATTTTCACGATTTTTCAAAAATAGCAGACCTACAAGCTCGTAGCGCGCCACTCGGTGGCGCGCTATGAGCTTGTAGATCTGCTATTTTTCAATAGCTAAATTATAACATAATGTTTAAAACACCAAAAGGGGTTCCCGCCAAAAATGGGTTAACTGTCCTTTTGCGCAGATCACGCAAACCTCAGCAAAAAGAAAAGGACAATATCGATGGCCTCCAACTGTACAATACCTGAATTCTCCACCGAGGCAATCAGAGATGTACTGTATTTGGAAAGAAACAAGCAACACAAAATCGTCTACTCCTATTTTTTGTTTGGTTAACTCGACTGAAACATCTGTTCTGCATTCTTGTCACTATGACGACGACACTGATATATTTGGCTGCCTCCACCGTATAGCCATAAAGCAGTGTGCTTGTTAGCCAGTTAACTGTACCCCACAAGTCTCTTCATAGTTCTGTCACTGGTGAGCGCATGCTGGGTACAGAATTCAGTTGTCGTGTTTTGTGCATGTCTATGCGTTTTTAAATGTTTTTACTTTGTTGCACCCACTAAATTGATCCATGTGGGGTAGATAGATTACTAGGCCTTGGTGTGTGTGTGTGTGTGTGTGTGTGTGTGTGTGTGTGTGTGTGTGTGTGTGTGTGTGTGAGTGAGAGAGAGAGAGAGAGGGAATGTATAAAGTTCTGTGGAAACAAAGTGAATACACATTTTTCACAAAACGTGAAAAAAGAGAAATCTTTCATGTTTGCTGATTTCATATACTTTTCAAATGACGGGGAAAAAAATGAAAATGAGAAAGCAATATTCGTTATCATGAGAGACAGCAGATTTTTTTATATACCACAAACAAAAATATAGACACACACACACACACACACACACACACACGGACACACGGACACACACACGGACACACACACGCCTGTCTATAAAATATGTATAGAATGACAGTCAGATGTAAACTAATGATGAATGGCTGGCCTGGGATTTCAACTGTCCTCACACAGCACTGAGATGCAATGCCAGCCCCTCTGTTACATCTATCACATTAATACACGCACGCACGCACGCACGCACGCACGCACGCACGCACGCACGCACGCACGCACGCACGCACGCACGCACTCACAATTTAGGCATTTAGCAGACGCTCTTAATCCAGAGAGATTTACAGTAAGCAGGAACAAAAGACATGGTAATACATCAAATATATAAAAAGGTCATCATGAATCGTATCGTATGTATTCTAAGAACCTAACAGTGGAATATCTATATAATGAACTATATACTATATACTAGTGCTATGTCTACATAAAATGCTATCTAAATTACATAAATTGAGCCTTTGCGTACGCACGCACACACACAGCCTCACTTAAGCCCAAACCACAACAAAGGGTCGGGTTGGGACAAAACGTTTTTTAAAGTAGACCACACCAATGCAACTCATTGCAACTTAATAAGGTGTATTTGTGTGGTTTAACTTAAAAACAGTTTTGTCCCAATACCCGACCCTCTGGTGTGGTTGGGCTTCATACTGTACATACTACATACAGTAACATACAAGACGGAACTTGTGGTCACACAGACACATACAGTACATATTTGTCTCCACCAGGCCGAAGGCATGGGGAGAGAGTATGTTTTGCACTCCGTCCGTGTGTCCGTCCGTCCGTCCGTCCGTCCATCCGTCCGCCCGTTACCAGCTAATCTCCGGCACCGTTGGCCTGATCCATGCCAAACTTTGCACACACACTCCCTGGATGCCAACGACGAACCTCTGCCCCAAATATTCCACAATATCCTGTCCTGTCCTGTTATAGCGTCACCATGAGGCTGATTTTGGCAAAACACATTTCTGTAGATTACTCATACACATTTTATCCACACACACACACACACACACACACACACACACACACACACACACACACACACACACACACACACACACACACACACACACACACACACACACACACACACACACACACACACACACACACACACACACACACACAGCAGCTTGGATCCTCATTGAGGTTAGAGGGAAATATCAGAGCTGAGGAATGGACTCCTCCGGGCCTGTTAAATACAGCCAGACAGGAAACTACTGGGGAACAAAAGGCTCTGTTTGTTAAACAGGACTTAGTTAATATGGAGCTCCGTGGGTCCATGAAGCCTAGTAAACATGTTTATTAAAGCTATAGTCAATGGGCTCTGGGGCATACTTCCCTGACCTGTTGATGCTGATGTAGAGCAGTGGTTCTACAAGGACCCCCACACCACCATCTGAATATACAGTATGAGCCAGGTACAGTAACACATACAGGATTTGTCTTCAAGATCATTTTTTATTTTTATTGTATTATTATTATTTTGTTTAATATCAGATACAAGATCCCAACGCTCCATATCGTGACGCGGTGTGAGCTTGTAGGCCTAGATCAGCTATTTTCAAATAGCCAATATAAAGTGTTTTTTTGTTGCTTACTTGCTTTATTAACTAATTTAGCTGAGAAACCCCTGAAACCTCCTCAAGGACCCCTGAGGGATCCCACTTTGAGAACCACTGATGTATAAATGACATGTATTGTATGTACAGGGTCTGTACGGGTTGTCAAAAACCTAATTCAAGGACACTTCAAGCACCCTGATGCCTGGTGCAATCTTTCCAGAAACATCTTTATTTATTATTTTCCAGCATCTCAAGGCATCACCAAAGCACAATCCCAAATACCTTTGCTTATAGATATTATTATGCTTTTGCTGACTGTGTTTTGCGAGACAGTGTCCTGGAGGGAAAACATTTGAAAATGTTGCTTAATGTATGAAATGACTTACAATATACCTACAGTATATTACTTACTTGATAATACACAGGGTTTAGCTTGCCTTGCAGGGATTGAGCCATTATCTTGACTGACATGTTTATCCTGATAGGCTGATTTGGAAAAAAATTAGTGGCACGTCATCCTCGGCCTAGTGGAAATGTGCGTGCATAATTTCACGGAAATTGCACACTGCGTTTGTGATTTGTGGCATTTTGTTCGAAACGGACCAATCATGTGAGCTTTGGAAGCCAATCTTAGCCAATCAGGATGGAAGTGGAAAATGGTGCAGATCCGTGTTGATCACATGACTATGGAGATAGTGTATACCGAATTGTGTGATGTATGGATAAAATGTGTACGAGTAATCTACAGAAATGTGTTTTTCCTAAATCGGCCTGATGGTGGCGCTATAACAGGTCGTTGAGGAATATTTGGGGCAGAGGTTCATCGTTGGCATCCAGGGAGTGTGTGTGAAAAGTTTGGCATGGATCGGGCCAACGGTGCCGGAGATTAGCTGGTAACGGACGGAAGGAAGGAAGGAAGGAAGGACGGACGGACACACGCACACGGACGGAGTGCAAAACATACTCTCTCCCCATGCCTTCGGCCTGGTGGAGACTATACATTCTAACTTTCTAACATTCTAACATTCTAACTACATTCTAACATTCCTAAATTAAGAAACTAGAGTAATGGTACCTAATCTTAAGTGTCATTGGGTTAAACTTATGACCAGTGAGTCACGGCTGTATCATTCTTTCACCGGAGCACAAGTGTATTGTTCTGCTATACGTCATGCTAGTGCTACAGAAGACACTTCGTTTATGCCTGTTGTCCAGGATACAGTGCGCCTATACGGTCCAAGGCGTGCCTGTGTACCTAGGTACCTTTTAACATCACATATATCAGGAAAGTGACAACAGGGTGACAACTGACAAGACAGAGAGCAATGTCCTTATGCTGCTGATTAGATGACTAAAGCCTAGCCACATTCTTAGCACGGAATGTGGTGTTACATCCTGTGGTAAAAACATGAACAAGAAGGCACACAGAGGTTTGTGTGCTATCAATGTACGTAGGTGATTGTATGTGTGTGGATGTGTGGAATTGTATTAAAATTTCAAGTCTGATTCTGGGTAGGTTTGTCCATCTCATCTGTGCATGTAGGGTCAGTGTGTTTGTGTGTGTGTGTGTGTTCGTCGGCGTCGCCGTGTGTGTTTTGTGCGTGGCTGTGAGCTAATAGAGTTGTCTAATCTTGCTCTCCCCAGTATTTGTTGAAGTCACAAAACAGCAGGTGGAACTCAGCTCTGTATCGCCGTCCCCAGGGGACCACCAGTGCTGCAACTTCACTGACACAGCTGTGGGTGTCACTCCCACTGTGTGTGTTGACATACGCACAAACCAGCACACCCAGCTGTATAATAATTAACTGTCAGATGCTATCTGGATTTAAATACACCACCTACATGCTCTGATCCTGATTCCTATTCCTATCAATGTGTTGTTGATGCGGGTGAGAATGGAAACACAGTGACATAGGCCTGCGTCATTACATTGTCTGTAACTTTTGATACAGTACATTAGCATGGGATGGGATGCTACTGGCTGCTTGTCTAACACATCCTATGCTCGCTTTGATGCTTTCAAATCCCCTCCCTGCACCAGGCACACCCTTACACCAGGTGAGCTACTCCCCAGTGGGACTGCTGAGGATGTGAGAGAAGGTCCCTGCGGGCGGAGTCAAGCCCCACAAGGCTGCCGGGCCGGATAACATTCAAGGTTTAAGGTTCAAGGCTGTACTTTATTGTTACATCTTGTGTACAGGTACATAAGAGTAAAACTTTTTTTTGCTTCCTTACAGACAATGCAGCAGCATAGTTAGCATAACATTCAAAACTAGAAAAAGTGCCCTTCTGGGCACAGGACTCCACCAGGAGGATAGGAGTGTGTGTGTGTGATGTTTGGCAAAATGTTTAGGAGCAATATAAACGTGTGTGTGTGTGTGTGTGTGTGTGTGTGTGTGTGTGTGTGTGTGTGTGTGTGTGTGTGTGTGTGTGTGTGTGTGTGTGTGTGTGTGTGTGTGTGTGTGTGTGTGTGACACGGCTTGGCCTGTTGTATTGCCACCATGAGGCTGATTTGAAAACTGTCAAGTGGCATTTCTTCCAAAGCCTAGTGGGAATATGCATGCACAGTTTCACCACAATCGGACGCTGCGTTGAGTAGTTGTGGCGATTTGTACAAAACGGGTACAAAAAAAGAAAGAAACTGAAAAGTTTAGAAGCCAATCGTAGCCAATGAGGATGGATTATGAGAAATCAAACAAACCTGTCTTGATCACATGACTATGAAGAGCATGTGTACCGATTTGCGTGAAATTTGGATAAAATCTGAAGGAGTAATATTAGAAATGTCGGCCTCCTGGTGGCGCTATAAAGAGCAGATGTGAAAATATCCAGGCAAAGGTTTTTCCTTGGAATGGCTCTAGAGAGACTGTGTAACAATTTGCGTGATGTTTGGACAAAATCTGTAGGTGTACTGTGCAAAAACTTGTTTTGCACAAAGCGGCCTCCTGGTGGCGCTATAACAGGCCGTTCTGGAAATTTTGGGGCAGAGGTTCATCGTTGGCATCCAGGGAGGGTGTGTGCAAAATTTGGCATCGACCGGGTTAACGGTGCCAGAGATTAGCTGTTCACAGACGGACGGACGGACAGACACACACACGGACGGACGGACGGAGTGCAAAACATACTCTCTCCCCATGCCTTCGGCCTGGTGGAGACAACAACAAAACCACATCAAGCACAGCAAACAAGAATAAAGAGTGCAAAAAAGACAATCAAAGTGTAACAAATATGTACATGTGCATGTTTTCCCTGTAGTAGCAATGTTAGGTAAACTTTTAGTTTACAGTAGGTTACATTCCATATATACAACACAATTTAGTTTAAGAAGGTGCAACATTCCAGGCAGGGTTCTTAATAGAGACTGTGCTTATCAGCTGTCTGAAGTGCTGACGGACATTTTTAACACCTCCTTGTCCGTAGCTGCAGTGCCTATACATGCCTCAAGACTGCCACCATCACCCCTGTCCCTAAAGGCTCATTCATAGTCTGGATTTTCGGTGGTGAGGTGACCACCGCTCCAGTGGTGAGGTGACCACCGGAGCTGAAATAACGTTGAGCGGTGGTGAGTAAAAACAGAGAGAAGGGCTGGAGCGGTGGCGGTGGTTTGCTCTTCACCGCGGCTCGTGACGTCATGTTGTAGTTCGGTGGTCACCTAACCACCGAAAATCCAGACTATGTATGAGCCTTAAGTCTGCAACGGTGTCAAGCCTGAATGATAACAGTCCAATAGCACTGCCTCCGATGTCACGGCTCTCATAAAGGCCCTGAGCCCTGGTTGTTTATATCCTGGTTCCAGACGAATCTGTTTGGCTCGTCACCACTTCGGCCATGAAGTCCTCCCACAATTGAGAGGGTGCCAGACTTAATCTGCCTGGGGCAATATGCATCGCAAAGGCAGATGAAGGCTGGCTACGCAATAAAGGCCAGCCTTGATGATGAACGTGGATCCTCACCGGTTTGCTAGAACCGCTCCACGGATGACGCAATATCATCCATCTGGCTTTAATAAATCTCAAGACAGAGAATGTCAGACTCCTCCTAATATACTCTGTGTTTTGCTCCATGGCGGTGTCACAATTCGCACACAAGTGGCACAACATGCGATATATCAAAATTGAATGGGCGGATTGCCATGAAACTTGCCGAGTGCACTTGCTGATCATGGTGAGTGAACCCTAACCATTTGAGGGACACTCTAGCGCCACACTGAGACTGAACTGTCATCATTGCACACACAATATCTCAATCTAATTGGCAGATTGCAGTATGAACCGTACTGGTTTTGTTCACCCTGTGGCCTTTCCTTCAGCGCCTCCTTGAATATTCAATATGCTCCCTCAATTATTCCAAAGTGTCCTTTGTTTTATCCCCACTAACGGCAATGTCTGTCGGCTGAAACCACTTTAGGCAGGTTGGGAGGATCTGCACAGACTCTAGGGCCTGCTAGTGGAGCTTTTAGACTATTAGTCATGTTACCCTCTTAATCAGCTATTGTTAGCGAGCAACACTGTCATGTGACGAGGTATTTAAATTAGGCTTTAGAGCGGTTGTCTCAAATTAGAGGATTTTCATTTGTACTTTGCTCCCTATTTAACACTGTATGTTTCTGCTGCTATCTGTGTTTTGACTCAGAAACACAAACCAACACTGGATATTTTCCCCAGCCTGCACGCACGCACGCACGCACGCACGCACGCACGCAGTCACGCACACACGCACACGCACACGCACACGCACACGAACACACACACACACACACACACACGCCTTTGGAACCCTCCAGAGCGAAAATAAAAATGACGGAGAAATTCCTCTCGTTCCAGAGACTACGTGCGGAGCTACAGGAGGAGGCAGGACCCCTCGGGCTCCATAGAGCTCCATTCCCTGGGACCCGTTACTATGACGCCTGCAGCCGCACACAGCCCTAATAAAGCAGAACCATTAACAAACCAGGGGGGGATATTTATGGCACTCCCCTCAAGGTCCACACACTCCGCCTCACTGTGACCCACATTCCTTCCTGCAACTGTGAAATATTCGCTAAGGAAAGATTCGACGATAGCATACAAATCAGCCACAGCCAACTCACCCCCCCCCCCCCCCCCCACCCCACCACCAACACCATCACACTCGCTTTCACCGTAAAGTATAATCCGTCTTCCACGTGACAGCTCCGGACGGGCGTGTTTTCTCGTTGATACGCATCAACCGGAGCCAATTACAATCTGCAGAAAGGTCACGCAACTCATCAAAGGAATGACAATGGCTTCCGACAGAGGCTGATTCCAATTACGTCGCCCCGTGTCATTCTGCTGGGATCGTTTGATGATCGCTGAAGGTGGGAAACGGAATATACAGTAGTAATGTATGGCTGCAAGTTTTTTTATCGATTATTCTACATCGATTACTGTTTTCGCTTGATCGAGATTCGAGAATCGAATTTTAAACAAATTACTTTGTCGTACCACAGTGTAGCACAATAGTGTCGCAAAATAGTGCGCGGTACACAAAACAAAATCCATTATTAGATTATTGATTATTATTACTATTCCATACCCGTTCGAGGATATGACATATATGACACAATAGGACCTTGAGGTCTATTCGCGGGCCGAATTCGCCTTTGCAAGTCCAGGCTCGCCTTTCCTGCCAGTAAATGAGTACATGAGTAAATGAGTACAGTAGGTTAATAGATGCATAAATGCATTATATGCTAGTAATTGATGTGACGTTGGCTGCAATTCCGTCCTCAAATTTTGAGCACGGGATATCTGCCACAGTGCCACTTACAGTATATATAACGGGTGTCCCCCGTGGCACACCCGTTATGCGATATCACAGCGCAGAATGGCACACATTCCAGCCAATTACAGGGCAGAATGGCACACCTTCCAGCCAATCACAGGGCCAATTCCGCTGCCATTCGTAGTCATTTTTCGAACTAAAATTATTCATTCGATAATTCGATTCTGTTTTATAACCGATTGAATTGAATCGATTGGTTTTGATGTTGCTTCCCCCTATAGCAGGGGGAAGCAGACAAGGAGGTGCTGAATGCAGTCTGCCATCGGTATGCCTCCTCCACCGCTGTGGGCACAATGTGTTTTAAGGAGGTGCTGAATGCAGTCTGCCATCGGTATGCCTCCTCCACCGCTGTGGGCACAATGTGTTTTAAGGAGGTGCTGAATGCAGTCTGCCATCGGTATGCCTCCTCCAGCGCTGTGGGCACAATGTGTTTTCAAAATGTCAGCTGTGATTTCATCCGGCGTTGCGCCGTGCTCTCCAGCTGGGCACCAGATGCCTTCAGAGAGAGAGGAGCAGGCCACTGGCCCTCAGGCCATGCACAGCCAATCCCCTGATCTCTCCTCCGTCTTCACACACACAGTCACAGTCACACACACACACAAACACACACACACACACACACACACACACACACACACACACACACATACACACACACACACACTGCACTGTTTCCCAAACAGTGGGTCGGGACTCTGGACCCATTTATGAGTCACACGCAGACACTTTTATTTTTATGGGTACATTTCGGGTTTAATTATTATAATTTTCGAAACATTTTCAAAACACATTCCCCCCCCCCAAAACATCAAAGGTTTTCATGAATTAATACCAAATTAAATGATTCTTCTATGTAATTTCTTGAATAAGTCAAAGAAAAATCTAAGAAATTCCATAAATTAGAAAACAAAATGTTTAAGTAGTGACAATTGCCGATCTACAAGCTTCACTTCGCGTTGTGAGCTGCTAGATCTGCTATTTTCATGGTCTAATTTCTCTTTAGGGTCACGGGCTAAACAGTTTGGGGACCACTGCACAGAAACACAATATACAGGCACAAAGACACTGGCCTAAACACTCCCTCACACACAAACACAGGCATTGCACACGCAATCACAAACCATTGGAATGACATGAGACGGCGGTACGAGTGCATGATATAGACAGGAATATGACTATAACCATTTTGCAATTCAGCACAAACAGAGTCAGAGACAGCAGTGAGCGTCACACGAGACTGCAATATGGTCTTAAGGGGAGGTCTTTGAAGCCTAACGCACCATGGCAGGTCTGCTTCGCCGCATGTACTGGAGAGCGCACCTGCTATGTTATTAATGAACATATGCTGCTCTGACTGCTGAAACACATAACAAGGGGAGATGAGCTACAGGAGGAAAAAACAATAACTGAACAATTGTGAAACTAAATCAAATATCTTCCAACAAGAGTAAAGCACAATATTGTTAGTGGTACTTGATAACATCATGGCAAGCAAATGTTATCCTCTATATTTTAGAAATGTAGAGAGCTAAGAGTCAAGAAAACATCTTCATATTGCAAAATAACCATTATCACAGCATCCACACAACGTCAGTCCTTGCACGGCTAAGGAATGCGTTACTCGATCACATCACCGATTACTATCAGCTGATTTGTATTCACAGCTTTAGTGCAAGAAAAGGTAAACAGCTTTGGGTGTGCTGCCTGTGCAGGTCTCTGTCCTTCTTGTCTGAAACGCCGACAACTAATTGCTGTTTACAGCACTAGACAAACAACATCTTCTGTCATTCGTGTTTATCAGTGTCTCTGCCGGCTGTGTGGGCCTGTGCTGCAGCTCACAGCTACGCCACAGAAATCCATACTGAGTGAGTGACTGCTCCAAGCTGAGATGGAGGGAGGGAGGGAGGGGTGCGGGAAGGGAGGGGGATCTAATGGTGACTCATCAACAATACTCCCACATTTGAGCTGCCTGCAAACCCTCCCTGCTTACACTGATGCAGTGTTGTTTTCGTCGACTAATACTATGACGAAAAATGTTCGTCGACTACCTCTTTTCACTGACAAAAACATAAAAACGAAATGAAAACTAAGCCATGATGACTAAAACTATGACTTAATAAATATACTGTCGATTTTGTCAACAAATAAAAACTAGACTAGTCAGGAAGGACAAGAGATTCAGTATAAGTAATTTTACACTTGGTTGCATGCTGAAAATAGCAGATCTACAAGCTCACAACGCAGCTTGTAGATCGGCTATTTTCAGCCAGTGTAAAATCAGTCATTACGACGGCATCAAGGCCCGCCAAAATACATTTCAACTAGACTAACACTAAAGCTTTCCAGGTGACTAAACTGTGACTGAAACTAAATGTAAACTATTCAAGAGACTATGACTGAAACTAAAATAGAAATGTGCTGCCAAAAACAACACTGCACTGATGGAGTCTCTAGTCTCTACTGTCCCAACGATGATGCAGACCCACACCCACAGACTTACATAATATGACAATCCACAATGTATTTTACAATCTTTCTCTTTGGGTCTATTTCTGTATATTATATTTTTATATGCCTACTCATTCCTATCCTATCGTATCCTATCCTAACTCTCTATGCAATCCCACTGCAGTACCTTGTGTGATCTGAGTCTTCCCTTCCCTTCTCACCCTATGTTACCTTCTATCTTATCCGTCTTACTCCATCCTTTTCTATTCTTTCCAATCCAGAGACAACATATTTATTTATTATATAAGATGTGAGGAAAAAGCAAGCAGGGTACCAAGACAGAGAAAGCCACTTAGCCAGCCAGTAAACTGGGTTAAAGCTTTGTTAAGTATGCCACAATAACTGCAAGCACCCCTCACACAGGGTCGTGTTATAATCAGGGACTAGACTATTTGACGTTCAATGTTCTTTTTCCACAAATGAGTCTTGAAAAATGAGGGTCGTCTTATAATCAGAGTCGTCTTATATTCGGCACAATACGGTATTTTGTCAACAACACAACAACACATTCTAACACCTGCATTGTGGAAACTTACCTTTTGATATATTTTATATGTCCGATTTTATTTCATTTTGAGTCTTATAGTAGAGAGATGGGAAACCTATAGGGCAGAAAGATGTGGAAGGGCGTGCAACACGGTGGCAGTGGCTCAGGGGCAGATTGGCTGGATGGTAACCGCAAGGTTGCCAGTTTGAACCCGGGTTCCCCCAGAGTTAGCGTCAAAGTGTTCTTGAGCAAGACACTGAACCCCTAATTGCTCCTGATGTGCTGGTTGATGACTTGCATGGTTTCCGCCACCATCAGTGTATGAATGTGTGAATGAATGTGATGCACAATCTATGTATAAGCGCCTTGGATAAAGGCGCTATATAAATGCACCATTTACCAACACATGCCCACAGGTGGAATCTAACTGCTGGAGACGCCACAAATAGCATAATGTGTTCGATGCACTATCCGTCCCTACAGGCAAACCCCAACCTGCTATAGAAAACCTGATCCAGAATGCTGCATCACGGACGCTTGGTCTTCAACCAGCCAAAATGTTCACATGTCTCCCCCCTTCGTATTACCTCGTGTTGTCCTTGCTTACTGAAAATCGCTCTGTAATCTGGATTAAGAGCGTCTGCTAAATGCCTAAATTGTAAATTGCAATTTGTCTTTATAGGTGATGTGAATAGCCTGATGGTACACCCATCACACACACACACACACACACACACAGGCTCAATGTTAAGATCCAACTCAATCATCATCACAACCACTAACCTCCCTGGCTCCCTCTGTAACTCTTGTGATTGGACAAAATGGGCATTGCATCACAGAGCCAGCAGCCATGTACATTAGGAAGACCTTGAGGCTAATGTGAATTGTGATGACATGTGAACGACGCTAAATCAGCACGGCTATCAATAAAGCTGTAGATCTGGCTATGAGCAATACACGCTGTCATTAAACCTCTATGGATACAGGATAAGCTTCCCATATCAACACTCCCGGCAGTTACACACAGATCAATGAGCCGCTGATTTATCTAGCTGGGATTTGACTTGACTGACTTAGTCTACACGCCATGACAAACACTCAGCAACACGAGTACACATGTGAGATGGCTCAAATTCTCTGGTGTCACATATTTGTCATTCCAGAACAGGGAATCTGTGTGTGCATACGCGCGTGCATGTGCATGTGGCCTTTATGTGTGCACTGTGAAGATGTGTGCGTGTGTGTGTGAAGGTGCATGTGAAATCATGCACCTTCACACACATGTATGGACTCTTTTTATACGGGTGCCTTCACTGGCAAGAACCTAAGTGGCTGGGTTAGGGTTTAGCCACTTTTCGGGAAATGTGAGCTTGTAGTTCGGCTATTTTCACTATTCGTTGTACAATGAGGTACACAGGGCCTATGTGGTTAACCCCCTCAGCGTTCACTACATGTTCAAGCCCAAGATTAGAGTTGATAGAAAGAATTGTATATCCTGCCACACAAAGCTGCTTAATGTGGGACCTGCTACATGCAGAAGGTTGACGATACTATCATTTTTAGCCTCACTAGCGGCAGGGCTCTTTACAAGTAGCAATTGGGGACAGATTGGGGACATGCTCTCCTCTGGTACATCTATGTCCTTGTGATCCAAGGCTTCTGTCAGCAGTCAGCACAAGTTATTTTGTGAAAATCGTTCTTCGAGGCTCAGAAGAACTCCACGTCAGGTCTAACTGCACCCCTGATGTGCAATGTCTCATTACAGAGACACCATTTCCTCAGCAATAATGTCTGTGTTTATCATGATACAATCTCAACATCTGTCACTGTGCTGATTTGGAGCTGTTGTTCCAGGTTATTCACAGGAAAACTCTGGAACTTCTTGTTATTTTAGAAATGGAGTCCATGAGCTAAAATAACTCAGGGGACCCAGACATTTCACAAACAGAGGGGGGGAATCTGCGATGGGGATTTCAAACAAGTCTCTTGAATTACCTGCCTTTAAAAGCACATAGCACACCTGTTCCCTCCTGGGAGCGTGGCAGAGGGTGTGTCATCAGCTGCGTCATCAGGTGCGTGCTGTAATGCCTGGTTCACACTAGAGGCGTTAGCAGTCTGACCCTTGTGTTAAGCCTGACTTAATGGTGTCGCTTGCCAAAAATAGCTTATCTACAAGCTCACAAAGCATCGTGGGTATAAATTAAGAATTAGACAGGAATCATGCTCAAGTTGGATGTCTGTCTACACAGTGCAATGTTCTTGAGGGAGCTGGTGGTATAAAGATTCATCACACTCCATCACGCTCCTTCACATTCTCTGTACAAGTTGCCTTCAAGGACCGTGCTGTTTTTCAAGCACATTCTTTTCACTTTATTCTGCATTCGTATGAAAACGTTGGATGTGGAATCCCAGTCTGAGTTCTTCCTTCCTTTCTTTTACCTGCCGGTTATCTTTAACAGCTACACACCTCCATAAAGGAGAACAGTCAATTTGCATTTCTCCCCTTTTACAGAAATACTTAGCGCTCTGCAGCCAGTACTGTCCGTTACAATGAGGAAGTGATGAACTTCAGGCTGGCGAGCAGTAGCACGTTAGCAACAGTCTTTCAAAGGTGTGGGATAAAGAGCTCCTGCCGAGAAGAGAACTTGAATATTATAATATTATAATGGCACTTTCAGCGTCTGCAAAGAGAGATACAATACAGTAAAGCCGGCTATCACGCACACTAAGGGACATACAACTCTATGAAGCTTGACAATTGAAATCCCAGCATGGAGCGGATGAAAGAATGCAGCCATCCGCTTCAGTTCTTTCAAATAAATTCCCATTTAATGGGAACACAATTACGAAGTATACTTGCAAAAGGCATTGGGACATGCAAGGCATATATGCAATAACAGCACCTTCTATTTCTTTGTGAGGTGTAAGAAAAAAGGAAAATGGTAAATGGTAAATGGTGCATTTATATAGCGCCTTTATCCAAGGCGCTTTACATAGATTGTGCATTACATTCACCCATTCACACACACATTCATACACCGATTGCGGCGGAAGCCATGCAAGGTACCAACCAGCACATCGGGAGCAATTTGGGGTTCAGTGTCTTGCCCAAGGACACTTCGACATGTAGACAGGAGGAGCCGGGATTCGAACCGCCGACCCATGGATCATTGGACGACCTGCTCTACCTCTTGAGCCACAGTCGCCCCTAGGAAAAAACTAAACAAGAAAGCTTTTATGCCGATGGCACGTCACCAAAGAAATATTCAGGCACAATCAGATCCCAATACACCTGGTTACGGTAAGTAAGTCATCCGGATGACCAGTCCATTTACATCAGCAGCACAGCAGCCCCCACCACCTCAACCAATGACTCAACTGTTGCCATGGAATTCATGCGTGGAAAAACTGAGGCCACGTGGACTGGGGGCCTGTTAAAGTGATGTATGTCTGAGGGCCGCTGGGGGGCCCGCTGAAGGGGTTAATGCCACAGGGAGCACAGATACGCCACAAAGCAATAAGAAGAAATGAATGGCCTAGTTCTGCCGGGCCTCCACCCTCCCAAGGCTGCCTCAAACAACACTGTCAAATCCTCAGTGTTCATTTATCCATTTGTAACTCAGTATACAAATGTAACCAAACTGGACTTAAGGTTCCATTTGGTTGGCTAAATTTGTACTCTCTGAATTATGAAATGAACACGGAAGATTTTACAGTTCGGCTCCAACGCGAGATACAATTCCCTTGAGTCCGAGCCTCATCATCACGTCGCTCTCAATCCCTGTACTCCCTCCAACATCAAGGGAACAGTATGAGAAAGAACAGTATGATGGGGGGTGGGACCGTGGGAGGGGGTTCTGCCTTTGAAGGACTCTCCGGTGGATCAACTGGGATGTGTGTTGTGAATAGAAAGCCTTGAGTGAAAGCTGTACAAAGAGCATCTTCTGTAATGTAATGGCTGTAATGCATAGTGTGTGGGAGCCATGTCAAAACCTGGCAGCTGGACCTACAGTATCAGGAGGACATGTCTGACTGGTCTGTGTTATTTCTTTTGTAGAGAAAAACGCTATTGTTTGGGTCACCACCCCCCTCCCAAGGGCCAATAACTACTGTAACAAAACAGTAATGGTAATTCAGAGTGGAAGTAATAGCGCTATGTGCCCCTCCCCACCTGCCCCACCCACCAACCCCAATGACAGTAAAGGAAACTCTACTGTAGCCTAACACTCCCATGTTTGACAAAAGCAGGCCACTTCAGTCAGCAAACAGTAATTTGAATAATATGTGTGCGCGCACACATGCTATACTGTATGAGTGGTCAAAACACATGGTGCTAAAAGCATTCTCAGACTTCTGTTCTCACTGTGGATGGAAAGTACTGTACTGCTTAGGCGGTCAGGATCATTTGGGTACAGTTTTACTCTCTAAATTAACAGGCTTTTAATGTGCACCCCCCCCACACGACACCCACGCATGTGCACGCACACACGCAAGCGCACATGCACACGCACACACACACACACACACACACACACACACACACACACACACACACACACACACACACACACACACACACACACACACACACACACACACAAAGTCAGCGATGATGAGCTGAGCTTCAACATGGTTTAAGTACAGTACATCTTTTACACAGCTTTTAGATTGCCTATTTCTCAATTTAAAAAGGAACGGTTGTGGACAAACAATGTTTCCACCCGACAGCAACGATATATTGCTCCATCATAAACTTACACTCAACACGCAGTGGCACACACACACACGAACGCGTGCTTCACGCATACTCGATTCCCCCACCCCCACCCCCCCTCCCCGCCCACTGTATCGGAGCCTGCCCTCTTCACCCCTGCCCCCCGTCTCACACCACAGCTGGCGCGGTGACGGCAGGGACACCGGAGCTCCGAGGGTTTGACTTGCCATTAAAGTTTAAACGGGCAGACACGGTGGCAGCGGTGACAGGCTACAGTACCTATAGTAGGGTAGTAGGTAACAGGGATGATCTGTGGCCACGCCCCCCCTCTGACAGCAGGCACAGGCACAGTGGTGGAGGTGGGGGCGGGTGTGGGGGTGTTGTGGTCACAGTGCCGAGTTCACAGGGATCAGATGACAGGGAGCACGTTAAGAACGCAGGGTGGGTCCTCCTCGTCATGATAATGGTATAAGGAAACATTGGAGAACTAGTTGAAAAACCCAAACGCCCCTCACCACCGCCAACCCACCTCAAAGTATCAAGTGAGAATTTAATGGCCACCATGTTCTTTGAGAAACATAATCATTCACATGTGTATTGCTCATTGCTATTCAGGGAATAGTTGAAATTCATCTACCTAAAAATGTGCAGTTTCACAAAACAACCATTATATGACCCGATTATCAAAACGCCTGATTCCCACCACCCCAATGCAGCTGCACTATCTATCTCTCTGTCCCTCTGAGAAGCGAGTCTGAGCCAGTGTCCCTCCACAGTGGAGCGCCAACGCTGTCATTACGTGGCGTAAAAGAACGAGTCTGTATACACTATGTGGACAGAAGAAACAAGAACGCAAGTAGAAGTGAAAAGGGGCCTGGGCCGTGGCTCAGTGGTCCAGGCACCTTGGCTGGTAATCCAGTCTGGCAGTGTGCCGCGGGTTCGACTCCCGATCCCGACGGCCTTTACTGCATGTCACCCCCCATCTCTCTCCCCATTTCCTGTCAGCCTACTGTCTGTCCCTCCATAAAAAATAAAGACGAAAGCAACAAAAAAAAAACATTAAAAAAAAAAAAGTGAAAAGGGGTTCCTATGAGAATGAGAGACCTGGCTCACCCTGCCAATGTGAAAATAATGAGCGAGGCCTCACTACAACCTCGTGGAAGCCATCCTCACTCTTTTTGTATGTATATTATTAGTATTATCATGATTGTTGTAGTTATTATTTAGCATTATTTGGTATTAGTTTGATAGATTATTAGTTGATTTGATTATTGTTTGGGCACAATGGGCACGCCTCCCCAGGCCTAATTGATTGATAGAGAGCATAAGTAGGCTTGGGTGATTGGGAAAGGGCATGCACCTTGCCGGTGGACAAACGTTTTTTTACCAGCATTATGAGAGCAGAGCCACATTCAGAGAACAAAGCCATGCTGTAAACAAAGCTGTTTGTAAAGGCACTTTTATGGATAAAATCTGGACAAATCTGTTTCTTTTGACTGCGTAGCCTACAACTAAAAGTCAAGGTGCATCAGTGGGTTTGTTGATGTGTTTGGAAGCGACAAAGAGCCACTTCAAACCTCATTCCTATTTTCAGAAAATTTTCAACGGTAGCCATTGCCATTGCCTCCTTTACAACACAGGGATCCGACTGAAACGGTTAAACCAGCACCACCATAGCAGCGCTCCATCGTGGCTTTGAAATGTTTACTCATAGATGCCTCTAATCGCCTTTCATTAGCGCTGAGCGTTCCCATTTGTATTAAGTCATGGCCAGAACGTTGACAAGATTTCCGTGGTGGACCTCCTCGTTTGGCTGAGTGTTGGGAGCAGTCAGGGCTCAGCTGCACCAGAGGAGACAGCTCTGAAACAGACGTCAGCATGGCCACGGTGAGATTCAGTCAACTGAGCGTGATTCACAATTACATGTCCATTACAGTGGCGCAAGCACCGCAGGAGCCTCTGGGAGAGTTTTTTCCGCCCACTGATGTCATTTCCTGTCCTGTTCGGTCCCTGCGGCGGAATGCGAGTTACAAAATAAATACTCAGGTTTCAATTGGGCGGGTGGGGGGATGCCATGAGGGCATTATGAGTGCGTTTTAACGGTGTTCAGGGAGTTTGTTCAATGTTTTCACATGAGGTGTGATCGTGTTACTGTCGATCTAATGTTCCCAGCCCTCCTCACTGATGTGTGCATGGTGGAGAATACAGAATAGGTGGTGTGTGCACATGAGATACCACTGGCAGTCTGGCAGGCCTGGTAATAATGCATCACCTAGTAGTGAACCTGCAGGTTGCCATGGGGGAAAACTTGCTCATGTCACATTTTGTTTGGTAACACTTTCAAGTGAATTAAATTATAGCAAAATTAAACTACTACGTCTTTGTTCGGGGAACCAATGGAATGCCTTCAAGGATCGCTGGGGGTCCCCAGACACAGACCACACTTTGAAAAACATTGTCCTAGACTAGACCTAGGATATTCTTACGATAGGCCTACTATAGCCAAATTCACATGAGATCAATCTTTCTCACCATCAGTCAACATCAGTCACAACAATTAATTTGTGCATGTTTGTTGTGTTGTTATATTGTAAGCAGCATAATAGTCAGACTATCATAAGATGTTATGTGCATATTCCCAAGATGAAGAAACCTATTCATTTAGATGACCCCATCCCCATGACCTTTCATCTTACCACCATCAGACCACAATTTCCAATGTGCATACTGAGGTGCTTTTTAGCTTGGTCTGCACTCTATTGACTGCATTATTTTGCTTTTGTTTTTATTTCTCACATGGCCCCACCTTCCCTTGTACATTCATGCAGGATAGGTTGGAGTGCCAGCACAGGGTTGGTAATGTCTGTACAACCCAGTGACTGGTTAGCTCAGTGATGGAATGGGTGTGTGCACTATTAAGACCATCTGCATTTGCTAAGAGGAATTATACAAAATAAACTATGTACAGCTGCAGCATCCTGGCAAGCGTGCTCTTGTCTTGTGTCTGTAACTGCTTATGATAAGCCAAAACCTATGGAGGAAAAGGCTTGAATTGTGCTTTCAAGTACACTCTGTTAACAGCCTAATAACACTGTACATTTCACGGTAGACCACATTCACAGTTAAATGAACACTGATTATTTTACAGTGTAGATTTGGGTCCCAGAGATAAATGTTTCATTCAAATGGGGGTCCATGGCCTAAATACCTATCAAACTGTGCAGCCCTTGAAATTAAACAGTTTGAGAATCACTGGCCTACACCGTTGTGCTCCCTCTGTTGCTATAGAATCCTGTTGCCGGGTTTCAAAGCGTGACATCGTAACAAGCACCGAAGACAATGCTATCATCTGGAGTTGGGGAGTGTCTGTCATTACAGTCCCATTTGTCACTCAAAAAACATCCACAGCAGCATGTCGCAGCGTCATACTCCAGTGAGCCCAGTAACGATCTCCCTCAACAGCCCCCCCTCTCAAAAAAATACAGTGACAATCCCAAAAGAACACTCCACAGGGGCACAAAAGCCGTCTTGGGATTCACTCCGCCTTTAGATTTGCTCCCAATTTTACTGCGACCACAGCGGGGTCACAAAAGATGACCCCGTTGAAGCAATTCAATTGGAAGTCGGTGTGTGCTCTAGTTGTGTGAGCATCCCCACCTCGTAGCACTCCGAGAACACACACAACCCAATCACTGTGCAAAAAATGGACATATTTGTCTTAGGCAGGTAGCAGCAGCCATACTCTCTCGTCCTGTACTTAATTACCTCATGCTTGTTTTATACTTGTCGTATGATAGTGTCGCCTGCTGAAAATAGCAGGTCTACAAGCTCACAGCGTGTTGCATCACAACAACGTGTTGTGAGCTTGTAGACCTGCTATTTACGCTGTTCGACAGACACGTCATACGACGAAGCAAAAAATCTGGCTTCAATCCCTTGCACAGCTTGGCTGTCACAGTGCTATTTGAGCAGTAGCATCATGCTGCTGGGGACTGATTGATTGACAGGTCCAAATACAGAGAGTGGTAAGGGAAGGACAGACAGACAGACAGACAGACAGACAGACAGACAGACAGACAGACAGACAGACAGACAGACAGACAGACAGACAGACAGACAGACAGACAGACAGACAGACAGACAGACAGACAGACAGACAGACAGACAGACAGACAGACAGACAGACAGACAGACAGACAGACAGACAGACAGACAGACAGACAGACAGACAGACAGACAGACAACAGGAGAAATATGAATGAGAATAAATTAGTGTGTGGAGGGATATCCGAGGGGTAATTTAGGAGAAATTGAGATGATTAAGTGAAGAAGCTTAAGTGCCAAATATATGCTTAATGTCCCTGCCTGTGTGCATACGTGCACGTGTGTGTGTGTGCGTGTGTGTGTGTGTGACACTGGAGTTGGCAAAGTGGAGGCAAAGTGTGAATTATAGATGCAAAGATTTGAGGTTATGTTGGATATTAGTGAGCAGCAAAAAAGAATACACTCAGCATGTTACTAGCACCTTTCACGTCATAATTGCAGCGAAGCAGGCAGACTGGCCTAGGCTCTAATTGCTCTACAGGAGTCTACCATTGACACACAATCACCGTGATTAACGACGAAGGCTCCCTGTTGTGGAATGAATGAACAGGAGCCCAGGTGCACCCGTGCGCGCCCATGCATGACCGTTCAACATCCACACAGCACGACAATAATGGAAATAATGGTGACAGTAATGATCGCCCCTTTTCACACACACGCACACCTTGCTCTCACCACCGACCAACGACGTCCAGAGAGACAGCAATTCACACTATGAATGGAACGTCACCCCTGTCGGGTCTTGTTAGCGGTGTCACTTTGTCCATGCAGCCATTCAGTGCTGAACACCGTGGGGTGAACTGAGCAGTGCCCTCACTGCCCTGCAAGGCTGAGCTAATAACACTAATAAATTATTTAATTTCACTCCTGAGAATATTACATATTCATTCAAACTGTAACGCCAAAAGTGCCCGTGACCGTGATTGCTAAATATGTTCCAAGTAAGTGATTCTTAACCTTTCTCTATTGGAATCCCAGTTTGATATGAATTAGGCCACGGACCCCCATTTGATTCGATTTGTTCAGTCTGAGACCCCAATCTAGACACTGTAAATTGACTACAATCCCTGTGTTAATTTAACAAAATTATGAGAGTGTACAGTACAAATGTAACCAATTGAAACCATTTGGTTCCATTTGCACAAAAACTCTCAGAGATACAGACCCATCATTGTCCATTTGGTTCCTACTGTAGCTATCAAGCATTTAGCTGGGATCCATCCTCAAGGACGCCACGGGGGTCCCCGGACCACACGTAGAGAACCAGTGCTTCAAGTAAAGGGTAATCAATTGCCGGGGATGTTAGTAGAATTAAAACACGTACACTACAGTACATGGGCGGGCATATAAATATCTGCAACATGTTTGACAAATGAGCTTCATTATCTTTCCACTGAATGGCCCAGCAGTCAAGGAGGATGAAAAACAGATTACCATAAATTATGTTCAGCCCTCCGGGTCCATTTGTTTTCATCTAAAACACATACAAGCAAGAAGCTCTTTATTATTAGTACCCAACACAGTTGAGGAGAAGGCTTCATATTAGGCTTCATATCAGAACAAAGTGCTCATATTCCACAGCCTGGGTTGTCAAGACGAGTGTGTGTCAGTCAGGATATTGACCATGAGGTGTCCACTGTCCAGGCAGTAGTGAGATGATGGCAGATCAGGGATTCATGATGGGAATACCAGACTGGTTCTTCTGAACTGCTCTACATGCTTCCTGACACAGACACGTATGCTGCGTGCCAACACAATCAAATAATAATAATCTTAATTACACATTCTGACTTAAATTTGCAGAATTCATTGTGTGGGTCCTGTTTAACAGCATAGAATCACCACATAGGAAATGCTGAATCTCCAGTTGCAATGGCTACCTGAATGAAAGAACCCCTAGGTGCTGTGCACAGCATGTTTCCAATATTTTCCGCTGTTTCTCAGGAAACCATATAGGGTGGCAACACATGACTGTCATCAGCAGCAGCCATGTGTGCAAAGACATAACTGATTTTAACAGCTGTGCCAGACAGTAATTGTGCACGGTACGCTATGTCAGACAGATGTACAGTACTGTAAAGTCTTTCATTCACTCAGACGGGGAACCCTATACAGAATCATGTGTAACTCGGGTGGAGGCCGGCTGACGTCACCTGTCCTGTCATCATTATTGAAACGAAACCAGAGGAACGCCTCAGGTGTGGCTCAGGCTTCATGCTGCTGCCTGACTTAACAACTAAACCAAACAATTCACACACAGCGTGAGCCTCAGGTTGCTGTTGTCAAGGGCCAGAGAGAAGAAGCAACAGTCTCCAGTGGTGGAAAGTAACATTTACTCAAGTACCGTACTACTTAAGTACAATTTTTAGGTATTTGCACTTTACTTGATTATTTCCAATTACCAGTACTTTTACTTCTACTCCACTACAACTCAGAGGCAAATATTGTACTTTTACAAAACATACATTAACCACTTCAGCCCTACATTTGACCATTTGAAAATAGCCGATCTACAAGCTCACAATGCGTCGCGGAGAATGTGTCGCATCGCGACGCATTGTGAGCTTGTGCATTTGAGTATTTCTACATTGCAGTATTGATACTTTTACTTAAGTAAAACATTTGAGTACTTGTTCCACCACTGACTGAAACAAATTTAAAAAAACTGAACCACCATCTGTCACAGATCCGTCCATCAATCAAATGGTGATTCCCTTGTCCATGTGTGGCTGTGCATCAAGCCGCCAGAAGCTGGCAGTGGAAACAATGTTGCGTGAAATAGCTAACAAAAGAATGATGAAGCTATTAATGGCACGCCAGCATTTCTTTTGCTGTGAATAGCCTACGACACGTAATTTACAACCCAGTCTTCGATCACAGAGGCTGAGGGGCTGTCAGTCGATAATGGTTTCAGGACTGAAATGGAATGAGTATGAGCAGGGAGTGGGACAAACAATGCCTCTAGGAGCATTGTGGCCTGAAACCTCCACCATACCACTGAATGACAATAGGAGGTAATTTCCCAGTCTACTGTCAGGGATTACAAACCCATTTCCCCAAGCGTCCCTGGGAAACATTCTCTCTCTCCTTTCAGCATGTATCTCCTGCTCTACATTCCTCTACTTCCTCTGCTGACCAAGCAGCAGCTCTATGCAGACTCACATCGCTTCATTCCGTTTTCCATGAGGACACGTCCTTTCTTCAAAGGAAATGACCGCCAAACAGCCCACCACTAAAATAAAAAAGCTCCTCAACCCTCCGGCCAATGCCCGTACATGTCACGGTCATTGTGAGAGTAAGTGCAAAAACTGTCAGTGAGAAGATGAGCTAAAAATATGTGCGACAAGGCAGCGACTGAGCGAGAGAAAAGGATTTGCCGCTGCATCCCCTTTCCTGACATAACCTCCTGATGTCCACAGACAGACATTTTCATTCAGTCGCACTTCATGCAGCATTATGTGCTGACACACAGGATTAAACCATTTTGGGCGGGAACCCCTTTTGGTGTTATGCTTTAGCTGTTGAAAAATCGCAGATCTACAAGCTCATAGTGCGGCACCGAGTGCCGCGCTACGAGCTTGTAGGTCTGCTATTTTTTAAAAATCGTGAAAATGTGGTGAATATATATTATTTCAGAGCGAACATTTTTAACTCATATATTTGCTTCAGGGGAGGTCTCTGGAACAACATATTTTCAGATGGGGGTCGGCGGCCAAATACACATAATTCTGGGGGTCCTTGACGTGAAATATTGAGCACCACTGATAGAGAAACATGAGGTATTTCAGAAAACTGTAATTTAGAAGATTTTTTTTTAATTTCGACGTCAGGCCTAAATGGGTTAAGGTTGTCCAGGGTCTTAGAGGCTAGTTTGACTGTACGTAACCTTCCTTAGCCTACAGTATATCCATATTATGACCAGCAATGTTTAGCCATCTAAAAAGAAACAAAAATGCCTTTGTGCCAGCGTTTTAAGCGGATCAGTAAGACAAAATATTATAGTGATATAATATTATTATATCTCTGCTGTCTGGAAGAAACTCCAAAAATGTTCATTTTTCAGGAAATGTGAAAACATCAAGTGGAGTTAAGAGGTTTTTGTTAAAGCGCTTTTTAATACTGTTCATTGGTTTAATATATTTTAACCAACACACAGACATAAAGAGTGTTCAATAGCACTGATTTATGAGAAGAAAAAAAAAGATGGCTAAACGGGTGGAGTTAGCTGGTTTGGCAGATAGTTTGACGATCCAATGGAGTTAGGTGGTTTTCGCCGAAGCCAGGGAGAGGCCAGGGAAGGAGGGCTTCACTCACACACACACACACACACACACACACACACACACACACACACACACACACACACACACACACACACACACACACACACACACACACACACACACACACACACACACACACACACACGTCTGATTCCTTTGCTTTTGTCTTAAGTGAAATTGTGAAAGGCTGAGAAGACATTACGGTAAAACATCTTTAAGTATAAAGGTCACGTCTATAATGCATTATAATCACATTTATAATGCATTATAATGAACTTATATGACATTATAACCCTCATTATGAACTTATAATGCTTATAACGTATTATAAGTGCTGGTCATAAGGCATTATAGGCTCAGTGGAACAGCACATTAAAACTAGCCTGGCATTAGCCAGACTGATAACATGGATTCACTCACACGTACCTTAACTTAAAGTGTCTTTGTTATAAGTCGTTATGCATAAATTATAAACATTTATAATGAGTGTTATGAAGCATTATAAAATACATGTGATTATAATGCATTAGTTGGGTATAATCTGCTGTTCCACTGAGTTTATAATGCAATATGACCGGCACTAGGCATAAATTATATTATTATAAGGTATAATACTTCATAGACCTTGATATAAGTTGTTATGCATAATTCTAAACATTTAGAACAAGTGTTATAAATGCATTTATAAGTGCATTATAGACACAACCTTATTATAAAGTCTTACCGATATTACAATACATATCGTACGTGTACGTAGCCTACATATCTTTATGAGTTTCACAGTTACCAACTCAGTCCTCAAGGTACAAGACAAACATAGTATACCTACTGTATGTGCAGTGTATAAAACCATGACAACATGTTTCTTAATTCCTTCCGTACGATACAATTCTTGCCATAGTACAGGTTAAAGATCCTTCTTTAACCGTAATGCTTCCCTTCAGGTGATTACATTGACAATGGAATCTCATGTAGGGCGACTCTACTCCATGCTCAGGGGTAGAGTGCCTGGATGGTAACCGCAAGGTTGCCAGTTCAAACCCGGGCTCGAAGTGTCCTTGAGCAAGACACTGAACCCCTAATTGCTCCCGATGTGCTAGTTGGTGCCTTGCATGGTTTCCGCTGCCATTGGTGTATGAATGTGTGTGTGAATGGGTGAATGTAATGCACAATCTCTGTAAAGCGCCTTGGATAAAGGCGCTTTATATAAATGCACCATTTACCATGTAAATTAATGGGAACTTTCTACAGGTGAAATGTACAATTGAAGATGGGCTGGTGTGTGTGTGTGTACGTGTGTGCGTGCTATGTGTGTGTGCGTGCGTGCATACATGAGTGCAAGAGCGTGCATGCGTACGTGTGAGCCTTAAGGCAAGGCAGGTGGAGTAGGCTGCCACGGTCGTGGAAAGACCCCCAATTACATCAATGGCCAGCAGTCAGGAGTAGCGCTGGAGCCTCTGGCCTTCTGGCCTCTAAATATGACTAATTGGCCCTGCTGTTCCACATAACAACATGCAGGTTGAAACTCATTAGCACAACATTATGCAGCACCGGGTTATAGTGCTAATGGACAACAAACACACTAACACCTGCACTTGTATACGTGTACACTCAAGACTTTATATTTACTGTGTTATGCACATTGCACAGACAACTACAGTATCATACACACACACACACACACACACACACACACACACACACACGATCGCAAATCATATGCACTCACTTACGTATGCTATCTGCATCTTTCGGATACACCAACGCCCGCACCCACACACACCTACACGCACATGCATCAGCCATCGAACAGACTTCAAGACGTGCCCAGATTCAGAAAGCTCCTAACCCTTTAAAGCTGGGTTATCAGCATCGAGGTTTCATATTACCCCTGCCAAGTCCACTCTGTTGAGAGTTGGCAACAATAATACATTTTGTATTGATCACTGACTGGATCGGCTTCTCTCTCCCAGTGGCCAGAGTGTGAGCAGGCAAAGCAATATGGGATCATGGCATGACACTAAATCCTCTCATTGTGCCAGCCTCATCAGTTACCATTGTCGGCCAAGGAAAACAAACACGCCTGCATAATCCGTAACATACAATAAACAACATCTAGGCTTCATAACCTGAGAACTTAAACAAGTTCTTCTGGTCGACATGACGACACGACAACCCACTGATCAACCCTCTTGCCGTCCAACTTGGCAGCACCTGTTTGCATGCTTACTGAGGTGGAACAAACCTGACATGTTCTGTGCCAAGATTCTGCAATATGCACGAAGGGAAAAGGAACTTAACCCTGCAGGTCACTAATGTTGACAATATGACATCTGAGGTGAAGGGTGTGGTGGACAAACAGAGGGAGAGACAATAACATACCACCTGACTCCAGTTGGGAATAAGTGCTGGACACACACACACACACACACACACACACACACACACACACACACACACACACACACACACACACACACACACACACACACACACACACACACACACACACACACACACACACACACACACACACACACACACCACACACCACTCTTGACCCAAGCTCCCTTGCTGGAGTCTTGTAAGTTGTCACAACACTTAGTTTTGACTGAAGGCCTCAAGGAACACACCAA
This sequence comes from Electrona antarctica, assembly GCF_951216825.1. Taxonomy (NCBI): domain Eukaryota; kingdom Metazoa; phylum Chordata; class Actinopteri; order Myctophiformes; family Myctophidae; genus Electrona; species Electrona antarctica. Next base: position 18,507,176 of record NC_136805.1, read on the forward strand.
TACCTGACAAGGCTGACATCAACACCTCTCATCTGACGTAAAACCCACCACCACTGACTCAGCTGTAAAATTCCACTGTTAAGAGACAGGCTTACCCTGTTAGCTAAAATGAGGCTTGGTTTTTTACACTGTGGGTGCTGAGTGGGGTTCTAACTGATTATTGTACTATTGCTGGTGCATGTCTGCCCACATGATAAAAAACACTGTGTCGAACCCATTTAAAATTCCATTTCCAAGCCTGTGAAAGCAAAACAAACAAATTGCGGTGTCGCAGAACAATGATTTACCACGATACAGTGCAAGATGTACCTTCGTTAATCGTGGCATACTGACGTCAACTGACGTCATCGACTCTGTAACCAAGGTTCTATAACAGCTTAGACTCTTTAAATATGGAATCAATGGGAAGTTAAAGGCATTAACGCAGCCTATAGCTCAAGTTAGTTGGTGGTTTGTGTGCACTCAGCAATGTAGGCCTACTGACTGCACACAGCAGCCTTTTCTCAATGATCAGGTTATCACTTGACAGCTGCCCAGTGAATCATTAGATTGGGTACCTTGTCATTGACAAGGTACCCAGTTGTCAATGCTCAATGCTCGTGACCAACCAACCAACCAACCAACCAACCAATGTTGATGACCCTGTTGGACCCTGTTGTAAACAATAATGCTTCATCAGTGTGTCGTCCAGTCCACAGTAACAGTCTTTGTATTGAGTTGTGCTTTCATGTGAAATGTACCCATTCTGCAGTGCAAACTGTTAATAAATACTTCAATCAATCAATCAAACCCAATCAAATGTCCAAATCATGGGAAACAACAACAACACAGTACACAGTACACGCAGTCTGACATGTGAATGAATGAAAAAAATATAGCCTAAGTAGAGCCAATGTTAAATGTAGCCATTTGTAACTGATTGTATACAAATGTAGCTAACCAGAATGGGCGGGTCCATTTTGGTTACATTTGTATATAGTCTTTAGAGTTAAATCATCACTGGGGATTTTTACTGTGTACTGATGCCCTGCTGTGCTGATGCGTATTTGGCCATTTGGGTCAATGATGTGCCCCAACATGTCTACAGATCAAGCTCTGGTGTGATTACATTTGATAATATTTAATGTTATTTTGCTCTTACCTGCCCACTGTTTGGTTGGCGAGCTGTCGCATTCGATTGAATTGCTTCTTCATCTCGTATTTTTGTTCTGCGTTAACGCCGATGTGTAGAGCGACTCCACATTATCTCATTGACAGAGAGTCACGTCTCCACAAGAGGTGACCGACAAGAAGGGCCGCGCTTTTAAACGTCTATAGGAAAGACATGGTCAATAATGAGACGTGTGCGTGAGCTGATTTCTATGCATTTTGCCGCCTCGCTCTCTCCTCCACTCCGCTGTTCAGAGATGCTGCCTGCTGGTCGTGCTGGACCGATTTCTCCCTGGGCAGTGAGAGTGACAGCTCACGATGATGATGACACTGTTCGCCGGTGCATTATGGGAAATGAAGTTCATTCGACATATATTACCGAGGGCAAAAAACGCCATAGAACTACTCTATATCTGTGATGTGTGATTCCTTCATTCCTGCCTACCTGAAATTCTTCATCATCCATCTACATTTACCCATATCTATAGGCCTATAAGGAGTTACCAGTGGGCAACTATTTTAACAACGCCTTGGTAGCAGCTAGGCTAGTCACTTGTGTAAGGTTTAATGTTGATAAGCAGTATAGTCTGCTCTGTACCGTCCTGAACATTAGGCTATTCAAAGCTGGTAAAAGAAAACTTACCCTAAAGTTATAAAGGTAAACAGCGCTATCTTGTGGCTAATTATGTGTATGACTATGAATGGAAGAAAACAATGGGAATTCTGTTGTCTGTCTGTGTAGCATAGACCACCACAGGTGAACTTGATCATTTCAATCAGAGTAATCAGTCAGATACCAGACATTTGGGCAGGAAGGAAGCCTTTCAAAATAAAAGTCTTAGGGACAACCAGAGCCATGTCTTTTCTAAGGCTCTGGGGACAACCAGAGTATATAGCCTATAGTAAGACATGGAAACTGTCCTGTAGCTGGCCAAGAGGCTCAAACCTTGGGCCATGATGGGATGTTCTGTAAGACTGTTTGCAGGTATTTCACAGCACACATATGCTGTAACCTTTTACAATGATGTAATTTGTAATATGCATCACAATAACCTTGGCAGTGTTAAAATGCATTAACAATACACGCATACTTTGGACCTATACGGACATGGGAAAGTATAGTACGTTTTTTTAAGTGAAAAAAAGGTTTTATGAGCCAATGAAAATTGTCGTTTTGTGAAAATTCTTCTTTTGTCCCTAATACATGCAGCGTCATATGCTTTTGCAACTTTACAGTATGGTAGAGGGTCATGCCAAATAGCACTGAAACCAGCCTTAATATAAAAAGCCTTACACATGTAGATCTGTTTGAGTACTTATGCGTTGGTACTCAAAGTATATTTGCTTATTGCCTTGCCTTCTTGAATGATTTTGCTGTTAACAATACAACAACTGATTGTGTCCGGATACCAGCCCCTGAAAGACTGTAAGGAGGCTTCATTAACTGACCATTCATGAGGCTTCAAGCTTCATTAACTGACGAATCACAGGAGGAGGCTTCATTAACCCACCATTCACGGCGCTCCAGGCTTCATTAACTGACCATTGACGGAAGCTGGGGAAGATCCCGGCTTCATTAACTGGCCAATGGAATGACTTGACGGCAGCCATCTTGCTTTTTATTTATATGGGCGAGTGGAAATGTAATGCAAATAAATTAATTATAGGTCCAGCAAGCAAATCATGATGGTCTGTTTGTGCTCAATAGGTCACAATAACATTCCGATTTTAGGTGGTGTGTTTTGTATAACATTTTGACCAGGAGTTTCTATCTCAGCTTTTGCCTTATAGCACACATGCTAACAGTGGTGACCACAACGTTAGCAGCATGTGATGACATGTTACCATAGCAACGTACAGTGTGGCAGACCACAGGTAACGAGTTGTTTACCACAGAAACACATGATGTAACATTATAAACTCATTATTAGTAGTGAATAGAACACTTTCAAACATGACAATCCAAACGTTTTTAATGTGAGATGTTCTGGTGAGTTGGTGATCACAGAGGATTGTGTATTATATCAACCTGGGATTTTATAATAGGCTATAAGTTGTGTGCTATCTAAATGGTAAATGGTTTTATATAGCGCCTTTATCCAAGGCGCTTTACATAGATTGTGCATTACATTCACACACACATTCATACACTGATGGCAGCGGAAACCATGCAAGGTACCAACCAGCACATCAGGAGCAATTAGGGGTTCAGTGTCTTGCTCAAGGACACTTCGACACTAACTCTGGGGGAGCCCGGGTTCGAACTGGCGACCTTGCGGTTACCATCTGGAAACTCTACCCCTGAGCCAGATCAACAGATTGTCCATGCTAGACAAATAGCCTATAATAATCAAATCTAGAAGCTTGTAGATTGGCTATTTTCACATAGCAGATTTTGTCTAACACGTTTTTTTTTGTTCCACCCTGACTGTAATAGTTCACCCAACACGGTGATTTTGTAGATCGGTTATTTTCACATAGCGCTGATGTATATATAATTTGTATATTTATTTTGGGGACCACTTGGAACTGACTTAAGGACCCCTGGGGGTCCCCTGACCCCAATCAATATTTCAATGACTCTCAGCCATTAATGACAGGTGCATGGGCCATTCACCTAGATAATGGCAAACTAGGCAACATTTTATAATGGGTAAAATGAGTTTGATGCTGTATATAGGGCTAAGGCCAAATGCTACAACAGTTAGAAATCAAATGAGTGATTGATGATTTTAGACAATATGCATTGCAGATATGTTTACTGTACCCGATTTATTTATTGCTCCTATGCTCTGTAGAAGATACGGCAGATCAATTTGGTTCCATTTGTATACTCTTAGTTAGGATATTATAGTATTGCGGTTCATTATTTAATTGCAACACAGGGTTACTGAAGTACGGATGATGTCAGAAAACAAGCAGCGGTAGTTGGTACATTCTACATAGCTAGAATCAGGGTCACATCCCTGCGCTGCTGTCTGTCTAAATTCATTGTCACACTGTCCATTAAACAAATGAACAATTTCACTGAAGCTGTTGAACTGTGTCCAAAGAGGCTGTGTAGCAGGTGTCAGAATAGACAAGAAAGGACCTCTAGATAGATGGTCTTCCACCATGTCTTCACCTCCTCCTAGGACACCCTAGGACTAGACTAGAGGGTGATGTTTAAATGTCCAAATGTCAGGAAATTGCAGTGGCTCAAACCCTGTCCATATACAGTTTACTTGTATTAATAACCTAACATGGTTCATATATTTTATATAGTAATTCAAATTGATTTGCCTCCTGTGTGAATAGGATGGGATGGGGTATGTGTATGCTACTGTATTTTAGTGTAAGTCATAATGGTGACTGGTGGTGCAGTCAATACTACTAAAGTCAATACTACTAAAAAATAATCACTCAAAATATGTGAAAAAGATATTAGCCATTATTTAGCTAAGTTTAATTTATTAAATTCCCTGCTTCCCCATACAAAGAAACATTACCTTACAATATAAAGCACAGCACAATCTAAAACAAATATGTACAATACAGCAGTGGCTATCATGTCACACAGCAAAATACTGATTGTTAATTTAACTCTTGTACAAATGGAACCAAATGGTTCCATTAATTTTGTTCCATTTGTACAAATGGAACCACATGGTTCCATTTGTACACTCTCAAGAGTTAAATTAACATTCAAGATTTAGCATTTTAACTTGGACATCAAGTTAAAATGCAGTTCCATTTGTATACTCTTTTGACTGCTGATTCCAGCAGTCAAATCAGGGATCAAGTGACACCGATAGAAAACCACTAGTAGTGGTCTGGGTGAGCGAGTTGAGAACCATTGCAACAACGCATCGCTCAATTGTCTTTCTTGTGACCGGGTCGCGGAGGGAGGAAAACCTCTCTAAGGTTTCGGAGTATTCCGCGGCTGTAGAAGTGTCCTTTGGCGTGGTCCGGAGCCGGGCCGTGGAGGTGGTCCACTGCGGAGGCGGGGTGGCAGTGTTGGCAGACGTAGCCTCGGCTCTTGTACCACTCGTTGGAGGTATGGTTGACTAGGGCCAGGTAGGCGTGGAACAGAGCATAGCCGGCCAGTAGGAGGAAGATGAAGACCAGGAAGCCCAGCATGAACACGATCCGCGGGAAGGTCAGGAACAGATGCTGTCAGGGGGGAGAGGTTGTTTTCACGGTATGGCTCTGCAGGACTATAGCTGACTATAAGAGGGTTGGTCTGTGTGTCTGTGCATTACAGAGCTAATCTCACAAACCACTAGGCAGATAAGTGCCAAACTTCGTATGCACACTCACACAGTAGTACCAAATATCTAACAATATTGGTGTTGGATTAGCCTGAAACCTTTCTGAAATTGGGAGTAATACATCATAGATATGTCAGACGTTATAATGAAGGGAGAGTGTAATTTAAAAATAAAAAAACCGTCTGAGATCCACGTCATTACAGAGTTTCTATTCAAAAGGGGAATGGACAACTGTGGAAAACTGCCGACCATAAATAAAGTTAAATAAAGGTGTATGCTGTCCAGATATAATTGACAATTAACACATTGCTATACAGCAGAAGTACCCATAGTAATTTAGCCCACTAAGCAACCTTTTTGGTAAGTGCAATTCCTGCTTCAGTGTGTTTGTGCTGTATTTGAACAGTACTTTTTCTTCTTACCTGCATAACAAACACTGGTCCTGCAGGCTGCTGTTGGCCGTGCTCGTCTATGTAGCTGGCTCTCAGGAGTCCTGACCTCAGCACAGCGTGTAGCAACATATCGGCTATGAGCAGAGCCATGTCTCCGGCCATGACACACATGCTGCACAGGTACAGCAGAAAGTATCTGGTGTTCTGGGCCCCGATGCAGTTGTTGACCCAAACACAGTGGTGATCAAAGCGTTCCACACATCTATTACACACTCCTAAAATGTACATAAAAAAATCTTAAAACAAATTTCTGCTTTGTACTGTACCTTTGCTATTTTCAAGATACAAAGTCTGAAAAATAAAGCCATTAATGGCTCTAAGAACTCCATATGATTAATTGAATACATAGGATAGGACTGCAATGAAAGGTTCCCAGGACTTTTTGGTGTTAGTGTTTTAGCTTTAATATCTTACTGTACCATGTGCTGTTTACATTTCTGACCAATAAAGAATTAAATCAATCCGACAATTAAGTTAAAGTTTTCTATGTATTGACTGGTCCAACTTCCATGCACATCTGAGTGTGTCACGCCTCCTCCTACGTAAACAATAATATTTTCAGCTGTTCTCTTCTAGCCTGATGTAATGCCGAGTAATGTCTATACATTCCCCACATTCTCAGCAAGGAGATCATGAGAGACAGTGTTAAACCAAGATTCATAGAACAACGTGTGAGATGCCGTGTGGACGACGAGAGCCATTAAAACCATATAGTATTTCCAGCACTCACTGCAGTGTTTGGAGCGAGCTGGTTTGACCAGCTGGCAGGTAGGACAGGATACCCCAGGGTGGAACATCCTCTTGTCATAAGGATACAACTGCAGCAGGGCACCCACTCTCTTCTTTGTTATTGTGCCTGTGAAAGGACAAGAAGGGTCAGTGGCACCACCAGATACAATGTAACCACTTTCAATCTAGTGTCCTTATCTTGGGAAATTCATTAAAGGTTTCAAAATAGGGAAAATAGCTGATCTACAAGGTCACAATGCGTCACATTGTGACACGTTGGGATCTTGCACACCTAAACCTAACCTTAACCCATGTCTAACCATTGATTAGTCTAAACTAAGTATGCACCCCGTAGATCGGCTATTTGTGCTGTGCAATGCTGTCATATGACAAAATATAACATGACTTGTGTGTTGAAAAATGTATTCTGGTGATTAAAATTGATTACAACTTGTGCATTCTCAGGTGCATATGTGGTTCATTCATAAGGAGGATATGAACCACTACGAGAAAGAATCACAAACCTGGATCTTTTGTGATGCAGCGGTAGAACAGGTAGGTCTTGATGGCCAGTAGGACATAAGGCACAGACAGGCTGGCTAGAGTGGTGTCCATGTCCCTGCAGTAGCCAAACACCTCGTAAGTAAACTCTGCGTACACAGCACCTTCCACCAGGAGGTGCAGGTAGATGAACATGTTGTTTCTGTGTGAGAACGTACAAAAGACAAACATCTCAGAAGAACATTAAAAAAAGAAAGAAAAAAACGTGTGAAGTGAGCCTTTTATCATGAAGATGATGACAAGGTGGCCCACATAACATCATCATTTATTTTTCCATCAACTTGAATGGGAATTGGGGGCGGAATAATAATGTACAGTATACACACAATGTTTGTGGGACCGTGAGACTGCTGCTTAAAGTGCAAGCAAAATATTTGTCAGTATATTGGTGTACCAACCTGCTCCGCTATGCTGCGGAAACGTTGTACAAATGTGTAGGCTCATTAGACACAGTAACCGGGACAATGGGATGTCAATAAGGAAGTCAAGAGAGAATTTCAGAGCTGCCAAAACGGTCTAACAAAATACTTAACGGCTTCTGCGCCGTTCGCGGGGGGTTCGGTTGTCTCCGTTGTCTCCTATAGCTCTTATATGCTTCTTTTGGAATATGTCAGCATCACACACGCACAGCGCAGCAAAAGCAAAAGCAACGGTGTCAGTGTGCGTTTGAGAATTAGCATGTAGCACGACATCGAAGGTAAGGGACCCTACGCTAAAGTCATCCAAATGTCAGAAAACTTTAACGTAGGGTTCCAAGAGGGGCTAACTCTGACTAACCTTTTATTGAGTTTAGTCAGGTTTATCTCCAAATTGTGGAAACCATTGGCGTGTAAGCCTGTATATGAATTTTATGTGGACCATGTCCGCCTTTGTTTGTCTTTGCATTTGTATGTTATTTTTATGTTACTATGGACCATGTCTTTAGTAAAGTTTGATTGATTAACCACAGTAACCATGCAAACATCCAGACACACAAAGTCCTATGTTGGAGCTAGGGATGTGCAGATAAGACATTTTGGCCGATATCGATATCTGATATAATTAATTGCTGTTATGGCCAATATTACCGATGTCGATATGATCTCATTCTGTATTAAAAAAATATAATTTTGTCCATTCTGAAAAATACATGTAACAGCGTATCTGCACTGCAGGCTTAGGCAAGTCAGTTGGAGCGGTTTACCGCCACTCAAAAATAAACCTGTGTGAGACTCACTCACTGTGATGGGAAAATACTAGTATAGCAAGATGCTTTAGAAACAGAATCAGCTTCATTGGCAAAGAGAAAAGCTGTACTCTGACTCAGTGAGTAGTTTAAAGTAGGTAATCGAATAAGAATTGACTTGACCATGATGAATACCAGTGACCCACCTTTGGTGAAACAGTCTGTGTAAGGTCCTTTGTGAGACCCTCTGAAGCCATTTTGGTGTAATTAGTGAAAGTAACTGGGAGCAAAACAAGACGAAAGTGAAGGGGTTATGTCCAAATCACATATCAATGTTACAGTTGATGACTATGGATGGATAATGCATTTCTCCCAAAGTGCAATTGTTTTCTGGCTCAAAATTAGATTTTAACTTACACTCAACTCACTAATAATTTTTTAATTCACTCAACAATAAATATATAAACATACAAAATGCAAATGGATACTTCATTTATAACCATTTCTGTCAGTACTTTATTACAAGGCTGCAGTGCCACTCTGTGGTTACATATTGAACTGCAGCCGTGTTCATGTTCCTTACCGTGGATGTGTGGTTGAGGAGGACACTAAACGGGGTCTGTCGCTGTCCCGAGTATTTGCAGACCAGGGCGATACATGTCAACACCACAGCAACATAGATAGCGAAGAGAGTGAGGAAGTCCATGGTTCACCTCCTGCCACGTTAATAGTAACTTTACTTCTGTGGCAGTATAGTAGACCACCACGTGAACTTGGTGGTACACTGGCTGTACTATCAGTGATAGTACAGCCAGTGAACTTGTAGATCTCTAGATCTCTGATAGTATCACTGCTGTACAGTGTGTACTGTGTACACTGTACAGTGATAGTACAAACCCAGCAAAAACCCTAACGTTAGCCGACTATAGCAACGTTTGTATCAAATGTGTTTTCCCAGTCTTCATGGAACCTGTTAGCAGCAGCTTAGCTCTATGCTACTGTTGGCAAAGCCTTTTGTGTAACATTCCTGCTGTCATTACATTGTACAGAACTACTTGAAAAACTACCTTATCTTTGTCCATTTGTCCCTTACCGCGTTACACGACATAGCGAACAATAGCATGTACTTTATCAACATGGTGATCTGCAGCCAGTAAACAACTAACAGCAGCACTGTAGTGAACACATTATGGTGTGTGTGTAGGGAAACTTAACTAAACCATAAAAGAGGAAAACGCCTCACTCACTTTCGACCCATGTTTTAACTACTTCCGTGTATCATCTGGCTAAAGCCCCCTATGGCTAAAGCTAGCGTGCCGAAAAGAACAGATCTGCAAGCCAACAGCGCGTCGCCGATAGGTCGAAATTCATGTTGTAGATCTGTCCTTTTTGGCAAGTGACGTCACTTAAAGGCACCAACGGTTGTGCAGTTGTCATCGGAGTTGTTGTGAGGCAATCCCAGTGTTATTTCAAGGCGCCCTACATATTATTTTTTCTTCATTCTGTCTTCACCTACAGCTTGCACAAGTTTCACTGCCTTGCAGTTTACTAGTTCTAATATATTATAAATTATATTCACCTAACCTATGACTTTTTTATCATCATTATTATTTTTTATTATTATTATCATTATTATTATTATATTTGATTTATTATCAATGTGCCATGCTACCACTACCTCAGACCATCATAAATCATCCTTTAGTTGGATCATCTCTCTGCCCTCCATTGCTGCACTGCAATGCAGTGCAGCCTATATACTCTAATAGTGCATCAGGGCATCATCACATCACACCTGTTGGATCTAGTTGCTAACTTGCTCCACACTCAAGTTACAATGTTGTCCAGTGAGAGAACAGGAGTAGGCTACTCAGACACACTGTCTTATAGGCTGCGGATGCATTTAAACAAGTAAGGAATGCACATTTAAAAAACGTTATACATTTTGCATGTATTTTTGTGTGTTGCATGTGAGTTTGCACTTGAGTTACCCTTGTGTTCTTTTAAAATTGAGGTAAGTAGGTAGGGGTACCATACGTCCTCAACTGTATGCGGCATGCTCTCAAAAAGCAACACCTACTGTTACAGCATAGCAGTAGGTTTGAATATTATACAATTATTATACAATTATTATTATCTATGTGGTTGTTGTAATATGCCTACTGTTTTGTAATGTATACGTGGATGCAAGATTCCCCAGGAAATTCAAAGTAGGCCGCCTACAGCAGATTTAATCCAAATACAGTATTTAGTGACAAAGGATATTGTACTCTTTTTCCATGCTCTTTTTTACTCACTCACATGATTCAAGTGATATGATACTGAGTTGTACGAGCATTTGAGTGTGTGTGGGTGTGTGTGTGTGTGTGCGCACGTGCGCGTGCATGTGGAAATCCAACCACTTGTGTTGAATTATTCAGTTAGTGCAGTGCAGGTTGTTCCAATAATGACGGTTCACTCATAGACAGACCTGTGTGCCACATGCCACGTTCTTCCTCAGTGATTACTAACTGCTCTCATTCAAAGGGCGGTTACTAACAGCCTTTTGAATGAGAGCAGACAGATCAATTTGTATAATTGTTTTCAATGTACATTGTGCAGTTGTTTTTCAACTGTTTGGCAGTTACAATACAGTCTTATCAATACATTCAGGCTGTACATGGAGTTCAACACAGGGCTATTTTTTATGAACCACTTTCGAACTGGTGTGGGTAAGTGGGCAACAACTACAAGTGACTACTTCTAGGAAACGTAACTGTACGACAACGCCTTAAGGGTCAAATGAGTCTTACGTGTGACAGTACCCTCTCCTTCAGGGATAAGGCATGGGTCCCATGAACGTTCCCTGGGGGTCATAGCCCAGACAGTGAAGGCAGGGTGGTCATCTATCGTCCTGGGTGGACGGGATGTAGGGACTTGGAGATGACAGAGGGCTGGAGGTAACAGGCTTAACTTGGGACACATGTCCCAGTGACTGCGAATTAAAGAGTCCACTGCTCTGTATGTTTGAGGCAGGGGACCATGTGCCCCTGTTTACACCTCAGGAGATCCGAAAATCCAACCCATAATCCTACTAATCCTGAAGTCCAAAATTTCCCCCCCGCTCTTACTTCTCAATGGACTGAACACACTGCACACACATGCAGGTATGGATATACACACATACTCATGTGTGAACGCACGCACGCACGCACGCACGCACGCACGCACGCACGCACGCACGCACGCACGCACGTACACACACACACACAGACACACACACACACACACACATGCATATGCACACACACGTATGCACACAGACACACACGTCCAGTTAGGCATGCAATTCAATCAGTGCCTCGACGGTGAGCATGAGATTCTGGGCCAGAACGGGTCCCTTGGAGAGCCACCTAGCTGAGAGAGAAGGAGAAGAGCAGAGAGAAGACAAAGGAAAAGAGACTCAGTGGAGTATTTATAGAAAAATGAGGCCTCACTTTAGCTCTTTTTGGAGGGAGAGTTATTAAGGAATGGAGCAGCGCCGGCGCACGTGTCCCAGTTTTCAGGTTAACACTGTAGTGAGCGGACTGGCCCTGAGGATGAATCAGGAATGAGATGCAGGACACTCACTCACTCGCTCTGCACACCCAGACACAGAGACTACACTTTTTTCCTGCACAGTCACCTTTGCTTGTTGTGGAGGGAGGTGACGATGCTCTGTCCATGGCAGGAGGATGAAGATGAGGCAGCACTTTTGCGGTTCTTCTCCTCTGTAGTTTGACCGATGTTGTTGCAGGAGGGCAGGGGGGAAGTCAGCTCGGGAGCTCTTTCCCCCTTTTTTAATTTTTTGTCATTGGCCTTTCACCTGTAATTTTGAGAGTTAAGAAGACACATTGGATCCTACAGCCACCTGCTACCCCACGCAGTGTGATTCAAGATGAAGAAGTTCCTGCAAAACCAAAAGCGCAGACAGTCTTTTCGACAGAGCAAGCGCAATGCTCGGTTTCCAACCAGAGATGTCTGTAAGTCCTCTGTGTGTCAAAGCTTTGTGTCTGACCATGGGACCCACAACTCTGGAGGCTGCGGTGCTACACCACTTCTGCTCAAGCTGAGTTGTACCGTTAAGGGAAGACTAAAAAGAGCCCAGATTTAAATTCAGTGATATTCTGTTTTCTGGCAGGGTAAGGTATGTCTTGCCAGGAATATGTTTGGACCCTGCCACGTGTGGGTTGATTCTTTTATAAAGTCCAAATTTGCCCTTAAACAATGGCACACCCCAAAACCACAATAACCTGTAATGATAAAATATTGAATTATTGATAGTATTTCTCCTATTACTATAGGCCTTGTAAAGCACCAATCACTCAACAGCAGAGAGCTGTGTGTGTGTGTGTGTGTGTGTGTGTGTGCAGTGAGTGCAACGAGAGGTGCGCCTTCAAGTTCATCAAGGTCAAAAAGTCTATCATTTGATTGGCTGCTGTGGAGCAGGGAACCAAGTCAGCTAGGGACCTGACTGAGAGTGAGAGAGTGTCATAGTTCAGAGCAGAGGGATACAGAGCCACACTGCAGGCAGCCGGCAATGAGGCAGGAGAGATGACAGAAGGAGCAAGTGACACCGGGCCAACTGTTTCCATTTTAATTGGATAGATAGACTCGAGGAGTTATTGATCTCTGTTTCTTTCTGACATAGAGTAGTTTGATTACAATGGCAGAAACAGGTACTGTATGCGTGTGTGTGTGTGTGTGTGTGTGTGTGTGTGTGTGTGTGTGTGTGTGTGTGTGTGTGTGTGTGTGTGTGTGTGTGTGTGTGTGTGTGTGTGTGTGTGTGTGTGTGTGTGTGTGTGTGTGCGTGCGTGCGTGCGTGCGTGCGTGCGTGCGTGCGTGCGTGCGTGCGTGCCGTGCATGCGTGTGAATACTTTCCTTCATCTGTCTTATATTACTTCTCCACAGGCCATCTTCTCTCTTTCTCTCAATTGTTGAGGGAGGGAAGGGGAAGGATATTTTAGGTTATGGTGTGTTGTTTGACCCAAATGTCTTCATCTGTCTCACGCTCAGATACAGTCTTTGATGAAACTCTTACTCCACCGTAGCTTTCAAAAAATTGGGGTGGTCTTCCTTATGAATGTACTGTAGATGACACATCTACCATATAATGTTATTCTTCCTTCAACTGGTGCTATCCAGAGCTCCAAGTTAAAAGTGACTGAGTGGGTAGAGGTCGAGGTCTTTCTCAAGGACATTTCTGCCGGATGCATGGCTGTAACCATTTGTTATCGCAGGGAACTACCTAACTGTTTTACTGGGTTTTTAAGGAGAGAGAAACTCTCCCCTTATTATCTTTCTACATTTATTGAGAAAGCTGAGAGGGAACCAATGACAAAAGATGCAAGAGGGTTGATTTGATTTTAGGCCATGAAGGGATACATACATGTTGTGTTTAGTAGTCTGAACTCTGAACCGTTAACTCTCCCCTCCAGACATCAACATGCCCACATCCAACGTCGGCTGGCCTGAAGAATTTGGCTTCCAGCTGGGAGGGAACGGCCCCACCTACATCCTGGCCGTGGAGGAAGGGAGTAGTGCCTACCTGGCGGGGCTGCAGCCAGGGGACCAGGTGCTGGAAATCGAAGGGCAAAGTGTGTCGACGCTAGGCTCCCAGGCCGTCATCGCCATAGCCCAGACCCAGAAGAACATCCCGCCAAGCATTGGAGTGGTGTCACGCATACAACAAGTACGGCAGAGTTTGTCAAAATAATATCAAAATATCAGAATTGATGGACCATTGGACCATTTATGATTCATCATGATATTGTTACTTTGTCCCCCTGCTATATACTTATATATATTTGACTTCAATTAGGCTTTTGATTAACATATCATAAACTGCAAATTATAATCAAATGAAAATTAACTGACCCTTTGCAGGTGGACATTACTCCCGGACCTGATGGTCGTTTTGGCTTCACCATCGTGGGAGACTGCCCCCTGCTGGTGGAGGACTGCTCCCCTTGCTCTCCAGCGGGCCGCAGCGGCCTGAGGGCCGGCGACTATGTCATGGAGGTCAACGGCATCCCTGTCAGGCAGCACGAGATGGCTGCCACGCTCATCAAGTCAAGCCAGGGCCGCACACTGCGTCTTGGGGTGCTCTGCCTTGGCCCCAGGCAGAAGCGCAGCAGCAGTGTGGAGGACAGCCAGCTGGGGATGAGGCCCGACCGCAAACACAAGGCCCTGGAGTTCAACAGGAAGGTCAGTGTGTCAGGGTTAAGCATAGAGTGAGTTACTGAGTTGTATATTATAGTGGGGACTCTGAGGAGTGGTAACCAAGAATCCTGTCCATATATTAATTTCAATTAAGTTGCTCACCCAGTGCATACTCCTTCTTTCAAGTATATGTGTCCATAGGGCTTGGGGTTATAATTTATGCACTGGAAATAGTGTGGACTCACATAATGCGTGACAGACAATCTGTCTGAAACGCAAGCCAGATGCTGGACCAAAGTATATCATGTACCCTGTATATTAGAGCAGAAAGAGAGTTTAATTTAATGCAATGATGTTTAATATTGCTATGATATCGGCAGCATCGCTCCAAAAACGCTTGGTATCAACTTTCATAAACCTCTCTAACCTTCTTCTCATTCATTGTCCTCAGATCGAGCAGATCCTGGGTGCAGAGCCGGAGGTGAAAGAGAGGCTGTTTTCTGTACTGAAGCAGTATGCTGCTGAGAAGAAAGTTGAGTGGCTGGCCTCGGTCCTGCCAGACATACTGATCACTGATGAGCAGCGTCAACTTATCTCCAGCATCAGGTAACTGAGGACTCTGTTTTGCCTCTGCTCTGCTGTACTGTACACATCAATCTATGCCATTATTGTTGTACGAGGAACTGTGAAATGCAAGTACAGCACGGACAATACATCAAAAGAAGGCTTATCCTGGCAATGAGCAAAAAATGATACCGTTCCTTCCGAGTAAGGATTGGATTGCTAAATGTATAGCTGAAAGACAACTCAGAATTTGGTTTCGTTAAGGCAACAGCACTCAAAATGATTAACTTGACCAGCCTTATTTGGGGCTTAATCCATAGGCGTCTGGCTGAGTTCAGGTGGTGCTGTGTGGACTGGGAAGAGCGTCATAATTTAGATTATTAGCATTATCTCACCTTCAGTTGATGCTTCATCCATGCGAGTTAAACCGACATGATCGTTTGTTTATTTTTGGAATACGCTTGTTATTTTGACGCGATATTAAACAACTGTATGGGAATTCTGAAAAAGTTAAAAACATGACCCAGGTAGGATGCGTCAGACATCGGTGCTCTATAAGATCAAACTGATGGGGTATAGTGGCCAGGGCCTCCATCAAAGTCCACTGTACGTTTCATAACTTGTGTGGTCATGTAATAGTCACCTATACATATAAAATGGGTACCTAGTGGCCACTCTGTATAAGAGTGTCTGCTAAAAGCCTAAAATGTAAGTAGAAAATGCATTCAAAATAGAATGCAGGGTTCATAGCAGAGCAAACTTCGTGGTTGCTACTTGTTGTACAGCTTTGGTTTTCCAATGTTTCTGTTCTAATGCATCTCCTATCCTCACATTGCAGTGCCAATGAAAAGTAATGTTAATCTGCAGGGATTTAAATGTAATCACCTGGTAAACCTGCTATTGCTTTTGCTCATTCTGCCGGGGGAAGATTAGGAGGGGGTTCCCCACAGCACTTTAGGTGGGCTCCATCTGTCAGCCAGCATTAGGAATACACAGTGACTGACCGTCTCAGTTACAATGGACGTGCGTGCGTGTGACCGGTGGCCAAATTAGTCACATTCAACAGTGTCTGATTTATACTCTTTACAATGACACTTTGATCAGGGCAGTATTATGCGTGTCTTAAGTACCAGGTCTTATTACTTAATTTAAGACCTGGAGACGCCTCCAGGTCAATGCCATTTGGCTATTCTGAGTGGCCAAACAGCATTGACCACGCCTCCAGGTCTTAAGTAATTAAGTAATAAGACCTGGTACTTAAGACACGCATAATACTGTTTGAGTCTGATAGATATATAGATATATATACTTTAAATTTGCTTTGTCCAACAGCTCCAGTACACAGAATTATCTCACCAAGTTTACAGAAATAAATGTAGTTGTAAAGTATAAGAGCCAACCTTAGAGAGACTGACACTAACAACGACTTTATAGGAATATATATTTATTACCAAAATAATTAGAAAAGAGAAATACAGTGGGGCCTCTATATGCGCATAAAATACACATACAAAAGATGACCTAACATAAAATTCTATACTATCTAAAATACTAAATCTAATCTACCAACACTATAATATTCCTAAAACTATATCAGCAGTGTGCAAAGCAGCAGTGTGGTTGATTCCTATGACGTTTGGCTGTCAGTAGATATGACAAAGGCCGTTTTCACAAAATAATGACCATAGACATAAAAACTGTATGCTCGTTGGTTTAGGGGTTGATTCGGGACACTTCAATCAGGCTGTTCTCACCTTACTGTGACTGTGTACCTGCTGAATTTAATGCATAGTTTAATGCATAGTGCCATGGCCAATGTATGCCATTGCAATGTTTTCATTCTGGGAGAGGATAAAACATCCGCACACTGTTTTTAAGCTCCAAAAACCTGTCCTTGATTCCTAAATACAGGCATTGTCCACACGATCTTCTCTGTGAAATGTTTTCATTATTCAGCATGTCTGAAGCGTGGCAAAATGGACCAGGGTTATGACGAGAGCAGTCATCATTGGCACCACAGTCTCAGAAGACCATAGATTGTCTGTGCCTGGGAGATAGCACAGCCAGTGTCTGTTCTGCTATGACTGAGAAGGCCAATGCCTGAGAGGCAGATGTTACATGTAGGCGGGTCCCGATGATGTTGATGTTGTGGCAGGTTGATTCCTCTTTGTCCTCTTTGCTTCATGATGTAGAGCCAGGGTGGTTTCACGTGTCAGCAACCCGCCGTGGAGTGCCTGCTACCAATAAAGATGTTGCAGAGTTCCTTATTCCCAGGTGACAGGGCTGACATTGAATGACATGATGTCTTGCTTAGCTGTGGACGGCTCCTCTTGTCAGACGATACTTCCGCATAGAGAATGTCCTTCAGGAGATATAGCACAGTACTTCTGTGGTCATGGGGCATTGGTTTGACCTGTTGTCCAGTAAGTATAGGGTGATGCTGGCAACTACAAAAAGTCAAAGCTTTTATTTGGAAATGCGAAGTGCACAAGATTTTTAGGGGGTGTGTGTGTGTGTGTGTGTGTGTGTGTGTGTGTGTGTGTACACACGTGTGTGTACAATATGTGTGTGTGTGCAATCAGCAGAGATGGCCTGACTGATTTTGGTGACCGCTAGTACCTAAAGCTGGATTTATTCTTAGTTGTGCAGCGATGTCGGATGCAGAAAATAACCGATGTTTGATCGGCTATTGTCCTAAGTAATAAGTATTAGGACAAACCTTTCTAACAGGCAGGTTAGTGCATTCATGCTCCCTGGTAGAGTATCCCAAACCATTAGAATGACATTATCTTTTCCTCTAGTGCCACCCTCAGGCCAGAATGACAACTTTGCACACAAGATCATATCTTGTCACTATTTAATTTTATGACATAGAACACGACACGCCCAATAATTATGTCATAAATAGTCATATTGTAGGATGAACTCTACTGAGTTTGGTGACCCTGTGGCCTTTCTTCCAGTGCAGTGGTTCTCAAAGTTTTCATGGCAAGGATCCCCAAATTAATATGTATATACTGTATAGGGTTACAGTGATTAAACTGATTTTGGAACCACCTCAAGGACCATACCTTGAGATCCACTGCTCTACTGTGAAAACTGCTGCTAGAAGGGCTTTAAGATTTGTCTTGTTGATTTATGTCTGACTATGTTACGATTGGGCTAATATCCTTGCCTTGCACTCAGGAGTACAACTAGGCTACATGACATCACATCGTACACACCTCATACTTAGGACCGCAATGGAAACAAGCTGTAAGCTTTATTGTGTTATCCTTTTGACTATGGTGGGTCAGATGTCTGTTACATATGACATATTATGTTTTATTTCACGATCAATAAAGATATCAATCAATCAAAACACATACCGGTATACATTTATTTATTATAAATAGCTTATACAGTAGTGGTCAATTTAATGAAAACTAATTGGTCAGGAACGTTATGTGGCTGGAATATATTAAAAAAAGAAAGAACAATTATGTATGTATACATGCTTGGAGATCCATTATTTTTGTTACTTTGGACAATGTTTGCTATAATAATCACAAAATAGTATTAGGGATGCAAAGTGTAAAGTGGCTCATAAATGTGTTGTTGCAGTCAGACAAGAAGATGTGTCTATAACATGTCACATCATTCACATGAACAGTAGATGGACGGGTGTGGATTGATATGCACTCAGGGCTGATCTCAAATTTGAAGAACTTAATTTGAGGTTAAATTGGAATGCCTGGAGTTGGCAATTGCCAACCACTAGGACCCCAAATGTGAGGAACATATAGGCTTGGAGTATATTCTAATTATTTTAGTATTTAATGTTCCACCTGTGGTGACATGGTGTTCAGAGTGACGAAGGAAGTGGTTATGAATATGGTGAATGATGAATAATTCAAATGGTGTCACAGTGTTCACTGTACAGCTGCTATTAGCATGCTACCATCTGTACAAGCCCAATAATAGTGGCATAAATCACACGCACGCACACACACACACACACACACACACACACACACACACACACACACACACACACACACACACACACACACACACACACACACACACACACACACACACACACACACACACACACACACACACACACACACACACACACACACACCCTCTTGTTCCTATTTGCCACTGTCTGTCAATCTGTTCTGTCTTTCTCCCTTTCTGTCATTTTCTCTTTTCCAGTACTGGTCCTTTTTTTTACTTGAGTATTTGCATTTTGTTTTATACTCCCAGAGGCTAATATTGAACTTTTTACTTCACTAGAATTTTTTCACAGCTTACTTTCCAGATTTAGCTTATTTTATACAAAACATACATTAACTCATGAATTATGATGTATATTATATGTTAAGCTACCCAGCAGGAGCATATAAAGAAATTAAATCAGACCCTCGTTACGAGCTGCAACGTTAAGGTGGTGAACAACACATTAATGCATTACTAATAGGCCACTCTATAATGTGAAATTATGTTTGGTACTAGCCAACGAATATTCTATATTCGAATGAATATTCAAATGTAAAAAATAAAAGAATAATCAAATATTTTAAATTAAGATTGCTGTGTGAGTTCTGGCGAGACTCTGTGCCACGTAAACTAAAACATTATACAAAAATGAGGCTATTAAGATAATTATGAATCAATCATTTGATCTCGCAAGACTCAAGAGAGCGCATTTCTCAGCACCAACCGCGGCCCATACAGGACCGGACCATATAGATAAAGAAAGAGAAAGTTTTACAGCATATTAGGCTGCTAATTTCATATCATATTCATATTAAAATCATATACATTTGACATTCGAAATCATTCGAAAATTGTTCGAATACATGTGTTTTAATTCTGGCAGCACTATTTTGTACTGTAAGTATAGTTTGATGCCAATACTTTTACTTAAAACCTAGCATACAGGACTTTTGTATGCATGTTGTAATACCGTCTTCATTGTATTTCTCATTGTAAAATTGCTACTTCATATCTGAGCATACTTTTTCCACCACTGCTCTTTTTTGTACCTCACCTGACTCGTACCCCCCCTCAATCTCTCTCTCTTTTATATACCACTCTCGGTGTGTTTGTGTGTGTGTGCGCGTGCGTGTGTGCGTGCGTGCGTGTGTAATGTATCCACCCCTCCCCACTCGGTGGGTTGGGCTGCCTGAACATGCCGAGGCATCACCTCCATGTATCTCTGTCTCCAGCTATCATATCAGTCCTCCTATAGGAGTGCTGCGCTGTGTGTAGCTACATGTGGAATAATGTTGTCCGCTGTTCTGTCCGCTGTTCCTGCTCACTGCCGACAGACACAGCAGCATCGACTCCTGTCTGGTTCGGGGC
The DNA here is from genome assembly GCF_951216825.1 of Electrona antarctica. Taxonomy (NCBI): domain Eukaryota; kingdom Metazoa; phylum Chordata; class Actinopteri; order Myctophiformes; family Myctophidae; genus Electrona; species Electrona antarctica. Next base: position 18,527,578 of record NC_136805.1, read on the forward strand.
TCAGTGATTTGGTGAAGCATGGCAGAGTGCTGACAAGATGAGCTGTCTGGGGTGAGGAACGTTGTTCAATTCAACTCTGTTTCAGGTTCACTTCAGGTTCAAATTTTGGTTTAGATTAAAGTTTTTGTTCATGGAAATGTATTCATGATTGCTTCATTTGTCACTGTCCAACGCACCTGCATCTGAACGAAGTGGATGTGCAAATATTTTCTTTGCAAATACGTTGGATATAAAAAAAGAATCTACAAGCTCACAATGGATGCAACGTGTTGTGAGCTTGTAGCTCTGCTGTTCCTAATTTAGAAAAATCGTGAAAAAATGTGAAACATTAAGAATAAGACAAATTCGATATTAAATAAAAGAATCTTCATTTCTGGCGGTCCCTGGCAGAATGTTTTTTCAGATGGGGGTACGCAGCCAAATTTGGCAGTCCTTGACATGAAACAAGTTTGAGAAACACTGGTTGTGCTTGTGGTTGTGGTTGTGGTGTTGTCGACACATTCAGGGGTTGTGTTGCAGCAAGGCACTGTGGCAAGAGAGCCGGACATTGATAAGCAGCGGGCGACTGACAGGATCATCCTGCCACCTGGCACACAGTTTGCAGTTTGCCCATTGGTCGTGTTCTGGTGCATGCGATGTGCATGTCCCTGCTGTTAGTTGCTATTGATCACACAATGGTGATCCTCACTTTTGTGTGTGTGTGTGTGTGTGTGTGTGTGTGTGTGTGTGTGTGTGTGTGTGTGTGTGTGTGTGTGTGTGTGTGTGTGTGTGTGTGTGTGTGTGTGTGTGTGTGTGTGTGTGTGTGTGTGTGTGTGTGTGCACGCGTGCGTGCAATCAGCAGAGATGGCCCTACTGATTTTGGCGACTTTATGTGTGTGCTGATGACGACAACTTCACTCCAGGAAGAGTAGCTGTTGCCCTGGTAACATGCTAATGAGGATCCAAATAAACAATATAGTAATAGTACTGAAGGGGAGTAGCCAATGCATGTGTCTTGCAAGCACCGCAATACTTACTTACTAATATACTGTAGTGTAGAATACTTACTTGCATAGACTGGAAGTGAATGTAAACCGTCTTTTTCAGTCACGCAGTTGTGAACTAATGGTTAAGGCTTTCTCTCCTGGACATTTTGCCTAATATATGTTTCCTCTAATGCTCACTATGGCGTCCCGTAGTGAGCATTTCTGCCATTTACTGTATGTCTACACACCCTGTGTCTGAGAGGTGGACTGTGGATGGTTTGAAAAATGTGCCTAGTAGTACCGATGACATAATTGGTGTTAACTTCAAACAATATTTCAAATCGTTTATTTCTTTTTTCATGCTAGAACAAAGGCTTCATGCTATTTCAGCATGCTGACTTTCTAGGAAGGGAAAGGCTGTAGTTTCCATAAGCTAGGAATCCACACCGATTATGTCATTCACTGTTAGGCAGGTCTCTGAAACGATTACAGCCCAATGTAATGATGGGAATGTTGTTACAGCCCAATGTAATGATGGGAATGTTGGTATCTGAGTATTAGTGAGGACTGAGGAGTAGTTATATGACGATATGGTTGAAAATGTTGGTAATGTCTTCCTTTGAGGTATTGATGTAGGATACTTTTTTGCATTCTATTATCATCCTCAAAAAAAGAAGAAAAATACCAAGGGGACAACCTCATTTTTGCTAAATCCAGCTGAAAATGCTCTGGCTGTTGGGTGATAATTTTCCATCTAACCTAGTTATTTTGTGTGGTAGCCTGCAGGGTATTTGAAATATATAGCTCAGAATCAATGCTGAATCAATCCAACTACTGAATTGTTTTGTCAGTTGAGTCGTGTCATTACTCAAGATGACGGCTCTCTTCACAGAACTTTTAACATCATGCTAAATGTAACATACAATGACTCATTGTTCCATGTTTCCTCTGTTCATTATTGATATTCATCAAAGTACATATTGCTGTCCTCCGGATAAGAGACTGAACTCATCCGCCGACATGAGTCATCTCTTTTTGTCATCTGTCTACGCGTCATCTGTCTACGCGTGTGCGTATTGCAATTGTCAGTGAACAATAACAGGTTGGTAGAGTGCATACATTGTTAGTTCGGATGAAAGTATGTTCTATGGTTCTCACAGTTCATTCCTCATGGGTCCATTTCGTTACATTTGTTCAGTGTTACAAGTGTACTGAGGATCTGACCGTGTAGGACACATGGCTCTGAGAAGGAGACCGTGTAGGACACATGGCTCTGAGAAGGAGACCGTGTAGTAGGCTTTTAGATCAGCTATTTCCTCTGCGTGACATATACAGTATGCACAACCAAGTATATCAATCAATCAAATCAGCCCTGCTGCGTGGTTCTCTTATGCTTCTGGCCGGCCCTGAGAAGGAGACCGTGTAGGACACATGGCTCTGAGAAGGAGACCGTGTAGGACACATGGCCCTGGAAGGAGACAGTGTAGGACACATGGCTCTGAGAAGGAGACCGTGTAGTACACATGGCTCTGAGAAGGAGACCGTGTAGGACACATGGCTCTGAGAAGGAGACCGTGTAGGACACATGGCCCTGAGAAGGAGACCGTGTAGGACACATGGCTCTGAGAAGGAGACCGTGTAGGACACATGGCTCTGAGAAGGAGACAGTGTAGGACACATGGCTCTGAGAAGGAGACCGTGTAAGACACAAGGCTCTGAGAAGGAGACCGTGTAGGACACATGGCCCTGAGAAGGAGACCGTGTAGGACACATGGCTCTGAGAAGGAGACCGTGTAGGACACATGGCCCTGAGAAGGAGACCGTGTAGGACACATGGCCCTGAGAAGGAGACCGTGTAGGACACATGGCCCTGAGAAGGAGACCGTGTAGGACACATGGCTCTGAGAAGGAGACCGTGTAGGACACATGGCTCTGAGAAGGAGACCGTGTAGGACACATGGCCCTGAGAAGGAGACCGTGTAGGACACATGGCTCTGAGAAGGAGACCGTGTAGGACACATGGCCCTGAGAAGGAGACCGTGTAGGACACATGGCCCTGAGAAGGAGACCGTGTAGGACACATGGCCCTGAGAAGGAGACCGTGTAGGACACATGGCTCTGAGAAGGAGACCGTGTAGGACACATGGCTCTGAGAAGGAGACCGTGTAGGACACATGGTGAGAAGGAGACCGTGTAGGACACATGGCCCTGAGAAGGAGACCGTGTAGGACACATGGCTCTGAAAAGGAGACCATGTAGGACACATGGCTCTGAGAAGGAGACCGTGTAGGACACATGGCTCTGAGAAGGAGACCGTGTAGGACACATGGCCCTGAGAAGGAGACCGTGTAGGACACATGGCTCTTGAGAAATTCACTACGGAGATAATTTCTGTAGCACTCTCTTCAGCATGGCTTCCCACCACCCATTTACAATAGTATTAGCCTATATCAGCACTTTGTAACCTTGTTTCAAAAGGTGCTTTATAAATAAAATGTACTTACTTACTTACTTACAGTACTTACTTATTATTATTATTATTATTATTATTAATCCTTTATTTAAGCAGGGTAACCACATTGAGATTTCCATCTCTTTTTCAAGACAAGGCAACATATAGTTATAGCCTAGTAGTAGCATATAAGGAAGTGTGTTCAGGGAACCCATTACTTTCAGGTTTACACACATTCACACCTACTACTGAAATGACAAAAAGAGCAAACAAATAATTGAATGGCTTGTCCCAATTTAAGCTTTAACTGCTGTAATATTGAGCCCACACACAACCACTATCACACAGTATTTATATTAACAGAGATTGGACACAGCATAGCAGTCTCAGCATGCCCACATCTGGAACTGAAATGAAGTCTTTAGATTTCTGCTTGTCATTCCTCCCTTTGGAGAAATCCAAATGTTCGTCCTTCCACCTCCTCCTCTGCCCCCACCCATGCACCACACCAGATATTAATAGATTGCCAGTCTTCGTAAATGAGGTCAAATCAACCATCGAGTTCGTTTTAAAGTCATACCGTGTAACTTTTTCAAGTAAAAATATTTTTTGACATAATCTATCACTTTCACGATAACCTCCACATAAATTTACCACTGTTTCTCTACTGTTTTTCTTGCAATTTGTCTGCCAATTTGTCTTGCAATTTGTCTGCCCGAACTAGCACAAAAGCCTCTGCCCGGGCTCTGGACAGGGACCAAATTAGCCAATTGATCACACCTGGTAGTAGGCCAGTCCCCAATGGGCACCGCTATCTATAAATGCACCAAGTCTCTGTACGTCTGTAATCCACGTAACTCGAGAACCGTTTTCCCCACCGACTTCAAATTTGACACACACGTTCCACACCACCACAGGGAGTGCAGTGCCCGGCCTTGAGTCGGTGGGATACACTGTTGTCCAGAACCAGCACTAAAGCCTCTGCCCAGGCTCTGGACAGGTCCCCTGCCCAGGCTCTGGACACGGCCCAAATTTGCCAATCACACGTGATCACCCCAGATCTCATTATATGGAGCTGGCCTGTTCTGGCATCACAATGGAGTTCTGACGTCCATATTTGGGCATCCCTGACAAATAACTACGGGCATAAAAGACACAGACATAATAACTGGGTGGGGCATGCATTTCCAACTTGCATCGTTCCAAGTAGGCCAGTGCCCAATGGGCACCGCTCTAGTTATAATCAATTGTAATAACAATTACAACAACGCTATGTGTCGTTTTTGGACCATCATGCTGATTATCAATCTGCTTCTAAAAACTATGGTTAAAATAACACACACACACACACACACACACACACACACACACACACACACACACACACACACACACACACACACACACACACACACACACACACACACACACACACACACACAGACACACACCAACACAAGCGCATATGAACTCTATACATTTCATTCACTCAGCCGGCACTACACTACATGACATCATACTGACGTACCGGTAATAATGACCACAATGGAAACAAGCTGTAAGCTTTTTTGCATTATCCTTTTGACTATGGCGGGTGGGATGTATGTTCCATGTGACATATGTTTTATTTCATGATCAATAAAGATATCTTTGGCCCAGGCGGTTAGCTCAACTGTCTTTTATCCTATCAATAAAGGCAGAAAAAGCCAAAAAATACATATTTAAAAAAAAAAAAAAAAAAAATACAAATATAAATCAAAAAAGATTCAATCAATCAAAACCATAATTAAAGTTCTCAAACTCTGCCCGAACCCGACCAGGCCCGACCAGGCCCGGCCCGGCCCGACGTTTTCGGGCCGAGCCGGGCCCAAAAAATTATGCTAATTAGTCGGGCCGGGCCGAGCCTCGGGCTCGGTGATTTTCCGCGATTTTGTTATTTTTTTTTTTAAAAGAGTGTTATTATAATAAAAATAGCAATTCTGTTATTTGTGTAATCTGATTGTGTATACATGTACTTTATGTATTTATTATGAAGAGGGCTGCGCTAGGCGATTCACTTGTGACAGGAGGACTGGAGACGGGGGTCGCATCGCACTGGCATTTCAGACTCAGAGGCCTCTTACACACAATCACACATGTCAAACCACGTGACTTCCATTGGAAAAGCATTGAGCCTGAGGCGGCCATGAAACACAGACAGAACAGATCATGTCCGTCCGGCATGTTTGTACGAGGCCAGAGCAACATGCAGCCTGCTCCGCAGTCCTGCACTGCGCGCAGGCAGTACAGTAGAGAGAACAGTGAACGGTGTGAGACTTGCTTGCTTGCCTTGCTACCGCTGGTTTCCCTCTGGTTTGCTACTAACCACCAGTTAACTTGCCAAGTTGCCATATGCTTAAATATTTTATAAAATCAATCGGATTATCACAGCTGAAGAAGCGTCAGGTTTTCGTCATGTTGCACTGAGTCTCGTTAACCCAGCTGGCTGCGATGAATAAAACCTAATTATTAATCAACCTCACCAAACGATCCATGGTGATATATAACTACACGCTACACGTAAAGCAACTTCACTTCAGAGGAAACTTAAGGGAGGGAGCTGCAGCTGCTATTCGTGTTTACTCACCAGTCAGTCACCACCACCACTGTATGGAATCCATTAGAATGATTGGAAATAGAAGTTATGGAACATTAATAGCCTATTCTAACGTGAGTTACATACATCCTTTATTTCGATAAATCCGTTGATCTCCGTTCTCACTTTCACACTGAAACACGGCGCCGCTGCGCCGCAACGCCGCAACGCTGATCTACAAGCTCACAACACGTCGCGCTGCTTTTTTTTCTCTCTTTTTTTTTTCTGTCGGGCTTTTTTCGGGCTTCGGGCTTAACATTACGGTAATTTTTAGGGTCGGGCCGAGCCTCGGGTCGACCCAGTTAGGGTAGGGTCGGGCCGGGCCATAGTTTTTGGGCCCGTTGAGAACTTTAACCATAATGGCTATTTATGGACATTATCCACATTCGCTCTTTAGTTGGTCTGAATCTTGTGCTTCCCCTCCTCTTCCCTGTTTATCTGTGTCCCAGTTGCTTTATTTAGCTGTTAAAGTTGTCTTTTATGTCCAGCAATAATTAGCTTTTGTTGGAAGTGCATCAGCATTGCCCCTATTGCCCCCCCCCCCCCCCAATTCTCTCTCTCCATCTATCTCTCTCTCTTTTTGAGTGGTGCAACCACTCCTATAGACAGCTATGTGTGTCCCTGGGTCCGTCCTAGCCTGGCTAATAAGCCAGACTAATATCACACAACACTGTCGCGGTATATCAGTCTGGGCTGGCTCCACTTGGATTTCATTTCCCGGGGAACATTTTCTCTTCGACGCAATTGGTCAGAGCTACTGTCAGTCAAAGGTCTCAAGCATTGAACGTCACTGTACCAAAGCCCGCCTATATTGCATACCGTGTCCCGATTGGTCCGACCTGTTCTCGATTGTAGGAAAGAGGCGTGCTACTGAGCCTCGCCAGACCGAAATCCGCTGGTAGGCAACTTTTTTTTGCCAACGGCTGATTCGGTCTGGTTTATTAACCAGGCTAGGTCCGTCCCTGGGTCTGTCCCTGGGTCCGTCCCTGGCTGTGTCCGACCACGGAAATAGCGTTTGGTTGGTTTTCACCACCAAGTGTCACTGTTGTGCAGCCTAACACACACACACACACACACACACACACACACACACACACACACACACACACACACACACACACACACACACACACACACACACACACACACACACAGTATATATGATGATTCCGGGTGTGACAGTACAGTACAGTAGAGGGACCCCCTGGGGACCCCCACATGGTAACTGTCATTTCTGGACCGTTTCGGATGCGGGGTGGCTCGCCGGAACCGGGCCGGCACCCTGGGCACGTTCCTGTGGGTCTGGAACTTCCGGGGACCCCCACACGGAGTTGCACCACTCACTTCACACGGGTGTGATTTTTGTTGCTAATTGACTGGTGTTGTCGTTTTGGCACAAGACACTGACACAAATTTACAGAGACATATGTGAGGGGGCTCCCGGCTTAGTAATGAATCAAGCTCTCATAAATGACATATGGGTAGGTGGGAATCTAAAAGTATTATGCTTTTAGTTTTTTTCAGACTCTGGCTTTCCGAAGTTAAGCTTCCACACGCCTCACTACAGGTGTAGTTGAGTTTTAATGCTACTGTGGTTCAACCAGCATACAACTGTGTGTGTGTGTATGTGATGTGGGCGTCTTGCGTTCCTGCCAGCAAATCTGATCACTTGAATGAGATGTTGTTCTCAGCTGTCAGCTGTTGCACTGGGTCTTTGCTCAGGAAGATGCCACGTGATTCCCCCTGTATACATAGCTCTCTGTTCATGTACAGGGCTCCAATGTATTTGACCTAAAGGCATAGCTCTCTGCATAGCTCTCTGTTCATGTACAGGGCTCCAATGTATTTGACCTAAAGGCATATAGCATGGAAGTACCATATGTGACCCCTTCCAGTATTTTCAACCACAAGTCGGCTCTAATGAAACTTTTTTTTTTTTTGGTGGTTTTCGTTTTTTGCCACATTAACACATGTTTTTATTCCATCAGAAAGTTGTTTTAGTGTCATTAAGTCGTTGTAATTACATTGCAAAAATGTCTCTGTAATGAAAGATTATTTGCGTATTTTGGGGGTGTGAACATTCCTGCACGTATTTACATAGAGTTGTTTCGATTGGCCATACCTATGTATTGTTCTCCAGTTTCACATAAAAACTGCTGGTTTATAAAAAAGAGTAGTTCCTACCAAACTCCATTGGGACTTCTACTGGAGACTGATATTCACAAATTATATGCTATGGATATTATGTACATGCAATGAGTATCTGGATAATATATGTCTAACAGTATTGAATAATATAAGTGGATATTAATTAATGCAGCAGAGTCAAAGAGGATAGTAGAACCAGTCAAAGTAGAACCAGCTCTGGTGAAGAAACAACTGCTCATACTGTGATTTACATCCCAGCATCTTACAAAGAAAAATCACAAACTGCCACCCACCCCCTAAATGATTTCAGACAGTCTTCATAAATAGTACACAAGGCTTCATATCTTGTCTTTTACCAGTATACTACCACATCCCCTGTACTCTGATGAGTTTCAGCAGAAATACAGAAATAGGCTGTCACATGGAACGTATTATTATCCTTGGAAGTCATTATCCTTATAATAATAATCATATCCTATATTCATGATTACATTGTTATTAACAACAGAGACACAATAACAGCAACAACTGGCTTCTTGGTTAGAGTGGGTGACAATGTTATCACACGTAAAGATGAAATTACCTACCTAGGTTCCATCCTGGAGGCTAATCTTTCCGGTGATAAAATGGCCACCAACGTAATCAAAAAAGTCAACCAAAGAACAAGATTCCTTTACAGGATCTCCTCACTGGTCGACAAAAACACCTTGAAGACCTTAACAGGAGCCCTTGTACAAGGCTTCTTTGACTATGCATGCACCTCCTGGTACCACAGCACCTCAAAGGCCCTTAAAACTAGGCTCCAGACCTCCCAAAACAAACTGGTCAGGCTCCTACTTGGCCTCACCCCCCGAACCCACCTCACCCCTGCCCACTTTGACAGACTGGCATGGCTTAGGGTCGGCGACAGAGTACAGCATCTTGCAATGGGTCTGGTCCACAAGATTCGATACTCCACCAAGATACCCATGTACCTGTGTAGATACTTCCTTAATGTTAACGAAGTCCACACCCACAACACCAGAGGGAGTGCAACGAATCATGTTCAACCCAGATTCGGCACAAACAAGGGACTAAATTATTTTCGCTCCTATGCCACCAAAATGTGGAACGCCCTACCAACAGTCATTAAGACATGCGAATCCCTTGACTCCTTCAAAACCGCTCTCAAAGGGCACCTACGGATGGCTGCAATTCGAAACTGGCCCCCGTAAAATCTGAATCCCCCCCCACCGCCCCCCCCTTTTTCCCCTCACTGTATATGTTTCTTTTCCCTTTTTACCTCCATTATGATGAATTCCTGTACTGTTCTTTGTCTATATAGAAGTGTCTATTTGTACGTCTCTAAATGTTTTGATGAATTGAACATGGTGGACCCTGTTGTAAACAAGTGTAATGCTTAATTGGGTCGTCCACTCACAGTTAACAGCCTTTGTATTGAGTTTGTGCTTGAAATGTACTGTAATTCTGCAAACTGTTAATACAATTTTCAATCAATCAAAAACCAGCTCTGGTGAAGAAACAACTGCTCATACTGTGATTTACATCCCAGCGTCTTACAAAGAAACAGTTAGGCCTATTTGTTTTACAAAACACAAACTGCCACCCACCCCTAAATGATTGCAGACATTATTATTTGTTTTGTTTTTAGTTGTGCTTGAAATTTACTGTAATTCAGAGAGTTCAGCTATTTTACTATAAGCTATAACACACAGAAAGGTAATATATAGGCTAGTTTTTTTTGTTTGTTTGTTTTAGTCGTCGAGTAACACTAAATTAACTTGTAGGCATACTGTATATTTTTGTATGAAGCACAAACAAACTCTGATTGATTGACATTTTTATTCAGTTTGTAGAATGGTTACATTTCAACAAAAGTACAAGTCAATACAAAAATCTGCTAAAAATTCTAAATCGAATCTACAGATAATCCACAGGTCAAATTACAAAGATTAAGATTGAGAATAAATGGATTATTGAGACCGTAGGTGGATATATTCCACTAAGACATCACACTACGATATAACAAACGGTAAAATGGCAGAACTGTACATTTGTATATTTGGTCTAACAGGCTACACAAGACAACAGCATACTGTTCTATAATCATTTACCTGAAAACTCCACAAACAAAGGGAATTTGCTGGGTCCAAGAACTGCGTTTAAGGGGTTTATTAAAGCAGGGTAAAAACTCATAAGGGTGCTCAGACATAAAGCAAAAGTAACCACAGAATCAACATAAATAAAATAAAGCGGTGTAAAGCGGTCAACAAACGGTATGGCGGCCCACCATACCTTACCATAATGCTCAGACTAAACAGATCCATTGTTCAGTTCATAACGTTTACGGTGGCTTGAATTAGTAAAATTCTTCCCACGCTGACCACAAGGGCCAGTTTAAATCCAGTGTGTGAATTGATTGAATTACTAAAAGCCTTTCCACACATATCACAATTATTTGGGTTTCTCTCCTGGGTGAATTATCTGGTGTGTTTTAAGGCCCTCCATTCTAGAGAAATGTTGTCCACACTGATCACATCCATAGGGTTTCTCTCCTGTGTGGATTCTCTGGTGTGTTTTAAGGCTGGACATTTGAGAGAAGTGTTGTCCACACTGATCACATCCATAGGGTTTCTCTCCCGTGTGAATTCTCTGGTGTGTTTTAAGGCTGGACATTTGAGAGAAGTGTTGTCCACATTGAACACATCCATGGGGTTTCTCTCCGGTGTGAATTTTCTGGTGGCTTTTAAGGTTTGCAATTTGAGAGAAGTGTTGTCCACACTGATCACATCCATAGGGTTTCACATCTCCTGTGTGAATTCTCTTGTGGTTTTTAAGGATGGACATTGTAGAGAATTGTTGTCCACACTGATCACATCCATATGGTTTCTCTCCAGTGTGAATTCTCTGGTGTATTTTAATTTTGGACATTGTAGGGAAGTGTTTCCCACACTGAACACATCCATAGGGTTTCTCTCCAGTGTGAATTCTCTGGTGTCTTTTCAGGGTGGACTTGGCAGAGAAGTGTTGTCCACACTGATCACACCCATAGGGTTTCTCTCCTGTGTGAGTTTTCTGGTGGATATTAAGTCCCTCCATTCTAGAGAAATGTTGTCCACATTTATCACATCCATATGGTTTCTCTCCAGTGTGAATTCTCTTGTGGCTTTTAAGGATGGACATTGTAGAGAATTTCTGTCCACACTGATCACATCCATAGGTCTTTTCTCCAGTGTGAATTCTCTGGTGACCTTTCAGGGTGGACTTGTCAGAGAAGTGTTGTCCACACTGATCACATCCATATGGTTTCTCTCCAGTATGAATTCTATGGTGTCTTTTCAGGCTGGACTTGTAAGAGAAGTGTTGTCCACATTGATCACATCCATAGGGTTTCTCTCCGGTGTGAATTATCTGGTGTCTGGTAAGACTGGACATTGTAGGGAAGCGTTTTCCACACTGATCACAGCAGTGGTGTTTTTGCTTAGCCAAGCTTCTTTGTTCATTCACCTCTGGTAGAACAGGAAAACCAGGCTGATGATGCAACACTGCATTTGAAACAAAGACAAAGGAAATGTGTTTTAGACTAGAGGACGCTATTACTGGAATGAATATAGCAAAAACTTTAACACAATAGCCTACATGATTAGACAATTCTAATAATAAAACAAAACAAATAAACATGACTAGATTAAAAAAGCACCCTTATTCCATATACACACAGTAAGTAACTTACAGAGGTGTTGGTGATCATTGGGTCCTCCCTGTTGAGCAGAATTGTTTGTGCTGTGGTCGAGAGAGTTCATCTTCAGCTGAAGTCTGGAGTCCACAGTCAGATGTGATCAGAAATGATTGATATCCTGGAGGAGTTGTGGAGAACTGACAACCATACACACTTATACTAGAGAGCCTGAGGTGGAACCACTAACTGATTGGCCAAAGAGGAAAACAATAGAATCACCAGCCACCAATTACAACGTAACAAACTGATGCATGTGCTCCACCCCTCACTGACTCTATGCAACATTCTAGAAATAAACTGGTATTACTGTGATATTGCTTTGTAAGCTTCATATTTAATTAATCTAAACTATTTCCAAATTATAATACATTTGTAACAGTTAGACATGTTGCTATTGCAGCATCAGCCAGGTGCTCCTTGTTTCAAATTAAGGGTGGGGTTTATTGGCAGACATGTTTTAAAAGGGCTGGGCTACATTCATTCAGGGGATCCCCTAGCTTGATAGCAAGTAACCTTATAGCAAGTATAAGGTTGGCGTATCTGAGGAGGACAATAGTTTGAAGGCATGACTTTCCTAAATGTATCAGCATACTGGCTGACTGGTGAATTAGTAAGTAGAAATGTATCAGCATACTGGCTACCTGGGGAATTAGTAAGTATAAATGCCCTTATTCCATGCTGCTGTGTGCTCCTCCTCTGGTACGCCAGCCAAATGTATGGTATAGTATGTCTTGTTTATATGATGTGGAGTTTTAATGAGTATTTTAAAAGAATAACTACTTTGTGTACAAAAGGAAAAGAGAATACATTTCCTTTGTTTGAAATCTCAAAATGTCTTATTTCCATGCTCAACCTTGGTCACACCAACCTGTGCTTTCTATTGTTAAAGAGGAACAAATGTGGCGTAGTATAGTAGATGTCGTATCTGGTGGAACCACATTTCATCAATATAGTCCATAAGCCATATTCTGTCAATAATGATACCATACATTTGGGTCTCTGTGCTAGTGTGATGGTTAGTGAGCTAGGAGACGGTCGGGCTAGACTCAGAGCAATCACTCAGCCTGAGTACCTTGCATTGTTCTCAATCTGTTTGAGGCTTGCTGAGGTGTTGGGGAGACACTTAATCATTCTTTTGTCTCAAGAAACCTTTTGTGAGACAACTTGTTTACCATGTGTTTTTCAATCTCTGTGAAGTTTCAGACTCCACCTCTGAATTCAACTATGTGAAAAGTATATATCTTGTCAATTGTACGAACTTCCTTTGTGAAATGTTAAAGGTGCTGTAAGGGATATGTTTTGTTAAAATGGCTCTAGTAAATCATTGATATATTGTTTGTTCAGTAACAGAGGTCCTCCCATATATCTCCATACCTACTTCACTAACATCATTATTACTGTTTCATAATGTGAATTGTGTTAAAAGTACAATTGCTCAACAGTAATATGAAGGGGGAATTAAGGCCTGGGCTCTACTGTATTTAAGAACATATTAGCCTACTTTACTTACATACCCATGACTTCTGGGGCATAGGTTGTCAACAAGTGATCTCTGTATGTCAGTAAGAACATAATCAAACTGTGTTTGAAGCATAAAAAGCAGTGCATGTGGCCTGAGCCTCCCTGTTCAATCTTTAACTATCGTTGCTAGTGGGGGTGTAACGATACATTTTAACAGCGATATGATACGTATCACGATATAGGTTGACGATACGACAACATGGACGATATTGGCGTGCGTGCGTGCGTGTATACTCTGCTGCTATAACAAGTTACACCTGGCTGTATTTATGTTTTGTAATTTCACCAACATACCAGTAGGGTTCCCCCAAATAAAATCATTCATGCTTTTGTTTCATCATGTCTTGAATATTGCTACAGACGTCTAACCACGTTAAGTGGACGATTAAAAAGGTTTTAATCATCTATAAAGCACTACATGGGCTGGCTCATCAATGTGTCCATTTCTTTTTTTTACAGTCTATGATTACAGCACTATATCTGTGCTGAAATGTTGTCCCCGGGGTGGTGCTGGAGCAGAAACAGCCCTCTAATAGTGCTGTACCACACACACACGCACACACACACACACACAGACATATTTCAGCAGCATCCAGTTGCATAAAGTGGCTCCTTTCCACCAAGGTGGTTCAGGCATGCACAGGATGCCTCCTGGACGTCTCCATAGTCAAGTCTTTGCTACATGTGAAGCTGGGAGGAGGCCGTGGGGCAGACCAAAGACCAGATGGGGGATTAAATATCCACGCTGGCCTTGGCATACCTCAGGATTCCCTACTTAGTCAATATGTCCCGGGGAAGGGAAGCATGTGATTCTCTGCTAAGATTGTTACCTCCGCGATCCGACTCCGGATAAGCGTAAGAAGATGGATGGATGATTGTTTTTGTGCATTGTACAGAACTTTGTAACCCTTGTTTTGAAATATAGTTGACTTACTTACAATTTTGTTCTATATCTTCTACTACTCAAGAGACATGATCCATCACCACTCTTAACCGTGTGTAAATGGTGAATACTGTCTGTTGATGATCAATCAACACACACCGATGCCTCGTCTGAACTTCACTGTAGCTGAGATCCTGGAATAATGGTGTTGATGTCTATGTCTACCTGTCTGGTGCTTGGGAATGTGAAAATCCAAAAGGCCTTAAGTCAGCAAAATGATGGCAGCTTGACACAGTGGTGAACTGAGTTGATGTGCGCAGAGAGTGAGTGCGTATACTTCTGTACGTGTGCATGTGAGGAGCAAGAGAGAAATAAATAGCGAGAATAAAGTTAAAGCCGGATTTATACTTATATACTAGTTGAGAATGAGATGTGACATATTGTGAGCTTGTAGATCTGTTATTTTTGGTGTGCAACACGGCCAACAGAGTATAAATAAATCAGGTATAAGAGTGAAACGGGGCGATCCGGACCGCCGGCCTACAGCGGTTGGGGCAGCTGGGCTACAACGTAGCCTGCCACCGTGTTGCGGGTTTGAGTCCCGATCCCGACAGCCTTTACTGCATGTCATTCCTCAAATCTCACCCCCATTTCCTTAACACTCTTTACTATCAATAAAGCCATAAAAAAAAATCCCAAAAATAAGCAAGAGAGGAAGAAGAAGAGACTGAAAGAGAAGTGAAAGTGAAGAGAGTGAGATATAAGAAAGATGGATACATACAGTAGGAGGAGAGAGAGACACACAAACAAAAGGAGAGCGAGTGAAAAAAAATCCACTTGTTCACTCCCACACCTTTGCTGTTGCTATTCTGTCTCTCCAGTAGCGCTGCATCGACTAGGCACCACAGAACAGAGATAGAGTCTAGGCAGATGCATGTGTTTCTGGCTCTCCTCAGAGACACACTGTATATCGGCAGATTTGGCACCACCAGCTTTCCAAGTTACTTATTTTTTCTTCTTCTTCTTAAGGATTGACCGTCACCTCACGGATGGCATCAGCTCTATTATGTTACGGATGACTTTTTATGGGGGACTCGTAGAACTCAGTGGAAACCTCTTGAAGTGAATTTCGTTACTATGAGAGCAAACTATCGGTCCGGTTCATTGTCCCTCCTGGGCTCCCCCCGTACTGGATGCGTGGCGAGCTGCTAACGTCTCTGGGCTGTTATTTTATCTGGAAATTCAAGACTTCTTCTTTCTTGTTTGGTCATGGATTTTGAAATAATCTGAGGGGAATTCACGAGACAGAGACAGAGAATTGCAGGCCAAAGTAATGCAGTCTAGACAATACATTGACTATTGAGTATTGACCCTCACAAACTGCGGCTGTTCCTTTCCCTGACTCATCTCCACCACATTTAAAACCTTAATCTTCTTTACCAAGAGTGAATAGACGACTAAAGACAACTAGTCGACAAAAAGAACAAAACAAACAATATCAATTCCCATTGACTTTTCCCCTCATATGCTGCTTTCTCCTCTCCTTTATTTTCTATACCTTCTTCTTATTCTCCTCCTCCTCCTGCCATGTTGAGCAGGATCTTCATTCCTAAGAAGCACCGGCAGCGCTTCGACGAGGCCATCTCACAGAACCTCATCGAGCGCATCTACCGCAGCAAGAGCATCAGCGAGCCACCGCGAAGCCTCCGTCGCAGCCGCAGCGAGGACCACCCCGATCGCCACCACGGCGGCAAGCGGGCCAGCTCCGTGCCACGGGGGGAGAACGGCGGAGAGGGAGGCGGTGGGAGGGGAGAAGGGGGCGAGAGAGACCGAGACAGAGGGCACAGGAAGTCCACCTCTGGAATATCTGGACATGTGGGAGCCAATCAGAGGTGGGTACGGAGCGGTGTCGGTGTGTGCATGAGTCATGCGTGGGACTCTTGAATCAATTGTTTGTGTGCTGACGTAGTCCTCGCTGCAGCCACGTTGTGAGCTTGTAGATCTGTCTTGTAGACCATTTTCGCCAAATGTTTCGCCCCAGATTAGGGACACTAGGGTTCAAGTGGTTAAATTACATACTGTTATAGTACAGTATAAGTGCTGTTGAATGTAGAATAAAATATATGTTTGTTAGTTTTGTATAATATAATTCAGTCAATGTTTGTTGCCAACAGAGAAGTTTTAAAAATGTATTCAGGACTCAGATATTTTGGGGAGATGTCTTGGAACAGCGTGAGCTGTGAGCTTTGGGACACAACCCTTGTCTCCGTCTGTTCTGTGCCTGTCTTTGTTCTGTTTTCCCATCTTCTTGTCATTCCCACACTCAGACACCTCTCTTTGTCATATGTGACACAGTCTGTACTGTAACTTGAGTTCCAATTTGCTTTATATACACATTATGTTGTTAGACTTCTCTTACGGCAATCAATTCTGTCATCCTACATTGTGAAAGGAGAGACACCCGCACACTGCCACTTGCTGCGTTCAGAGCATTTTATAAAAGCAACGTTTCGGTCTTGCGACCTTCCTCAGGCTTAATCCGGAGGAAGGTCGCAAGACCGAAACGTTGCTTTAATAAAATGCTCTGAACGCAGCAAGTGGCAGTGTGCGGGTGTCTCTCCTTTCACATTGTATATGCCTCGTCATCATCGCACCTGCTCCAAACCTACCGGGTGTGCGGAAGTCATCTCTCTATAAATTGTCATCCTACATTAAATTTGCCTAATCGGTGGACGGTGGGTGAATGGTGAACGTCCCAAGAATGGTGAACGTCCAGGCATGTCACGTTCACTTTTTCTCTGATCCGCACCAAACGTGCGACAAACACTGTTCAGGGTCTCTGCTATGAGAAACGTCACACTGACCAGCCACGTGTGTCCCTCAGAGTGTGTCCCATATGCATATGTATGATAATTCTGGCATCACATAAATATTGAGTGGGCACCCTAGGTCTGATCCTTGTAAAACCCTTTCAATTGCCATAGGCTTGTTATTGTTTACAAACTTTCCATGTAATGCCAGTGATCTTGTAATTGGGAGCTTATTCTGATTAAAGTGATCTAAAGTTGAACTTGGGCAGAACCTCAGTACCTGGGCAGGATACAAGAATAGGGAGCACCTCAATGTTAAATTAGCTATTTTCTTTTTCAAAATTTAAAAAAGAAATGGTACAGTACATCATTATCAGACTTCAATTTACCCTTCAACGTTTTGTTTATGCCCAAAACAATTATACAGGTTTTGTAGCAATTTGTAGCAATTGTAGACATATTATGCCTTAATTATTGAATGTTCAAATCATGTATACTTGAAGAAAAAAAAATAACACTCTTCCAGTTACATGATATAAGTCCTTATGCTTATTTGTTTTTATGTTCTAAAAGTGTGACTTTTAGCAATACAACCCAAAACACAGCTTTGGAATGGCTACAATGTAAATGTAACAGCATACTGTAGGTAGGCTATGCACACATACGTACACACATATTATCAGCTTAATTCAATAAAGGTTGAACACACTCACTGATACAGAGACACCAAATTATCACCCTGTTCCCCAGCCACACTTTCTGAGTAAGAACATCAGCTTTACTGTATAATCTAGAGTACACTCCTGTCCATGTTTTACACACCATATATTACGCCCCCTTCCCTGCTTACTCACTCACTTATGCTTGATGGAGTGTGAGTAAATGTCAAGTGTATACATATTGGCTGGTCACATAATTATAGGACACAGCTCACTGCCGTAATGCGACATAATGATGGACAGCTCTCTGTGTTAGGTAAGAATACCTTTAGCGGCTTTAAGTGGCCATTGTAAGCTACGCGCTGAAATGAACCGGACACAGCCCTTCACGATAATGTCTTGTTCATAAACGTACGAACGTAGGTTCATAAAACGCCCTTGGTACTTCCTGAATACCTACATTTTTCTTCAGTATATCTTTCTTTATTTTGTTCGGTTTCTAATGCCTAATCAGGCATGTGCTCACAGTGCAGGTTTCTCTAAACATGCTATAGTTTTTGGACACTAATGTTTATGTGAAAGAGAGATCATCTAGGTGCTCAAAGGAGATAAAATAAATGAAAAGAGAGGAGCGATCCGAGCACCGAGGTACTTTATTACAAAAAGGTTAAAACGCCAAAATGTTTCGACCAAACGGTCTTCATCATATACCTTGATGTATGTAATTTCAAACATATCAGACAGTTTGAGTTTACATTTCCCAAAAGGAAATGCATGTATACTTAATTAAGTCTGTCTAGAACAAGCCCCCAGTAAGGCTATCCAACGTTGAAGCTGCCACTACCTACTGGCGAAATGTGGAATTGCAGCACTTTCATGGAGGTGGACGGACGTTCATGACGTCACGTGCGTAAGCCCGGACCTCAAAATTGAGGTCCGGGGCTAGACTAGGCTAAACTTCCGCTCGCTCAAGCCATTGAGTTATAATTATACTTCCGGCAGTCTCCCGGGTGCTTCAAAACGCCACTGAGCAACTTCCACTGAAACAAATAGCGGGGGGGGGGGGGGGGGGGGGTAACGCTCCGGTTCGGTCTCTATCCTTTTATTACTGGTCTAGAAGCAAGGATAAAACATCCCCACCAGCCATAAAAATTACCAGGGAGGGGGATAACAAAATCAGAGGCATGGATCCCCCACCATACCCCCCAAATCAGAACCCTGCTGACCTCACACGTCGCAGATAAGCCTCCGAACTGTACAATTATTTCTGCCCAAAACAAACTCCTCACTCCACTCCTCCCTATCCCACTGTTCATAACGCTTACTGCAATACGTTGGGGGATATCAAAGAATACATACATTCACTTTTCTTATTTTTGTATGGTATGTCCACGAGCCTCCGTTTTCATCTCACATTGGTGTAGCCTTGAGTAGTTTCCATGGCGACAGATAGTATGGTTAGTGTTGGCATTTCCGCGTCATCACTTGATTCAGTTGAAGGTTTCACAGCTCCTTGACTAATAGGGGCAATACAGAGCAGCCTGTCTCTAATGTGACTCTAATGTTAGTGCTGCTTTTCCTGGTGTCCCTAAATTAGTCCCTTATTAGACAACCACAATGAAAACCAGCAGTACTGTTCCTTGGGACCAAAATTGTGAATCACAGCTAATATAAAGTGATACAGTTTTGTTCATGGCGCTCTAAAGGTCTTTTCACAGGAAGCTACCTCTCTGAACTCATTTATTTATCATAGCTAACTCTGTCTCCGTTTACCCCACTCTCTTTCCCCCACTTCCTTCCTCCCTCAGGACCGTTCGTGTCTACAGGGGAAAGAAAAGCTTTGGCTTCACGTTGCGTGGCCATGCACCTGTCTGCATCGATTCTGTCATCGCAGGTAGTGCTTCTGTTCTAAACTGTTGAGACTCCTATATGCTTGACTCCCTCTCACCCTCCCTGTGCATGGACAGACAGACAGACAGACAGACAGACAGACAGACAGACAGACAGACAGACAGACTTTGTAGCGTTCTTGTGGAAACTAATTTTGAGAAGCTTCAGAGTGACTTTCAAAGAATTTCAATTCAACTCAAATTGAAAGTAGATAGAAGAAATAGAGAAGAATATCCTGATGAATAATTTAAGAGAATACTGTAGATTTCCCACGTGTTTGCTCTGAGACGAGCAAAACACGTGGCGGGGGGAGGGGTTGGTGGGGATGGCATCACGGCCTGCCCACCACCACCACTGCTCAGGGGGGTTGGTGGGGATGGCATCACGCCTGCCCACCACCAACTCTGCTCAGGGGGGTTGGTGGGGATGGCATCACGCCTGCCCACCACCACCTCTGCTCAGGGGGGTTGGTGGGGATGGCATCACGCCTGCCCACCACCACCTCTGCTCAGGGGGGTTGGTGGGGATGGCATCACGCCTGCCCACCACCACCTCTGCTCAGGGGGGTTGGTGGGGATGGCATCACGCCTGCCCACCACCACCTCTGCTCAGGGGGGTTGGTGGGGATGGCATCACGCCTGCCCACCACCACCTCTGCTCAGGGGGGTTGGTGGGGATGGCATCACGCCTGCCCACCACCACCTCTGCTCAGGGGGGTTGGTGAGGATGGCATCACGCCTGCCCACCACCACCACCTCTGCTCAGCGGCGTCAGAAGCTGCTTGACTCTGTGGGCCTTTCAGAGCCCAATATGGAAATGGCGGGGGTGGAAATCCTTCAGGCTCCCGTCGTGACTCAAACAGAAATCCCTTTTTATTGATTGCTGTGAAGCTCTGCTGCTGCCACGCTATAAGACTCACCTTGTGGTGGGAGAACGTGTCTACTAGAGATTACCACATGAATAGGCTGTTACGCAACATCCCCAGTGTCAGATAAGAGAGCGAGAGAGAAAGAGTACATGATATCTGATTTAAGAGAGAGTCAGTCAGTGCTGTGGCAAGCAGACAGACAGCAGGTGATGCCTGAATGATGGGGATAGCATGAGCGCTGTCAAAATGGAACAGTTGCCCCCCTCTAGCATTCAGAGACTCTCATTACACTGTATAATAAGATTTAGCCTCACATCTCTGGAGAACAAGCATTTGTTTTCACATGTTGGATATTGTTTGCCGTTTGAAAACATCATTGCCTTCTATATAGGAAGCGTTCCATTTGTCAATACTAGTCAATATTTTCAATATGCAGAACACCCATTCTGCCAATAAAGTGCCTAACTATACTAGAAAAGCATATTATGTACTGTATGCATGTACAGTCAGTGTATGTACAAGTAGTATTTCTTATTCCCATGCCTTTACTGCACATTTACGATACGACCAGTCATACTGTATAAACGCTGGTCTAACCGTTTCATCAATCACTACTTTGTGCGTTTGTGCGTGTGTGCGTGCGTGCGTGTGTGCGTGCGTGCGTGTGCGTGCACGCGTGTGCGTGCACGCGTGCTAGTTCTGCGCTATCCCCAGAAGACATTCATAATGAGCCTTTTTCTCCCATGTCCCGTCTTTCTCCCAGATAGCCCAGCTGAAGACTGTGGTATGAAACCAGGTGATCGCATCCTCTTCCTCAATGGACTGGACATGAGGTCAGTTCTACACTGTATATCGTTGCTGCCCAAAACAGTACTTTTCAGGAAATGGAGGGGGAAAACTGTGTTCCAATTTATTTATTTGCAAGCTCTTGTTAATACTTTTCACTATAGAAACCACAGACAGACTTAACCACTTTAACACATCGAGTGCCCCCTGGTGGACGGAAGTGGTGGTGCTTGGGTGCCACGTGATGAGTAGCAACTCCATTGTGATGCGCTTCCGGTTTTGGGTGCCATCTTAGATGCTAAAGGATAGCATCAATGCTAGCGAGCTAAAATGAGGTCCACCCTAGAAAACGCCAATGTTCCCATCGCACTCACTGGATAATCAGAAAAGCCCTCCGAACATCGGCGATTAGTTTAAAACTACGGATAACGCCGTAGTTTCCGAGAAAAGAGCGTGCAAAGGCCATGGCTAAAACAGAAGCTAATGTGGTTGGGTCGTACAGAAACAGTGCGGGCGGGGGGCCCTAGCAACCGTGCATTGCAACCGGAGCGGTTCCAAAAATAGCAAGGCAATCTTATAGCGATATCAAACGCCTCAAGACGAGCCCACTCGTCATGAGTGCCCCGCGCAATTGATTAATCAGGACGACTATACCCGTCCTCAGGATCAAATCTGTAAGCTCACAATGTGAGCTATTTTTGCTAATTTATATGACACTGTATTATGACAAAATATGGTATTTAAAAACATATGCATGGGATAAACATATGCATGTTTCTGCAACTTTGTCTAGTGAATAAATTGTTACATTCGGCAAACATTCTGTGAAAATTGGCAAAAGTCGTAGAGTATGTTAACACCCTGAGCGGCAAGGACGGAGTTCTCTGTTCAATCAATTAGAATGAATCATACCTCCCGTTGCTGTCGATAAATCACTGGGCGCTCTGATTTAATGCATTAAATAACCCTGGGCGTTCGGGGTGTTAATATAATTAACAACTGTGCTGTTTGGACGTGGTCTCCTTGCTTTTCTATTGAGACATTTAGATCCTGTGGTTGGGGATCACTAATTGACAAGAGGATGATACTGCATGAAGCTCAAAGCGCAATATCCCCCTTCAAAGATGGGCTTTCCAACTTAGCTCAGCAGTAGACATCCTTGAGGGGGTTCCAAAATGTTGCTTACAGGTCTGAAACTCTGACCGTGTACAACAGTACAAATGAAACCAAATGGACCCTTCCATTTGTACACTCTCAGAGTTATGGCTGGGGGAAAAATGCATTGGGATTAATTTCCTGGGCCTGGCGTAGTCATGAAAGGGGACGGGACTGCGACGCTCTATTGAGGTGTGTGTGCGCGTGCGTGCGTGCATGCGTGGCGTGGTGAATATGATGTGCATATGTCCAATTTTCCCAGTGTCAGAACCTTTACTGTAGCAGCAACCCCAGATGAAATCACATTAGACTTTAATTAAGAGTTCATCTCACAAAGCACAGTCAGTATTCTTTCAATTTCACCCAGAAACATTGTTTACTTTCTGTCCCTGACTCCCTGGTATCGCGCCAACTTGACAACTCAATTATAGATTTGCGCACTACTGTAGCTTGTTCCCATGGCTGCGGCCAGAGCCAGATTTGTTTTGCTGATGTACAGGACTTCAGCATGGTTTAGACGATGCAGTGGTAGAAAAGGTGGGAGGTTTTCATCAGAGAAGGATGATGTTCAGACACCACTGTGTAACTGTACTGTGCCTGCACCATTTGCTATTTTCGGGAATCCCTGTACTGTAGCTGGTAGTTTTGAATCATTGTGTCCAGTACAGTACATCATTATATTCAGCGCTTTTGTTTAGTTTAACCACTTAAGCCGTAGGCTATATTGTTTTCCTCATAAATGTCAAACAAAAACATGCCTTTTCTCCTATTATTATTATTATTATTATTATAGATTAGATTATAGTAACACGAAACTCCAGTGCCTCTTATCCCTGTGGTTCTCATGAATGCCATAGACTAGGACTTGGCGATATTGACTTCATAGACCGACTGACCCACCCACCCGTTAGGCAATTTTAATATAGGACATACTGCACACCTTGCGTGTGTGCCTTGGCTTATACCATTGAATCTCCCTCCCCAACTCTTTTACGTGCTCCCCTCTCCTCTTTACCCCCCGTACCTTCACCCATGTCCCTGATTCCTCTCTCTCTCTCTCTCTCTCCTCCCTGGCTCTGCGTCCTGTCCTGTGGTGTAGGAACTGTTCCCATGAGAAGGTGGTGTCCATGCTGCAGGGCAGTGGAGGCATGCCCACGTTGGTGGTGGAGGAGGGACCATGTGATT
The DNA here is from genome assembly GCF_951216825.1 of Electrona antarctica. Taxonomy (NCBI): domain Eukaryota; kingdom Metazoa; phylum Chordata; class Actinopteri; order Myctophiformes; family Myctophidae; genus Electrona; species Electrona antarctica. The sequence goes on from NC_136805.1 coordinate 18,551,274, forward strand.
ACTCCTCAGACCACAACGAGGCCGAGGACTCCCCTAACCTGGCCCTGCCACGCTCCAGGTGAACCACTTAAACCCTCTAAGCTGCATTCAGAATATATATATAGACCCATGCACGTCGATACCTCGGATCCTAACATTCCTTAAACGATTTGGGTCTTTTTCGGGCTTTAAAATAAATAATTCCAAAAGTGAATGCTATCCTGTTAATCAATTAGCACTGAAATTAACACAATCTGATGTACCCTTTAAATTGAGTCCTTCTGGCTTTAAATATCTGGGTGTAAATGTAACAAGAACAATCTCCTCTCTCTTCTCGGCCAATTTCTCCCCCTTAGTGTCTAATCTTAAAACTGATCTTCAGAGATGGGAAAGTTTACCATTATCATTAATTGGAAGAATCAACACGATTAAAATGAACATACTCCCCAAGTTTTTATTCTTATTTCAATGCCTGCCCATTTTTCTGACAATATTTTTTTTTAAAAACATTGATCGAACGATCTCTAAATTCCTATGGAATGGTAAGGCACCCAGGATTCGAAAATCTGTACTTCAAAGATGCAAATTCAATGGAGGGTTGTCATTGCCAAATTTCCAACTGTATTATTGGGCTGCATACATTCATAAGATTTCATACAGAATATATTCGCTCGGTTCGCCCCGTTTGTGCCGCGCCAGGTCGCGCCGCGCCCGTTCGCGCAACTTCTCGTCTTTGCACTGACTTTGTATGTAATTGTGGGGTTCCAGTGGTTATATGCCTGATTCATACTTCATGGCAGCATTGTGCACTGAAAATAGCAGACCTACAAGCTCACAACATGACGCAGACAAAACATAAATTAGGAGTTATTCTCTCAATATGATGTTGGTGGTTTTGTGAGTGAATCAAACACAGAGGATTATTTCTGATTGGTAATTTAGGTTTCGGTCTGTGGTCATTTTGGTGACATTGAAATTAAACAGCACAAAGGAATAGGTACATTTAAAGAGATTATCCTTTTTTAAAAGATTTTATGTAATCGTTTTGATTGTTGTTGAGTTATATCTTGATTTTGTTTTTCATGTAGGCCTACTTATTTCTGTATTGTGTTTGTGTTTTATGCCTGTTTATTCCCTAATTATTTTAAGTGGTTACTGTATTATCCTTTTACTTGCATGTTATAGCTTGTACTGTCTTGCTACACAGGCCACACATTTTTGTTTTGTTTTTAAACGATATTTAACATAAACCTTCATGTGTATTTTATGGTATTACCTGGTTAGTGATAGTGATGATAAAGTACTGTATGGTCTCCCTGGGTGTGTCGTCCAGGTCCCCAGCCCTTAGTTCTCTCCAGTGGGTTGCTGAGATACTTCCCCCCAGCATCAAAGTCCACGGACGCACCTTCAGCCAGCAGCTAGACCACCTCCTCACCATCCAGGAGAGATACACTGTCTGCAAGTCCCTGGAGACCTTCTTCCAACACAGGTCAGTCCCATCACAAGAACCAGGACCTGAACCGCAAACTAAATTAGAACCAGGGTTTGAGTCATAATAAGAGTTAAAATCTGGATCACAATCTGGTTCTGAATCAGATTTGGGATCAGAAACAGAATTGAAACATGATGTGTGGAAATACTCATATCACTCATACTCTTTTTAGTCTTTGTAAGTTGAATTGTATAGCTTAAAATAAGCCAGGGATGCATTACTATGAATATTTACTGGTAAACAGCAGTTACAATTATAAATTGAACCATCAAACTAAGTCGGTCTCATTGTTGATCACAAACTATCACAAATGGGTGTTTTGCAAGACCTAAAAACCAGATGACCAGTTGATGATCTGATCTGATGAGCTGATCAGTTCACCTCAGTCTTCTTTATTAACTTAAACCGAACAAAAGGGTTCCCTCAACAGGGCATCACAACTTTAAACAGAGCAACTCAGGGCTCACAGCAACAGTTACTGTATTTCAGTCAGATAACTCGCGAATAGATTTAACCAATTTACGGAATACACCGTAATGCAGCATATTAACCCCTTGAGTATGTATGCACCCTTGAGCACAGCATGAAACCCCTCGAATACAGTATATCTGACTGAACTAACTCCGCAAGCTACGTATCATATAGACTTATAGAGTATTCACAGTGAACTAACTAGACAAAGATGAGCTCAAAGTACAATCAACACAGGGATAGGCTAGAACTAAACAAGACACCGTTGGAGACGCATCCTACTATAAATGCGCCATGTGAGACCCACCGACTTCACATTCGACACACGCGTTGTCATGCCAGGTATCGAGTGCCAGGTATCGAGTCTGTCAGACCCACGGTTCTCCAGAACCACCACAAAAGGTTCTGGTCTGGTCTGCCAGTGGGCCTAATGAGGCCAACTCCTTTCACCTGTGCAATTTCCAGCCTCTGCCAATTGAGGCTCAACCATTCAGGCTCTGCCAGTGGGCCGAATTGATTGCCAAGTACACTTTTCAGTTGACAGTCTTCACACACAGGCACATACAGTACACAGATCTCCATGTGGGACACCGGCTGACAGTTAAAACTGGTGCTATGACAACGTATATCATTAGGTTCCCAAGTTGCATCGTTCCCAAGTAGGCCGGTGGCCGACTGCGACGGACACGTACAGGTCTAGTAACTAATAATCACAAGGCAGGTGAGACAAGACACACAACAACAAGGGCAGGGGAAATGCAGGAACAAAATAAGATACACAGGTTATACACCAGGGGATAAACAAACTAACACAGAACTAGTTTTAGTTGTGTGTTCTGAAACACAAGGATGTCAGGCATAGCATTTATGTTTTACATGTTTGGACAGGAACGTGGACACCCTGATAGTGGACGTGTTTCCTGTGCTGGACACTCCAGCCAAACAGCTGATCTGGCAGTTCGTCTACCAGCTGCTGACCTACGACGAGCAAGAACACTGCCAGAGCAAGATCTCACGGTTCCTGGGTTTCAAGAGTGCTGGTGAGAGAAAGACGCACAGACACCCTATACCTCTAACACATTGTTTCCACATCATAACCGTTCTCTGCTATCCTGACATGGTCCAGCCCTATTTTTACTGAAACACATCACAGGCAATTGTTGGGCATTCAATCAAACCTCAATAATAAAACTCCACGTTATTGCACCTATCACCCACATTGCACCTGCCCTTCATGATTACCACACCCGAAACATTTATTTGTCTCCCCGGGTGGAACTCAATAAAATCATGACTAAAGTGCCAATATGCTGTGCAATTAAATCAATCATGTTACAAATACTGTGCATGTGCAAAATAAGTAATAGAGGACGTCTTTGTTACACTCCCCAAAGACACAAGGGAGCAGCAGATGTACAGTAAACTAATTATGCAAAATATTCATATTATGCGTTGATGCAGAACCTACAGTACAGCTACAGTATTTACATAAGTGGAATAATTATGAGTCTGTGTGTGCGTGCGTGCGTGCGTGTGTGCGTGCGTGCGTGCGTGCGTGGGTGCGTGCGTGCGTGCGTGCGTGTGTGCATTGAGCAGCAGTAGAGCCTGACCTGGGTCCAGAACACCATCGTCGGAGCAGCTCCATGAGGGTGTCTAGCTCCTCCCAACGAGGCAGCTTCGTCCGAGACAGGAGTTCTGATGACTGCATCATAGGAACACACCTGGGAAGGGGTACAAATTACAACCACCACCAACAATACAACAACAACCATAATCACAGCAACAACCACAAACCACAACAATACCAACAACAACCATAGCTTTTATGAGAGCAACCCACCGAATCAAGGATACGTACTTGGTTTAGGGCTGGGCAATATAGACAAAATCTAATTTACAAATACCTCGATATCGATATTGTGACGCTATTTTAGGGATGACTTTTGATGCTTTAAATATTTATTACACAATGACTATATGACTATATGCCTATAATAACTAAGTGGGTAAAGGCAAATAATAGAATCGCTATAGTCACTTTACGGTAATGTAGACTTGAAACCAAGGACTATTAAAAGAGGACAGGAAGCGAAGACTGTGCGGTGGACTCCATGTTGCTCCCTGGAAGGAAAGAAACATGCGCAATTGAGACCAAGGAAGCTGAACGCGGAAGTGTTGGCTGCATATAGCCCATTGCGCATGTTTCTTTCCTTCCAAGGAGCAACATGGAGTCCACCATACGGTCTTCACTTGCTGTCCTCTTTTAATAGTCCTTGCTTGAAACCAGGAAATGGAAAAACACCTTTTTCATGTCACAATGTCGATATAATGATATATTGTCCAGCCCTAACATGCCTAATAAAACAAAATCCATTACAATTCCAATGAAAACGTTCCAGATCAACAGAGAAGTAATTAATCAACCTGTGAGGCCTGATTCCAAGGGGACAGCCGTTAATTAATGTATAACTATATCTAATGAATACATTCCTCTACTCTATGACTATGCTCACACAGCAGGATCAAGGCAAGCGTTGTGCTTTATAAGGGCATTTTATCAGGTATTTGACCAATCTGGGAACTAAATCGTTACTAATACATTTCTTCACCCATGTGTTTCTAAAGGTGTCTAATAACATATACTAAAAGTTTGAAATTCAACTCCTGTGGGAAATTGAGTTATTAGCATAATATGTGACCATACCCTTAACATCCTATATAAGGCAAAAAAGTCCAAATTTCATCATTCTTTAAGTAGCATGTGACATATGAAACTAGGGGGTTTTCATGATTCTGAATCCATTCCAAGCATTAGTTTTGCACAAAAAACATTCCTTGGGCTAAATTAGGCCATATCCACTTGACCAAATGTGGAACGCTCATCACGTTTGTGAGGCCGTTTTCCTCCCAAGGAGTGTTTTTTGTGCAAAACTAATGCTTGGAATGGATTCAGAATCATGAAAACCCCCTAGTCTCATATGTCACATGCTACTTAAAGAATTATGAAATTTTGACTTTTTTGCCTTATATAGGATGTTATGGGTATGGTCACATATTATGCTAATAACTCAATTTCCCACGGGAGTTGAATTTCAAACTTTTAGTACATGTTATTAGACACCTTTAGAAACACATTGGTGAAGAAATTTCTTGGTAACGATTTAGTTCCCAGATTTTCATAGATTTCTCTTACTTATTAGGGGCTCTTTGAACAAACAGCATGACTTTGCATGTCATTAGTAATTTTCATTCTAAGTGGTTTTATTTGCTAGTAAAGGGGAATTGTTATTGGAATCTAAATTGAGAGTTTTCAAAAACAGTTGTTGGAGTGTGTTACACTAACTACTACAGCGTATTATAGAATAGAATAGATGCATGGAGAATATGCTCCAGTACAACATGCTGTTGGTATAGAAGGCTGTGGTTGTACTGGGGAAGCTCCCGTCTTTAACTTTGAATGCAAAGCAAACTCCAAGAATACAAGAAGCAGGGTCCCGGCAGAAACGTTGCTTTCTCAGCACAATTTATCTTGCTCAGTAAAGGCTGAAAACCTTAGAAGCCATTTCTAAACTAAAGCAAACCATGCAACTAAACCACACAAGTTTGAGTTCATTTTCCCATTAGCGACACAAAAATTCAAAAGCGTGTAATTCATCAGGATTCAGCTATTTCTGAGGCAATTTCAGGAAGAAACAGTCGATGTTTCTCCTGTTTTCCATCGCCAGCTCCTGCTTGTAGGAGACAGCTAAGCTTTGTTCGTTGCTCTCCCATGCTCTTCTGTCACGTTTCCCACCCCCTCTCTCCCTCATGACTGGAGGAAGTGGTGAGATGGAACAGAGATGCTCATGCTTAATTTATAAGCTGATCTATAAGCCGATATATAATATGATCTACAAGCTTGTAGATCTTCTATTATCGGCAAGCGGCACAGTCGTATGACTGAGTATAAATCAGGCTTCACTGTCCATGTGTTCCCAATCATGCCTTGTTGTGCTTCAGGAATTCATGTCGACGCGTCTGGGAGCCCAGAGGAGAGACAGTGTGGAGATGGGACCTCCTTTCCTGAGTCCCCCGACCTCAAACATGTGGGTACACTTACTGCTAACCTACACCAGTGGTTCACAAATGGTTTCCTACCACTATACACCAATTCTACATTGACCTTTAAGTCATATCATTATTTCTATTGTTCTTTGTACTTCTGCACAATACAACACCGTATTGCTCTTATTTAGGGCCTGTGCCACCGGTTGTGAAACACTGGTCTTCTCCAGCCAGTAACCAACATCTGAACTCAATGTTGCAAAGCCGCTTAATTTAATGTTGTTTGTGCTTCTCTGTTTTCACTTTATTTGAAGGTCTGCTCTACTCTACTTTCTTGGCCCACTGTAAATCTACTCAAATTCTAAATGCAGTAGCTACATCTCTACAATATATACTGTAAATCACATTGTGACTAACATAATGCAGTTGGTCATTCCTATAGTACCTTATCATGATGTACCAAAGACATATGTGGCTGTCAAAGTAGAAGTTGCCCGCATCTTATTTACAGTCCATTTTGTCTGCGAGAGCATCTTCAAACCGCGTGTGTGCTGCCATGGCTGTCTGTGCTAACCAAAGCTTAACCACGCCTCCACCCATAGATGTCAGGCGTGTACACTGAGCTGGATAACGTGTACACGCGGAAGAGTGTGTCACCGATGCGGGCCGTCTCCTCACCGGGCCCAGAGGGGCCGGGGCCAGAGCAGATTGAGGGCTACAGCCGCCCTCTGTCCCCCCTCACACTCCCCCCACTCAAAGGTACTCTGGCGGCGAGACATAGTCGTACTGTACATGACACACACACACACACACGCGCACTCATGATGTGGGACCATGGACACCAATTAAACTCAACCACATTAAACACGACTCATCAACTTAGCACACCTGTGATGGTGATGTTTAACCCACCCCCTTCGTCCTTGCTCTCTTACCATCTCTGCAGGGAGCAGCAAGGCAGGTCTGTCCCTGTCATGGAAGGACCCGTTACCCACTCAAATGTATGGAATGTACCACCAGAGCAGCGTGGACTCCAACCCCTACGTCACCCTGGAGAGCCCGCCCCTGGTCCCCGGCTCCGAGCGCTCCGACAACGAGGAGGAGGAGGAGGAGGATGGGGGCGTGCCGTGCAGCCCCATGAGCCGGCGCAAGAAGCTGTTCACATTCTCGCGGCCGCCGCGCAGCCGCGACACCGACAAGTTCCTGGACGCACTGAGCGAGCAGCTGGGCCACCGCGTTACGCTAGTAGACGACTTCATACCCGGCGAGAATGACTACGAAGAGGTGAGGAACAAAACCATCGTCATCACCTTGCCCATTACGCTATGTATCATATCATTTGTATTACTAATGTGTAATGCAAATGGATCAGTGAGATTATACGTTGAAATACATACAATATATTATACTTCTATACATATTCTATATATTGTATATACAGTACGTTTACCAGTAAGCCCTAAAGGGCGAGGTCGCACTGAAACAACAGGTCTGGGAATGCTTTTTTTAAGTGATGTATTTGGGCTGGGTAGGGCGTAAAATGTGTGCTAATTAGTAAGGCCACGCGGGGTTCAGTCTATACGTTTATTATTGAAATGTCCATGTGTGTTTTTTGAGGGGCACCAGCCCCGCACAACTTTTGTAACGTTTGTACCACGGAATGTGATGATTTGATTGGCTGAGCACGGAATGTGATGGATCACGAGTGTGATTTTTGTTTATATGCTAGTTTTGTAGGGTTTCGGCTAGGGTGAGTGAATGTTTCACCATACTGTAATGCAATGTTTCTCAAACTTTGTTGATGTTTAGCTACGGATCCCCATCTGAAAATATTTTGTGCCATGGAAAAATATATATATTCCAAAATTATTTTTATGACATACCTAGCTAGATCAGCTATTTTCAAATAACCAATGTTTATAGGCTTAAAGTGGCTAAACAGATTTTTTTTCCAGTTTTAAATAACAAACATTAAATGCCATTGACAATGAATGGCCAGCTTTGAGTGTTTGTGTAAACACAAACATTGCGTAAACACTGAAACATTGAAGACGAAGGTGAGGATGCAAATTCTAATTGGCCGGAATGAGATGATGTATTATGATGTGTGATGATAAGAGCGCCCCTGCCTCACTTTTTTGTTTCTTAGATATTCTTAGATATTAACTCATTTAGCTGGGGAACCCCCTCAAGGACCGCTGGTGGTCCCCGGACCCCACTTTGAGAACCACTGCTGTAATGCATGTTTCAAAGCTTTACAGCCATTGCATTGGGGCTGTTGATGTATTTGGCACATTTGTTGTTGAATAATGAATGAAACAATGATTGTACATCAGTTATAACTGTAGCAACTGTTGAGCAACACTGATGTACAGTATGCTACAATGAACGCTTGTGTCACATAAACAGATACCGGGTTGTCACGGTTACAGAAGAAGAGATGTGTCTGTAAGTAACAATTGACTAACCTCAGTAGTTTTGGATCATACTGAATAATTACAGTATATCTCATAAGTTATAACTATAAGGTGTATAGCAGTACACTGCTCATCCACTGCCTACGCTTTGTTTGATGCACATATGCACACCGTAAGATAAACACGTTTAAAGGTATATTCAGTGATTTCACTTAATTCAAATATCACTTATTTTTTCTTATTTTTTGGATAATCCTCACTACTATAAAGTGTGCTGACCATATAAGGAGTTCCTCCCTGTTCCCAGTGAGCCTAGTTTCGGTTTGGGCTTTGGGTGGCAAAGCCTTCATCCAATCAGGATAAGAGGGGCCTTCCTCCAATCATGATCGAGTGGGGCGGGCCTTGGTGCACGTTCTGTTGGTCTGTTGTACTTCCCCCACTGTAGAGCGTGTGCATGTGCACATCTTGTTACCGGGCGGACCGGGTTTTTTTCCAAATCACTGAATGCTCCTTTAAGATAAACTCAAAGGATAACTTAACATGCATCGTCAACCTGCATAATGGGTCCTCACTAATGCTCATTATAAGATGGCACCATTTCTGACTACTTGGTCTGTGTCTCAGAGGAACAGACCGACAGTTCAGAAACCTGCCTACCCGTGAGAACATCGGTATAGGGTATTTTCTTTTCTTTTTGTATTATAATTATTATAAATACAAGAACAATGGCTTCTATTTCCTGTTCTATGTTAGCATGCTAACTTTCCAGGAAGAGAAAGACTATAGTTAGCTTGGAATCCCCACCGATGATGTAATTTGGTAGGTTTCTGAGCTGTCCATAGCCCACAGTGAGACACAGAGTGAGCATAATGCATGGACATTGTGCATGAAATCTTGTAATGTTAGTGAGTACCAACTACAGTATATAAGATAAGGTTGGAAATGGGTGAAGTGCTCCTTCAATATGTTGGTAACAGTATTAAGCGCTGTATTGAAGCTTTGCTATGACTGAGAGACATTGTGACTGTAGTATTATTCAGCCTTTCTCTGGGTTGTTGTGTTGTCATGGTACTGTGCTGCTGAGGAATGACTACACTGTATAATCCTATAGTATCCTAAAGAGTATTTACTAATAGTTACAAGAATCAATTCACCTAGAGGTAATATTTGACTTGTGATTTAAAGCCATGCTTTATGCAAGATTTTAAGCAAAAATACAAAATGTAAGCTGCCTCCCCCTGGCCAGCCGGGGCGCCTGATGGAGGGGAAAGGAACTGGTTGGAATAACGTGTTCCTTCCACGTGCTACGTCCAACCGGGGAAACTCCCTCTGTCAGGTGAAAAGAAGCAGCTTGGACTCCTTGGATAAAAATGTAGAGGAAAAGAGTATATATATTGTAGGCCTATATGTATATACAAAAAGTTATAAATCACATGAGAAATTGAAAACGTATACTGTAGATCAGCCTGAATTGAATGAATCAATTCATTGTACCTGAATTGCTGTACATTTATACAATGACTTGCAGTGGTCTGCTTCAACCAGTGATGTAAGTGTCAAAACATCAACCTCTTGATGCTGCCACTGTTCGTAGAATGTGAAAGCTTTAACATTTTGGCCCCGCTAGCAGAGGAACTGATGTTTGGTTGGTCGGTCCAACAATTTACTTCAAAACAAGCATAATCTCCCAAGGCGGGGTTGGCGAAAGGGCTTTTCTGTGTGGAGTTTGCATGTTCTCCCCGTGTCCCCTAGGGTATGTACCCTCACAAAAAACATGCAGTAATCCTGGTCTCTAAACTGCCTCCCCCTGGCCAGCCAGGGCGCTTGATGGAGGGGAAAGGAACTGGTTGGAATAACTTGTTCCTTTCCACGCGCTACATCCAACCAGGGAAACTCCTCCCTGCCAGGTGTAAAGGAGTAACTTGGACACTCAGGCATGAAGGAAGCATGAGTTCGTTGCTCTCCCCATGTCCCCCATATATGGGGACTAGGTTGGCGGAGGGTGTGTAGAGCATAGGATCACATTAGATAATTGACACAGGGGTGAAAAATGGGTTACAAATCGTGGGATAAAAATTATAAAAAACAAACAAAACAAGCATAATCTCCCTAATATCCTTCTGCTACTGTTTTTCAAACTCTTCCAGTGTTATCGTGTACCTATTGATGTAATAATATTACGTATTACAAATTTTATTTGCCCTACCGTGACACCTCATAATAAATGCAGTACCATCCTGTTTATATAATGCTGCTACTACGACTGCACTCGTGCGCTACGCTGTACCGTCTTGCACTGTTGTATGCTGCATCTGAGAGACCGGCAAACAAGCTTTGTTCCTGCTGTACAACGGAGTATTATACAGTATATATGTTTAATATAACAATAAGAAATTCGGGGTGCCCGCTGGCCTAGTGGTCCAGGCGCATGCCACATATAGGCTCTGGCCTGACAGCACGTTGCGTGTTCGAGTCCCGTTCATGACGACATTTGCTGCATGTCTCTCCCCTTCTCTCTCTCTCCCTCTTTCCTGTCTGTCTTCACTGTAACTATCAATAAAGGCACAAAAGCCAAAAACAAATCTTAAAAAAAACAATAAGAAATTCAAATTGTATTGAAGTTAAAAATGCACCGAGTAAAGGAGGGAGGAGGTAGAGCTGTGACGCTGTGCTGTTTCTCTCCAGATGAGTTTCCATGAGGATCAGGAGCTGGGCCCCGTGCCTCGCCAGCTGAGCAGTAGCAGCGATGATGCCAGCTACTCCTCCGGCTCCGACCACATCATCCCCCCTCCGCCCGACATGAGCCCGCCGCCACCCCCGCCCTTCCAGGTCGCCATACCTCCCCCGATCCAGTTCACTGACGCCCTGCCGGCCATCCACTTCTCCCCAGAGAACATGCCGCGCACACGGACCACTTTCCAGCCACAGCACCCCATTATCCCGCCGCCTCCGCCCCCTATGAGGGCCTTCTTCTCCAGCCGGCTTCCCCTGCACAAAGTCCTCCCCACCAGAGAGTTTGATACGCGGTTTCGCAGAACCACTGCTGCCGTGGGGAACACCATCATTCCGACTGCATCCCACTCGCAGACCCTGTCTTCCCGCCGCTCTCCCAAGCTCTCGCGGCCCAGCCGCCTGCCCAGGCAGGCCAGTCAGCCGTCCCCACAGCCCTCCCCCGAGCCGCTGAGACCCAGCCAGCTTGTTCTCCAGAGGCACTACCAGCTCCACCACCAACACAGCTACCAGGGACCGATGCCACCCTCACTGGAGGAACAAGCCCAGCCCCTGACTCAGACGCAGACGCAATCCCTGACCCTGAACAAGTCCCAGACCCATGGCCAGAGTCCGAGCCATGTCCTCCCTGCCTCCTCTCCACTGTCCAGATGTTCAGCTGGTCACTCTACTCTCCCCACCCACACCAAGACCTATGAGAAGCCAGATCTCCAGTCAGAAAAGGTAACAAGATGTTTGATATAGAGTAGGGCTGTACTTCAAGTTCTCAAAAATGAGTGTTATTTATCCTAACATTTTATTTTGGTTTAAATATTTATTATAAGTCACGACAACATACCAAATCGATGCAGATGCATTGCCACCTTAGGATCGATGCATACACAATGCACTCCTAATTTGATTTAGGCTAATTTACTTTAGTTCATAATTCTATATTTTTTGTGATGAATGTTACACAAAGATTTACTGTACTGTGCTTTTTGTCTTTAAAGTACCAATTCATACATGATTTCAACAGTCAAGAGATTTTGTGAGAGAAATTCAGGAACATTTCTTAATCTTAAAACCAGGGGCAATGCCGAGTGGATATCTTACTCTAAAACTAGAATAAACAGGAGCAAAATTCAGAAAATGGCAGATGCGGAGCTTGCATAACTTCTTTTGGACACGTTTTTCAAAACATTGTGACCTGAGTTGTGAACTGGCACACTTGACTCGGAACTGTATTAAATAGTAATATTGAATACTAATAATAATAAGTGTTGTTTGTCTGACTTTCCAAGATACCCCCGCCCCCTCCTCCACCATTACCACCCTGTGATCCTCCCCCACTACCCACCAGCCCCAACGCCTCAGACACCAGTCACATGAGTGTGAAGAGACTGCGCTGGGAACAGGTGGAGAACTCTGAGGGCACCATATGGGGACAGGTAAGTGAGTGGAGTGGTTAGTTATGGCCCTTTTTGATTGCACAAGAAAAAAATAAACTAGAATTAGAACTGCACTCTGTCGAGTGCCTACTTGCTTGTTGCACACTAGTAGGCCATAAATGGCCTACTAGTGCGCAAGCAGAGCGTGCAAGTACTGATGTATTGATGCGTATGTATCGTAGCAGCATATGACGTCAGGGTATAACTGGTATAACTAGCTCTCAATGATGACGTAATAAAGATGTGGATTAAAGGACCCAATGCCAGGGTGTAATTGGTTTTCGATGGTGACCTAACGACGATATGTTTTAGTGTCGGGAGGATTAAAGGTAATGCCTCTATGTATACATGTATGTAATCTGACACCACTGCCATATCAAGCACAAGTAGTCATTACGTCATACGCTGGCACAGCGCATACGCATCAAACATCGCCCTGGACGAAAATTATTACTTGCGCGCTCTGCTTGCGCAAGTAAATAGTCCAAACGGGTGCTAACAATAACAGGGACAGGCGCTAGATCCAGTTATAGTTACGTTTTTTTGGAGGGGAAAGGAACTGGTTGGAATAACGTGTTCCTGCCACACGCTATGTCCAGGGAGGGAAACTCCCCCCTGTCAGGTGAAAAGAAGGTCAGTCCTCTGCCCCCCCCCAGGTTGGCAGAGGAAGTGTAGCTCCCAGGATTACATTAGATAATTGACACTGGGTGAAAAAATGGGTTGCAAAATCGTGGGATAAAAATGATAAAAAACAAAAATAGTTAAGTTTTTTGAGTGGTGCAACCACTCCCTTACGGAGCTATGTGTGTGGTTGGGTGGGTGGGTGGCTGGGTGGGTGGCTGGGTGCGTCTGAGCACGAAAACAGCATGGTTGTTTTTCACCACCTGTGCGCAACCTAACACACACACAAACACACACGCACATATTAACTGTATATAATATATACAGTTATGGTGATTTCGGGTGTGCCAGTACAGTACAGTACAACTTCAGATACGGTAGGGCTGTAGAGTCCACTTAGAAGACCACATTTTGATGGTCTCTGTCTCACCTGCATGTTTTTCTTCTTTTTTACACTTTATTTTGAATATAGACCATCAAGTAGTAGCCAAGCTTAATACAGTGTTTGACACTCTTCTGTGTTATTTGACCACATGGGAATCCCACGGGAAATTCTGTCTCACTATCAATCTGTTGTGGTATCCATCCAGGTTACTAATGAAATATACATTTCAGTTGAGAAAAGCTGTAAGTACTGTAACTGTGGTTTTGAAATATTTTCTTATTTTTTTGGTGGACGTAGCTCGGAGAAGACTCAGAGTATGACAAACTGAGCGACATGGTGAAATACCTGGACCTGGAACTGCACTTTGGGACTCAGCGCAGATCAAGTAAGGTTTTGCGTCTGGTTCTCTTGAGTGTACATCTTCTTACATCATACATCACATCAGTGTGTCATCCATACATCAAAAAATATATAATTGTATTCATTTGAATGGTATTTCATTGAGGTATTCAATCAGATGCTAGAAATACATATAGCAAACTGTATGCTTCAATTGTATGCTGTAATCAATGTTTTGTGAGTCTCACAAAACATGACCTACTGTTTTAGTTATTAAAAAGCAACAAAAGACATTGAATATATGATAGCATAGCATGGTGTAGCTTTTGTATTAGCTGGTTCTGGTGTTGGAAAGCTCATGCCTGCCTGAAGATACTGTAGGCTGTGACTGTACTGATGCTACTGACATTGCCTGTTTTGTACCTTCACAGTTACCATGTTCAGTGTTCACCTCCACCATGTGCTCCATAAGCTGCTATGGAGCCTGTCTGTTCAGCTCCTCATCAAATGCATTCTCCACAAGGCACCATCTCCTCCCCACCCCTCTCTATCATCCTCACAGTTCAATAATGAGAGAGTTCTGTTGTTAAGCAAATAGCAACTTTAAAGCTTTTCCTAAAATCCTTGCTGAACCATTCTGGGTTTTCTTTTCTTTTCTTTCCTCAGCATTTTTGTCCAGGCATTGTATGTAGACGAGCTCTCTTATTGGATACCTTTGAAACAGAAGTGTGTTATGGAATGTTTGAAGAGTTGACATACAGCCATGTATGACACGTGTTGTATAATGTCACCACTGGTTCTCCCTGACCTGTTTCTCCATATTACAGTATAATTTCAACCAACCTTTCCCAACCTGCACATTGTGCCGAAATGAGCCATTTATTGTTTTGTCAGGGAGAAAATTATTTAACAAAAGATCTCTCTCCAAACATTCTGTGACATACTTCTATTACAGTATCAGCCAGCTGTTATTTGTAGCCCCGTCTGTTTAGTGTCCATCCCCCGGTGCCTGGAGAACATATTCTTACACTGTTCATTCAACGTATCAGTTTCACCCCCAGAGCCAGCCTTCCTGCCCGAGAACTTTAAAAAGAAAGACGTGGTGGAGATTCTCTCGCACAAGAAGGCCTACAACGCCTGTAAGTATGATAGAGAGGCAACTTCACGCCGAGATTCATGGAGGCAATTCATTATCGTTGGAGATCAAGAACAGAGAGAGAAACCGTAGCATCCTAAGCACTGCATATATATAATAATACACCCACATGTACACAAGCACACACTATTCAGTTACAGTCATGCACCCACCCACACACACATGCGCCACACGGGCACAGGCACGTGTGCACACACAGATACAGTATGCATGGTCATGTAATACATACATATTATACAGTATTATCCTCAAAACTCATGCCTCAAGCCCAAAGCTGTCAAACACCTACACGCTTTATGCAATCTCCAAACGTCCCTTCTCTTATATCTTCTTACTAACCTAATTAATAATGTTATTCTGAAGAATATAACAATCTCTAGCTTGAATTTATATATCGCCTTTCATGAACCCAAGGACACTTTACATCGAAAACAATGAACTACATCAAAAACTATGAACAACCAACAAACAACCAAACAAAACAACTATTTGCCATAAGCTTGAGAGAATAGGTGTTTTTTCAAGGCAGCCTAAAAAGAGTCCAGTGTAAGTTTGAGTTCCCCTAATCAAAATGCCTGTTAAATGGAAGCCGAGAAACCATGTTGGTTGTATGATGCTAAAATAACCATCTAGTAGTGGTATAGTGTATTTACTGTATACGCCGCGGTATAGTGTACAGTGTAGTGAAAAAATGTGAGCGGGTCACAGAAACAATTGACTCGAGGCGACAGCTCCACGAGCCAAAATCTTATCACCGTATCACACACACGCACCGTATCACTTATTAACAGTGGTTTGAAAGCAGCTATGCTTCCCACCTATGCAGTTCCACGTACAGTGTGCAACAGCTTTTGCATGTGCTGTACAGAGAGAAGTGGGTGGTTGGGGTGAGAGAGTGAGAAAAGCACATCTGAATACTGAAATTATGACTACCAATATGAATATCAGTATTTTCGAGTGCACAGTGCACACACACAAACACTCACATACCACCCCTGCAACCCACCCTCCACACCCCAGCCATTCTGATAGCGCACCTGAAGCTGTCCCCAGAGGAGCTGTGCGAGGTTCTGATGAACATGACCACGGAGAGGCTGGAGCCGGCGCACATCAAACAGCTGCTGCTCTACGCGCCCAACGACGACGAGGTCAAGCAGTACGAGGAGTTTGACCAGGACCCGGCCAGACTCAGCGACCCCGACCAGTTCATCTTCCAGGTATAAAGCTGCCACTACGGCAGTGGTTTTCAACCAGTGGTCCTTGAGGAGGTTGGAAGTGGTCCCCAGCTAAATGATGGGAGAGTTTGACAACCAAAGGGACCCTTATTAGATATTTAACTCTTGAGTGTAAAATGAAAACAAATGGACCATTACGGGTCCATTTGGTTTCATTGTACACTCTCTCAAGAGTTCAATTGGCTTATACCGACAATAAGCTTCTCTGACTTACTTACTTATTGTTAAACATCTGCATTACTTAATTTACAAGATGTCTACACAATTAGAATGTAGAAAAACAGTGTTATTTTGATCAATGGTTGCCTACCAAAATCAATACAGCATGAGCATGGATTTGTGGAAAAAAGAATCTTATCTAACAATAGAGGGTATGTGCATTGTGCATGCATAAAGTGAATGGCAAATTGAGTGGCAAAGTCACAGGCAAAGAGTTTAACATTGTTAAACTCGGGTTTGACAACATTAAACGATTAACGCGAGACTGCGTTAATTACACACATACGGGGCACTACAGCAGTGTTAAAGCAGTGTGTTTATAACACTTCAAATGGCCAATGGATGAAATTGCTTCGATCAGTGCAAAATAGGACTAGATTTGAAGGCCACGTACTGTAGCAGCCTGAATATATTCTTTATTTTCTTTCTGTCAGATGCTGATAGTGCCCGAGTATAAGACTCGACTGAGGAGTCTTTATTTTAAGACAACACTGCAGGAGAGGGCTGAGGAGATGAAGGTGGCATATGATTACATCTACAAAGCCTCCATGGAGCTGAGGAGCAGCAAGAAACTTGCCAAAATCCTTGAGGTACAGTCAATCACATTTTATTAGGAAACATCATTGTCGTTAATATACCTTTGAGTTGTTGTATGGAAATAATAAAATAAATTCCCCCCTTCTGTTTAGCCTAGAACTGGAGGTCTAGAACTTGGGGTCATGTGATCAGTGACATCATCACAAAGGTGTACTTTTTGGCCTGCAGTATACACCATAGATTTTAAAAAAATCAAAGTGAAGTGAGGGCCGCTAATATATTAAAGTCTAACTCATGTTGATTAGGTGATGTAATGGTGATGTAAAACAAACGTTTGTGTTAGGGACAAGATGACGTACATTTTCCCTTCATTGTCAATGGCGTTTGTAAAACAAACATTGAACTAAAAACAAACATTAAACCTGTATATACAGTAGGAGGGGATAGCGCCCCTCAAAACAATAGAATCATTGGTCGCTGCAGTTTGTTGGAGCCATGTGTGTTGACGGGAGGGCGGAACAATTTACACTCTGGGTTAGGGTTAGGGTTGCGCTGGAAGTGCAGAAGGCACGCTACGCCACGATGCCACTCAAGGTACTACTGGCCAATCACAGCGCATCTTTTCCGGGACTTGTCAGACCCGAACATCTGCTCTATGACGCACGCGGAAGCTTCTGTGAAGCACCAATGCGGAAGCTTGCCCTCCCTTGAGAGCATTCGCCCCAGAGCCGGAAGAGGCCCTTTCTATGTCTATATGGAATATACCTTTGTGATGTCACTGATCACATGACCCCAAGTGCTAGACCTCCAGTTTAAGGCTAAACGGAAGGGGGAGACTTTTTTGTATTATTCTCTACAGTATATTAATGACATAGTTCAATGTTGAAAATGAGTGGTATTCCCCTTTAGTAAATGGGAATTCAATTTAAATATAGATTGGTTCATTCTTTCTTATCATGGTCTAATTTAATGGACACTGGACACATTCTTAAAATATTTGACAAAATGATGTAGTAGCTTGGGGTTAAAGTTATTGCCTCCTTGCTCTACAGTTTGTCTTGGCCATGGGGAATTACCTTAACAATGGCCAGCCCAAGTGCAGCAGGACCACTGGTTTTAAAATCAACTTCCTAACTGAGGTATGGATGCCAGATCAGTATTTTCGGAAACAACTTCATTTCTGTCTGTTTGGTCACACCTGACTGTTCGCTTCTTTCATACAGCTGAGCACGACCAAAACAGTAGATGGGAAATCGACTTTTCTTCACATCCTGGCCAAATCTCTATGCCAACATTTTCCCGAGCTGCTAAACTTTGCAAGAGACCTTACAACAGTGCCTCTGGCAGCCAAAGGTAACATAATAATAACAATTTGATATTTTTGAAATATTCTATTTAACTGATAGCAGAATGAAACAGCATGTGAAAGGGCAGTTCTTATTACGACTGAATTGCTCCCTATTATGGGCAATGGGCATTACTACTGTATTCCCACTTCTATTGCCCTACAAACTGTTAGCAATTAGTGCAGGAAATTAGCATCACTCTCATAGCTATCATCTAGAGATTATGTTCACTTAGTTTATTCTTCTCCCAGGACTGCAACTAACAAAAATAAATATTAACTGATTCATAATCTACACAGTATGTGTCAATTATTATTATATTAATAATATATTGGACACGGTGGCACAGTTGGTAGTTCTGTCGCCTCACAGCTAGAAGGTCCTGGGTTCGATTCCCACTGGGGACGCTATGGGTGCTGGGGGCGTGTTCTCTCCTCCGCGTCATCAGTGCCCATACCCGAGGTGGGTATGGGCCTGTCAGGTGAAAAGAAGCAGCTTGGACTCGTCATGCATAGAAGGAAGCATGAGGGCAGTATATATATATATATATATATATATATATATATTAATTATTATACTCATTTAGATGGTAAAATAATGGTAAAATAAGGCAATAACCTACATAATGGTAGGCCTACTGTAAATACTCATCACATGACATATTGAAATTGATTAATAGAGTACTGTATGTTTTACCCAGAATTCACTTGATGTGGAACAAAGTGAATTTGAATAAAGCTCAAAGTAGAAAGGGGTTGCTCGGCGGAGAGAAAATCTCAGTCAGGACAGGAGGCATGCCCCAATAATAATACACTGTTCTTGTGTGACGCAGTAACATCGACTATATGTATGTATGTATGTATTTGGTTAAAATGGGTAAGGTTTAAAAAAAGGCAAGAGCATGCTCTATTGCACTGGCCTAAAAGTGGGTCCTTAAAAACTGCTTCAACTTCTGAGATTTGTATTTGGTTCATTAGCCACCAGATGGCATACCTGGTAAAGGCCAAGCGTATGTACTGTATATATGTATGTATGTATGTATGTATGTATGTTAAAAAGGGGGGGGGGGCTTTTTAGTAAAATTCAACACCACTTCATGGTTGTGTGTAGTATGTTGTCTCATTTAGTATGTTGGTGTTAACACCCCGAACGCCCGGGGTTATTTAATCCATTAAATCATAGCACCCAACGATTTATAGCAGCGGAGCACATTTAGCGACGGATTAAAGCATGTTTGTAAACTATGACCGTTTCATACAGTGAACCAGAAAGCCATTACTGCAGAGCTGAGTGACATTCAGTCCACCGTGGAGGACATCAGAGAAGCTTGTCTGAAGATACCTGCCAAACCTGAGGACCACTTCACCTCTGTCATGAGTGTATCCTTACACCCAAACTAGCCCTCATCATGGCTCCAATCCAATCCAATCCACTTTATTTATAAAGCACATTTTTATACAACAAAGTTGCTACTATCAGGTTGAAATATGTAGAATGCTATGGTGCTAGTTGCATGGTTTAGGGAGGTTTGATCCGTTTTTTTAACTTACCTCCATGACTACAACATTGATGTTTGACCCTTGACCCTTACTGTGGCAGAGTTTCCTAGAAAACAGCCACCCTGTAGTCCAGTCTCTGGGGTCCCTACAGACCCGGGCCATGGACGAATTCTCGAAGGTGGCCTCCTACTTCGGCGAGGACAGCAAAGTCACCAGCACAGAGGCCTTCTTTGGCATCTTTGCCGAGTTTATGCCTAAATTTGAGGTGAGCAAAATACAGTGATGTGGTTTGGATTGGATTGATTGTTGATGTTGATTGACAAAAGCAAGCGTTTCATAATTAGACTTAATATTAATCAATTGAAATGACATAATTACATGATTATAATTATTTAAGCAATAGGGGGGTGGTAAATGCCATCAGCTATTACTGCAGGCACAAGATGGAGCCGATAAATCTAGATGGCTACGAGCCTAGCCAACTATAACAGGATCGGTTGTCTGTCTGTCTGTCTCTGTGTCTAGACTCTAGAGCAAGTGTAGGCAAAATCTAAGCCCGGCTTAGACTCTTCCTCCGAAATCAATGGTCTGATGTTTTCAGTTTTTTGTGTGAAATCAATGTCTGTTTTTGTTCTAAACCTGAGTTAAGGGTAGGCATGTTTATGGACCAAAATAAATGTACTTAACTTAAGTTAGAGCTAATCTTGCAAACATTTGGACCAATCACTGACAAATTTCTTCTGCTCACTGCCAGTAGGCCACAGAAGTACCACCTCACATAAGTTTTATACTTTTTGTATAATAAATTAATTGTGAATTAAACACTGAAATATCAAGGTTTGAGATAATTCAGCTATATAAATAACTATATACATTGCTAACGAACTCTTGCCGTGATGTTATAGCAAATAACACAACACTGACACTCGGCCTATCATATTGCTTCATCAGAACGATTAAGGCTTTTATTTGATACTTTTATTCAGAGCAAAACAGTAGCCTGGCATAACGAGTACATTTGGGAGAAAATGGGGGTAAAAACATAATTGGCTACAATAAATAATAATAATAAAATGTATGTGTTGTGCAGAGAGCCCTCAACGAGACCCAGGCCACAGACAATCCCAGAAGCCCCAGACTGTCTTCTCCACCGGCATGGTAAAAAAAAGTTGGTTAACCATCTAGCCAACACCAAGAGGCTGTTTATCCCCATCTTCACCCTGCCCTCGTCAACCAAAGTGCCAAGATATCACACACACACACACACACACACACACACGCACGCACGCACACGCACACACACACGCGCACACGCACACGCACACGCACACACACCAACATTGACAGAGACCAGGTAGTCTATAGCAAAGATATTAATCATACGGTATTACTGTGTATTTACACAATAGAGGCCTGCCAAGGAATGTTTGGAGAGATAACAAAGGGTTATGGATCATGCCACCATGTCAGAGTGGCAACCAAAGCAAAGACTAACATTATCACCTCTGGTTACTTATACATACTGTACATGCACTGGGTACTACATGAATCAACCCTAGTGTCCCCTTTTCTGGACATATCATAATAGGTGCAAAATTGGACAAAAATAGCAGATCTATCAAGTTTATAGATGAGCTATGTTGTTAGGCCTTTGCCTAATATAGATTTGGTGTTTTTCTTAGATTCTTTGTCAAGATGTGATAACGTTACAGTTACTTTGTGGTAAACATGTTGGAATGTCCTATCGTAAAAGCACTAAGCATTGAGTAGCCACTCTCCAAACATGCCATAGTAAGACTAGATGAATAGTGATTGGCCCTTGTGCAACAGTGCTATACTTTTCGGTGCTGGTTAGAGCAGTGTCCACAGTCAATAGATAGTCAGTAAATCACTGCACAAGGAAAATATTCCGACCAGTGTTTCCTTTCCTTAGGCTCCTATAAAAGATGGATTTGAGCTAATGTTTTCTCCCAACATAGCCTCTCACTTGTATATTAACAGTGTAAAGGTGATTGGAGGGTGGGTGCACGATTGAGTGTAATTAGGTGGTGTAATCAGGTGTGATTTGTTAAATTTGCCATCACCCACCCAAAATATATATTCTGGATAGTCTATACAAGCCCAATTACAACATTTATTACAATGATTATATATAAAGTAACTATATTTTCTATCTGAATATATTTGATTACTGCAACAAGCCATTTCATGTAGATCGAAGCTGGTTGATTGGAATTGCTGTTGGAGTGAGATGCACAGAATGCAATGAATGTGAGTAGTATCGTTGTAATTCACTACAGTAATAAGAAAATGTGGTTGAATGCCCCATAGGTTGGCTGTTCAGTCACAAAACAAATACGTACAGTACTATACTAGTACACCAGTCACACTCGTACTTCCTCCTGACATATACCACAGTCTGTATCTTTAAGCATTTTAGAGTCTCCAGTGCTGATCTAGAATCAGCTTGCCAGTTGTGGCGATATTCATGGTAACACCCATTGTTCAAGTAAAATGATATTATCAGCACAGTACTGTCTGAGACACTTTGTGAATGCCAGACTATAAATAATCTCGGTTTAATTGAATGTATGGGTGGTACATAGTAAATATGTGTCCAATGTTCTGTTCTCCCTTCTCTCACTTTGGAGAGAAATCAACACCTTCCTTTCACACCAAAAGGCGGTGTACCTTTTTGTATAACAAAACAGGCTGGAACGGCGCACACCAGTAGTGCTGAGCTGCCGACCATGGTGCGAAGGTATCAAAATTAAAGGAGAATTTTGGAGTACGCCTTTTCTTACCGAATTCTGATAATATATCCATGAACCACTGGTAGGGGCGGAAAAAATAACAATAATTACCTAGCTCGCTGTAGCTTTAAGCATTTAGGCGGGTTCTATCGGCCTCTTGCCGTAGGCGGAAGCCCATTTGTCCACTCTGTGGACTTATTTCCAACATCATGGACAACAGATATATAATAAATTGTTGAATGATCTAAATAAGCGATTGACCCGGCGTGCACACTTAATAGATATATTATCGTCATTGTACGGTAAGAAAACAACTACCCTGGAATTCTCCTTTAAGAGAGGTCACACAGCTCGTAGCCACGATGCACCAATGTTTGGACCTCTGTGTATGGTTGAAACGCAGAAACGTTTCCTATTAAAACCTTTTTTGTGGTCACGACGGGCTGTGTGACCTCACTTCATGTTTGTACCTTTTTGTGTAAAACAAAAGCTGGTTTGTGAGCTTTTGATAGAGTAATGGTTCTACACTTCCTAGTAGACGATTAGAGTGCTTTTAACATAACCCTGCGCGTAATAAGTGGACGGCTGCTAAATGAAAGAAAAACGTACCTATAAATTGCTCCTCCTGGCTGTCATGATAACTTGATGAACCACAATGCACCTGTACTGTAGCTATATTGTATTTTATATTTGAGGACGTATCGTTTAGAATGCACATCAATAGTTTGCTATGCACTGTTCAATGTTTTTGTTTTGTACTATATGCCCGTATGTCCTGCAAGTCCGTCCTGACCTGAAAACGATTTATTTTCTTAAAGGAATTTCAATGTTAGGCTTTTGAGCTGTTGTTCTGTCAAGTAATGTATGACTCATCAGGAAAGCACAATTGTATTTATGCACAGCTTTAGTCAGGCTTTCAAGGTAACTGTGATTCTTGTATAAAAGTATAATCCTGGCTGATACCTGGCTGAACAGTACAGTGTTTATTGTTCAGATCATTTGCATGTTGGTGCAGCTGTTGTATTTTATGTTAAACAAGCATCTGATATTAATTTACTTTCACTAGGGTTAAAACAATTGTGTTAGTCTGTATATTTATGTTAGTAAACATTTGTTACCTATACAGTAATTTGTATTTTTTAACTTTTATATGTTTTCATTGAATGCTACTTACATACTGTAAGTGACTATGTGTTGTTATATTTTACCTCAAACCTTTTGCTCAAACGCTTCCATCTGAATGAACATGTCTTTGATCTGTGTAAAAGATCCTGCTTGAAAATAAAATCGCCTGCCATCCTTGTGTTTTGCTTTTTGAGTGGTGTAAACCACTCCTACAACTGGCTTTGTTAGTGCAGAAAAAATGAGCATGGTTGCTATGTTCACCCTGTTCACCCGGGTGTGATTTCATTACGTCAGACATGATTTTTTTAGTGGTGTAAACCACTCCTACAACTGGCTTTGTTAGTCTGTGCAGAAAAAATGAGCATGGTTGCTATGTTCACCCTGTTCACCCGGGTGTGATTTCATTACGTCAGACATGATTTCATTACGTCAGACAGGCTATATTACACCACTCAGTTCACACGGGTGTGATTTTTTTGTTTGACAGCAGCAATGTCGTAATAGAATAATATACTGCACCTTACCATAAAGGTCCCTGCACACTGGACACGTTTTCAGATCTTTAGCTGCGTTTTTCCGTCGGTTTTCCCGAAAAACGCATCCAGTGTGCAACCACCTTAATGCTGTAGTTCCAGCCCAGGTGTATAATAATAATAATATTGAAATTGGCTAATGGGAGGGGTGGGCTGGCGGGCGGACCACATACAAGTCTCTCTGACATAACCATAACAAACCACAGCCGTCACTAAGACAACATAACCATAAACAAACCCCGGACACGTCACTAAAAGACAACACAGCTGCACCCCAAATATGGAGTGTGTTTTCTAACCTCAATGTGTCATCATGGCGTCAAGATATCTCCATATATGGACATAAAAGGGACATGGCCTGGCGAATACAGAGATCTGATTGTGTGTGTCTGCATGGTATCTATTCTCGAGAACCGTCCAACCAATCAACTTCAAACACAGATCCACAAATCTACTACTAGATAGTAGCTGCTGCTGCTAATAATAATAATTATGCTATAATAATTATTATATATTTATTATCACACACACACACACACAGTCCTTATGACATTGTGGTACTGCAGCTAAAACTGCTTTCAAAGTCCAGAAAGAAATGACAAGGGCTGGTTATATCAGAGTGGTGATTGAGGCTCAAACCATTAGAAATATGTTTGAGGGACATAGACAATATATTAAATATTAAAAGCAGTTTTAAAATGCATGTTATTTGCACTTTAACAAAGTCAAGTCATAGCTCATATAGTGACAAAGTGACTTGCTATTGATAATTTGCTGATGAACAATTTACAAGTAACAAGAAACATTGTGCATTCAGTCATGCATTATAAGGAATTGGACTACAAAGTATTTATCCTCATTATAATGTGTTACCAAATGCATCGCCTGCTATTTAGCCATTTTAAGTTTAAGTTTCCACCGTGCCTACCTGTCATTGTGTCTCAGCTTCGATGTGCTGGGAGTCCTGGGACCTGCATCCAGCAAACTGTATTTCTCCTGCTCTCCTACTCGGCTGCTACCCCCTCTGCCCCCCCACCCCCTCAGGGCCCCCGTGCCGCCGTGACCCAGGCAGGCCAGCCCAGGTCATTCTCAGGTCAGCAGCGCGCTGTGCGTGCCGATGGTGCCGTGCCGTGTCTGTCTCGCCTGTTAAGGCTGCGCAACACGGCCGACACCACACTGACCACAGTAGGCCTACTACGAAGCAGTGGGCCACAGCTGAACGCCGTAGAGCTAATTAGTCTCCTTGAGTCTGCCTCCGGCTGTGGCTGTGTAGCCTACTGTGTGTGTGACAGTCACACAGGCTGCAGCTTTGTAACATGTCACAAAGCAATATGATTATATAGGCTGCTACCTTGTTAAGGCCTACTGTTGGCTTTGGCCTGACAGCGCGTCGCGTGTTCGAGTCCCGTTCATGACGACCCTTGCTGCGTGTCTCTCCCTCTTTCCTGTCCATCCTCACTTAGTTGATACTATCAATTAGATCTTGTACGATTTTGAAAAACAAATAAAAAAAATAAAGGCAGAAAAGCCAAAAACAAATAAGATAATTGTGTATCTTAATTAATTAAATAGTCAAGTCGAATAATTAAAAAATAAATAAAAACAACGGCTGGCGGCCAAACTGGCCTGGACTGGACCGGCCGTTCAGGAGTTGTCCCGAATTTCCCAATGACCAGCATGTTGTAGTGATGCATTGAAAAACGCATCACAACAACAAACAAATATACAATTATGTTGAGCACTATAATGTCTTCTGCATAATATTATTCATTTGAAAATGTATATTTTAATAATCATGAAGAACATGGCCAATCTGGACTGGAGGGGCACAAAGTCCAATCTGGGTTGGCATTGCCCAATAGCACCACCACTGAACAACTGTGGTTACTGCACTGACAATGCATCGCTTTGACTTGGAACTACATTATTAGATTTCACCTTAACCATGAGCTGGGCCAGTCCAGGTTCATCCTCAGAACTCCTGTTCCTTAACTTCCTTATAGCCATGGTGAAGGTTCTCTCTAATTTACTGGCAGACAAAGAGAGTTCAGTTTATCAAGCCTACTGTTTAGTATTGCTATTGAACACCCTTTACGTGTGTTGGTTAAAATAAATATTGAACCAATTGAACTCCACTTGAGCTGAATGCTTTTTCATTTCCTGAAAAATGAACATTTTGGAGTTAGGTGGTTTCTTATACATACATAAAGGAAAATAGTGACAACAATTAAAATGTAAAAAGTTTAACAGATCATTTTCAACCTATCAAATCTTATGAACAAATACAATATTATACCATAAGGCCATAAACAAAAGTAAAGTAAGACATGAGCACACATTTTTAACCATACACTTTATTTTCTTTGGAAAGAGAGTATAACCAAGCATTCATGTTACAGTATACCACCTGTATACTTTTTCTTCTGATCCATTTTCTCCACTGCTGTTGCAAACCACATTAAAGCTTTACCTTATCCTACCTTACATCTGTTTTTTTCTTCAGGTTTTAAGCTCACCAGACAGCATACTGTACATACAAAACAATTGAGCTTATAAATGCAGCATTGTTGTTTTCTAGTTTCAATGGCATTTGCTTATCTTTGAGGAGCTTTGCGAGACCCTCTGTCTCGATGCAGAATAAGGCAGTGAGGTACGGTAGCAGAAAGAGACAAGGGGGGGAAGACTGACTCAACAATTACAATGTGTGATGGTCTCTGATATGCAGTACAAAAACATATGTTTCCATGGTAACTGCAGCATCTGAGACATATTTTCCCCTCCCCTTGGTACCATGTTGGGCTGGCTCTCCTTGGGAACCGGACCCCTCCCCCCTCCCGAGTTATATTCAAGGCAAAGAGAGAGTTTACATCGGGAAATCACCACAAAACCATTTTGTCTGCCAAAAATCTAACACCACCTCACTACTGAGTTTAGTACAGCACTTTGTACACTCAGCTCCGTGGTGAAAGAGAAGGTCTTCCCAGTTAGGGGAAACCGGCAAGAAAACACCCAAAAAACAATAGCTCCTTGAGTTTGGGTGGTGCTCAAGCGCAATATCAACCATTGTAAGCGATTCACTGTCAAGGATGAGTTAGCAGGCAAGTGCCTTGAAAATCATCCTTTTACCAACATTCATTTCATACAGAGTCCGTCGCTCGTAATGCCCTGGCAACGCCAGACAGAACAAGTGGAGATAAAGAGGTGAAATACTGATGGCCTGCTAGAAAGGCTTTTTTTAAATTCTAGCCGTATGAACATTTTATGCTCGCCCTTCTACTATGACTGCTCCTGGATTTTTAGATGACATAAGAATAGTCATGGAAGGAAGAGTAGTCATCATTTACAATTGAAACACTGGCTGCCATGAAGCAATTAACATACTGTAGGCTTTGCAGGGCGATGGGCGTTTCAGATGTGTCACTTTGTGGCAACGTAGCCTTCCTGTTTGTGGAACCTAAAGTCAATACTGCACATCCAAGACATCTTAAACATACAGCTTTGATGTACAACAGTATATTCACAAGCAGGGTAAATTAGCCTCTTCATACATCCCCAAACTATTTGTGTTGCCAAGTGACAGCAGTTCCTTGTAAATACTGTTGTGTAAGTATTAAGTCACTTTCTGACTCTTCCATACAGTAAAGTATAAAGTATCATTATCATTATATGGTTCTAGTAGGAACCAGTAAGGCATTATTTTGATTTCAAAGACTGCATAATTACATAAAGCCACAGGGAATGTGTATTTTTTGTAAATAAATACAAGAGATAAAGATACAGAGAGCAAAGGTCAGGTTTCATACAAAAAACAAGATTGGGACAAAGGGGAAAAAAGTGTTTGAGATGACTGGAAGCCTGCAGTCACCAGCTACACTTCAGCAACAACACTTTCACTTTTCTAACATTTGTATTTCTATCGTCCCCATGTGCTGCAGAAACACCTTTCATTATTTAATGTTCTAAGGCCATTTTTCCCACAACACCTAAAAAAAATACAAAACAAAAACTCACACCTCACACCAAAATGACCAAAGAAGCCTCATCAATCCACATTTTCCAACTGAAACCCACAACCCCCAGTTAGTTATGTCTATTCAGGCGCCCTGGTGAACAACATGCCGTTTTCCTCCAAAGAAAGCAGCCGAGCTCTTCACTGCTGTGTCATCTAAAACTCGACAAAGCTACATGAAGGGCTTTGTCAGTGCTACGGTTACAATCGTATATAGGTAAGGGTGCTAAAAGGGATTCTACTGTTTTGGAGCAGATTGTCTTGATTTGGTATGGAGTGGAGTATGGTGGCAGCAGTATGTGTGTACTGTATATGTGTATACGTGTTGTGTTACACATGAGTGGGCAATGGGGAAGAACACAGCAGGTTTGTGTATCTGTGTTGGGGGGCTGCGGATATGTGTGGTGATTGAAGAGGATGATGGACAATGGATGAGAAAGGGGTGGAGGACCCAAGGTGTGGAGGTGTTCTGTCCCTCCCTCTCTCCTTTCTTCATAGGACGGTACTCTCCGTGTCCAGGTCACAGTCTTTGGGAGGGGTCAGTATGAAGGAGGTGGGGGCAGTGGTCACGTGCTGCTGCTCCACAGCGAACTCGGGAACCAGGGCCCGAGTCAACCCCTTAAAGGACATGGCTGGGTCTGAAAAGAACACAGTCACGTTAAACTCTTGAGTGTTTTTTTCTTAATTGCTATTGTTAACTGGTCTGACCCAAAGTGGTGTCTCTATCCATTTGTCTTTGGGTCAACTTGTTTCAGCCTGGAAAACTCCCCCCCCCATTTTTTTTTACTTCCAAATACGTATTACATTTGACAATCTTTTTCTCTTTGTTCCACGTAGAAAGTCTCTCCCTCTAATGCTTGTACTTCCTGAGTCATCTTTGCATTTCTATTATTCAATGAATGGTGTCACCGATATTTGATGTGCCTTTTGTCTATTATGAGCAGGTATCATGTGTTTCATGTCTTCCGGCAAATAAACTGAATGTCCTGTAGTTGGGGGTGCTTGTGAACAACTCGTCATAAATTGAATTATGGACCACAATAATGCAGAATATTAATAGCCATAACATTGGGGAAACAACCTCAAGATCACTCAGATTAGGCATTTACTAATTACTATAATTATTTTTCCTATATGGCTGCCATAATCAAAGCTGCATGCTGCGACAACTCTGTTCAGTTAGTAAATTAGGACAAACCCTTCTCTCATGCATTACATGTAATGAGGTGTGATGATGCAACCACACGTTATGTAACACATATCTTGACACAGTAATTATTACACTACATGCCCACATTTACCAACTATGAACAACTCAAATAAAACAAAAAACTAAATAGTTATTCTTTTAAAGTCATTCAATGTTCTGAAGAGACAAATGACATTTGTGCCATTCAACAAATATAATAGTTTTCTGTTAAACGAATGAAAAATGCAAAGTTCTGCAATCAAACAAGTGTGAGAGATTTGTCATTTAACAGCAGGTGGAGCAGTTTGGCCAGAGAGTGCCATCACAAGGAACGTGCAACAAGTTGTGGTAAACTGAGGTGACAGAATAACTGCAATAACACTAAGTTTTGCTAATCTGAAATAGGGCTGGTTATTGAGCTGATAAAGTATATCTATATATATAATTGATGGAAATCATAATTGTTTAAAGTGACCAGTAAATTGCAAAATAAAAAACTAATGTCCCCCCCTTCATGTGTTAAAGATTTTCTTTTTTAACAAATATATAACAGCTGAGAAAAAGGAATATGACTATGTAGGATTAAAAAGTGCATAGAATTGACTAAAGCCTAACAATAACCAAACCCCATTCCAGAACAAAGACAGGGAAACCAAACAGCTGATGGTTGCAAGCCTTAGCAGAGTGCATATTGTGTGTGCTTTGGATGCTTGGAAGCATGCATGCTGTTATGCACTCTGACTTCATATGGTACAGTACATTAGACCAGCGGTTCTCAAAGTCCCCAGGCCAGGGAGCCTCGGGTTTCTTTGAGAGGGTTCCAAATGGATCCGTCTGTAACTGTGGAAGTGTACACATGGAATTAAATTGACTCATAAGGGTCCTTTTGGTTCCATATGTACACTAAAAGTTATGGGGGAGGGCTTTGTAATCAAAAAGTTTGAGAACCACAGCACTATAGGCAATAAATAGCAGGTACAAAGCCACTCATAGGCATGCATTCCAGACTTAAACATGATTCATAGTGTTTGTTGTACAAATTTGGAGACTCATTATGATGAGAATACCAAGATCATGACAGCAGATTTTCTCATATTATATTCTGACTGATTAAAACCTTACTGTGTGGGGTGTTTAGGGTTTGAAAATGACACACTGAAACTCAAACGACTGAATTAGCTAAATACATTTTTGTATTGATAAATGTAATGTGCATTCGATCGTCAACACCTTGCTGTCAGTTGCAAACCCTTGGTGAATAATGTCACTGAAAAGACATGTCAGTCATTTGGAATGGAGGTTAATGATTTGTGACCATGGTGTCTGTGTAGACAGCAGGCAGGCAAACAAGAATGGCCTGGGGTGATAAATGTTGCAAAAGATAAACAAAAAAAGTGCACGAGCTGCAAATGTAAAAGGTCCAATTAACAACAAACCTTTCCACAAGTGCTCCTTTTTTAACCTGTGGACGCATTGCAATACATCATTATTAGAGAGAGAGAACAGCTGTAAAGACAGCATTTGTTCATAGTATATAGTATATATATGTCCCACGAAAGGCTGAGGACTGAACTAACGCTACACACTATGCCAACGAACGGCAGCACAAGCAACCAATAAGCTGCAATCTAAACAAAACCTTTGGTGCTGCAAAACTTAGTGTATCAGTGGAATACATGTAATGTATAACTGGTCCAATTTGACTGTGTTTTAAACACGCACGTGCACACGCATTTTTAATAATTCAAATGAAGAACATTTCACTTCAGATAGAATGCCCACTGTTATCGCAAATACATGGCATGTGAGAACAGGAGGCAAAAATGAGCAATGAAATGAACCTCAACCTTTACAAGGGTAATGACACTCACCCATGATCTTGTAAGCGGTTGCACAGATCCCATTGGTATCGCTAGCTGGTGTGGCGGGTTGGGGCGGAGGCGGCATGTTGGGCCTGTTCCTAGGCTTGGGAACGGGCCGTGGCCGTGGGAGGGAGCCTGATTGGAAGGGAGAGGGGGACGGAGGAGGTGCAGCGCCAGGGCTGTCTTGGCTGGCGGCAGCAGTGGAAGGCGGAGGGGTGTCTGGAGGGGTGGGGGTACCTGGCGGTGAATGGTCAGTTCCCTGGTGATGGTCCGCGGCGGGCTGGCTAAGTGACCGAGGCTGGCTTAGAGGGCTGACCTGGGTGGGAGGCTGCGGGGGCGGATGGTTGGGTGCCTGGATGGGGGTCTGGTTGTTGGAGTGGCGCCTGGGTGTGGCACAGGGCTGCAGTGGGGTAGGGGAGGTGGGCGAGGTGGGCGAGTGGCTGGAGAGGGGTCGAGGGGTAGGGCTGATGGACTGGGAGGAGCCTGTAGAGGAAAGGTGGGTGTTGGTGGGGTGTCCAGGAGGAGGGTTGGTCGGCTTAGGAGGGGCAGGAGCTGGCTTCTTGGTACCTGGAGGTGAAGAGCATTATCAGTATGCTGGACAGTTACATTACAATTACAAACATGCTTAGAATCAGTGATGGATCAACCCCTCCGTGGGCCCTGGCACTATGCCAAATCAAAAGGCTCCATGCATGCGTGCGAATTCACACGCATGTAACACAATCAAGGACGAGACTTTTTGCGTGCACGCGCCCAGTGAACGAACGCGCGTGCGTTCAGCGCACCGCCAGCACTATCGCCGCTGCTCCCATAGAGTTATAAGGCTGCTCCCCGACGCTGGATCTGCTATTTCTGAGTAGTAAGAAAAGTCCTGTTGGACGACCAAAAACACTAGCTGGGGTTCCTGTGTTGCGTTACATTAAAATCAGTGACCTATGAATACGGTTTCGACGGAAGCAACAGCTGTACGTACATATTTGAAATTGTCTCGCACAGAGCCCTGTAAACTGTGGGCCGTGGGGCTTAAGCGCCAGTAGGTTCCATTGTTAATCCGGGCCTGCTTATAATGGCCCTTAAAAATTAATTATAGTCTAGATCACTCACATTTCTGATTATTGTTGCATTCATTTATTATTGTTATGATTCTTTTGCCTTTTCTTTATGTTATGTTGGTTTATTATTTATTCTGGGTTGAGTAGGAGTACTGTACTGACATTTAATGATTTTGTATTTTGAGTTCACGGTTTTAACTGTATTTGTTGTTTTTACGTGGGTCCCAGGAAGACTAACTGGTTGCTATGGCACCAGCTGGATCCTTAATCAAATCAAATCAATTCCAAAGTAACTGCCACATTCAAAAAGGTGGTTCAGACGCAACAGGAAACGGAACGTAATTTGGTCGCAACTAATTCAGGACATGCAGGAAATGCAGTACACAAGGACTGTACAATAGGCTCTATGCAGTATGAAATTATGAGATCAATTACAAAATAAAGGACTAAGGAAGGTTAGTTTCTTTACCTTGTCTATATGTCTATTCTGTAACATGTTCCCTAAGTACCATAGTGCAAGTAACTGCAAAATGAGAATGTATATGATTTCTGTACCAACAAGACAAAATGAAGAATTATCCAATATCCTCGAAATGATTCTTTACTGAAATAGTGGTGTAGGGTTTGTGGAAGTGTTTATACACTACCTAAAGAACGCTGATATGCTTCCTTTGAATTGTTAAAAATCGGACTAAACAACGTACCTTAAAACCAAATTTCTTCTTGAACATAACAACCTAAGTGCATCAAATTTAAATAGAATCAGCAGCAGCAAGTGTCCTTTGTGTTCCTGTGTCAAGTTATAACGCCTTTAATACAATTAATAACAACGTTTATAAAGACTAAAATGGTTTCACGTGTTCCATGCAGGAACATGGACAAAGCAGTATGGTCCAACAACTAACAGGTCTTTGTTTAGCATTTCAGGAGGAGGTAAATTCAATTAAATCCTGTTGATACACTGCAGTTCATTGAGACAAATAACAAAGTCACATAGTGTAGCTCCTGGAGCCTGTACAGTCATAGATTTGCTTCCCTGTTCTCACTAACTAGTAAACAAAGTGGAGCACAGATGTGGCCTTTGATTCCCAACCATCACTCCATGCTGCTTACTCAACTTATCCAACAGCCAAAAGACATTGTTTGAAGGTTGGACGTTACAAGGGCAATGGTCTGTTAGCTAGTTGATTGAGAGACATTTGAGTTTTTGTGCGAACTCATACTAATTTGGGTCTACTGCGCTGAACACTGAATAATGACTTGTCTGCAGCACTAAGGCAGGGACTTCTGCATTGGCTACTTCTTTACACAGTACAAAGAGGGCTTTGTTTACATTTTAGACATTTAGCAGACATCCTTGTCCAGAGCGATGTACAAGTGCAACCGCAAAATAAGCTTATAATAAGATATGAATACGATATTACAAGCACGCAATAGTAAACGGAAGGTTAAACCAACAGTGCATAGAAAACAGTGAGGATCAAACACAAATGGAAGGGATAATTATGACGTGAGCAAAGACGAGAGGCAGAAGGGGTTGAGAAAAAATAAGGGGGCGAAGGGGTGTGTGTGAGTATGTATCTGGTATATCGTGTGCAGATTTGAATTGCTCACCTCTGCGCATCATGTGAGGACTGGGCCCCATGGGTCCGGCCCCGGGGCTCCCCACACTCAGCTGCCCGGCCCCTCCACTTAGCCCCCCTGCTGAGCCATTCCTCTGCAGCAGAGGGGTGGGCGTGAAGGTGGAGTCGCGTAGCTTCGGGTAGCTGGAGAGAGAGGAATCACCTGTTTTGAGCTCTTCAAAATGCTGGATGATAATCATTGGACATAGAGACATCAGATCACAATGTGGAACCAATGAGTGCTATAAAATAGCTCAAGGCTGTATTGCTGATTACTTAGCTTAGGACCCCCGCAGTGGTGTCCGGTTAGAACTTAAACCAGGATGCTTTGACTTCTGCCTTCTCCCTGAAGCCGACCCTCTATATATTCTCCGACCAGGCTTGTCACGATGACTAAGCCAGTTAGATCTATCCATATATGGTTCTATCCATATATGGTTCTACCATATCTATCGATATCAGCACTAGGTCGGCTCGGGCCCAAATATAGGGATTGTCATACTAAACATGTCATATATCATATAGCCCAACGTCCTAGTCAGAGTCTTCGTTACAGCCACCCCAGATTTCACGTTGAAATCTATACCGCATCCAGAAGACTCAGACATTGTCCTTTCTTTC
Organism: Electrona antarctica; assembly: GCF_951216825.1. Lineage (NCBI taxonomy): Eukaryota > Metazoa > Chordata > Actinopteri > Myctophiformes > Myctophidae > Electrona > Electrona antarctica. Next base: position 18,585,940 of record NC_136805.1, read on the forward strand.
AGCTAGGTTCTAACAGGCCAGGCCTGGTAGTTATCCAGCAAGGGAAGCTCTCGAAGATGTTAATCTCTCTCCATTAGTCTGCTGACGATCTGTGTATGCTCACAATCCAAGCTGTTTGGCGATCAATGCTCCCTCAATATTATTGACTTGGTTTGGCTGTACGGCAGGAGATACCTCGGAAGATACAGCCACCCCGTGCAAAACTTGAAGATCTCTCATGATTCTGATACGCAACTCTTCAGGTTGACCCCTCAATCCGACTTGGCAACTGTGTGTAACAAAATGGTTTGCCCCGAACCATCATCCAGAACTACATATACTTCCATTACTTTGCCATAATTGCAAATTAGAACTTTGCACACCTTTAACATGACATTTCTCCCTTTAGGCGGTGGATAGCCCACATGCAAGGACTCTCCTGCTATAGTCAAGATTGTAAAAGCTGGCTGCGGTAATTCCTCTTGTAAATCCTGTCCCGTCTCAATCTTAGGTGTCCTAGGGTTCCGCAAATGTTCATCTGCTCTCCGGTTCAACCGGGTCCGGCTCCTATTAATACTGTGAAAAGCCAGAGGGTGCCTTCCACCACAGTTCACTCCTAGTCTGTAGTTTACAGTTTCTTGCCTGATGACGATGTCCATTGCTGATAACACAGCTTCATCTGTCATATCAAATCTCGTTTCGCCATTAAACTCAGTCGTTTGAACCTGCCGCATACCCCAAGATGGTGTGTGCCGCTATTACAGTACTGACCGTCAGTTCTTGCCGTCTTGCTGGTTACTTGGTGTATGATCGGCAGAATTGGGTGCTACTACCGTACCATGCATGATGACTGTTCGTCTCCGGTTATGCTCATGGTCATTTCTGCGAGAGTGACCGTCCAGCCTCCTTGCTGGACTACTTCGGTCCCTATGAACCTGGACTTCTGGTCTGTCAGCTTGCACTTTCATCTCGATATCCTATCGGTGAACGAAGCCTCTGCCGTCCTCCGACTGCTCCAACATCTATGGGAGGGTTGATATAGCTCCGATGCCCTTGCATCATCATGCTGTCCAGACAATGCTCTCATGATATCCACCATGCCTTCTGGCCCTAATGACATATAAAGCTCTAGGTGAAATGTCCAGACAATGCTCTCATGATATCCACCATGCCTTCTGGCCCTAATGACATATAAAGCTCTAGGTGAAAGCCTTCGTTCTGCCACCCAGAACGAAGGCTTTCACCTAGAGCTTTATATGTCATTAGGGCCAGAAGGCATGGTGGATATCATGAGAGCATTGTCTGGACATTTCACCTAGAGCTTTATATGTCATTAGGGCCAGAAGGCATGGTGGATATCATGAGAGCATTGTCTGGACAGCATGATGATGCAAGGGCATCGGAGCTATATCAACCCTCCCATAGATGTTGGAGCAGTCGGAGGACGGCAGAGGCTTCGTTCACCGATAGGATATCGAGATGAAAGTGCAAGCTGACAGACCAGAAGTCCAGGTTCATAGGGACCGAAGTAGTCCAGCAAGGAGGCTGGACGGTCACTCTCGCAGAAATGACCATGAGCATAACCGGAGACGAACAGTCATCATGCATGGTACGGTAGTAGCACCCAATTCTGCCGATCATACACCAAGTAACCAGCAAGACGGCAAGAACTGACGGTCAGTACTGTAATAGCGGCACACACCATCTTGGGGTATGCGGCAGGTTCAAACGACTGAGTTTAATGGCGAAACGAGATTTGATATGACAGATGAAGCTGTGTTATCAGCAATGGACATCGTCATCAGGCAAGAAACTGTAAACTACAGACTAGGAGTGAACTGTGGTGGAAGGCACCCTCTGGCTTTTCACAGTATTAATAGGAGCCGGACCCGGTTGAACCGGAGAGCAGATGAACATTTGCGGAACCCTAGGACACCTAAGATTGAGACGGGACAGGATTTACAAGAGGAATTACCGCAGCCAGCTTTTACAATCTTGACTATAGCAGGAGAGTCCTTGCATGTGGGCTATCCACCGCCTAAAGGGAGAAATGTCATGTTAAAGGTGTGCAAAGTTCTAATTTGCAATTATGGCAAAGTAATGGAAGTATATGTAGTTCTGGATGATGGTTCGGGGCGAACCATTTTGTTACACACAGTTGCCAAGTCGGATTGAGGGGTCAACCTGAAGAGTTGCGTATCAGAATCATGAGAGATCTTCAAGTTTTGCACGGGGTGGCTGTATCTTCCGAGGTATCTCCTGCCGTACAGCCAAACCAAGTCAATAATATTGAGGGAGCATTGATCGCCAAACAGCTTGGATTGTGAGCATACACAGATCGTCAGCAGACTAATGGAGAGAGATTAACATCTTCGAGAGCTTCCCTTGCTGGATAACTACCAGGCCTGGCCTGTTAGAACCTAGCTGAAAGAAAGGACAATGTCTGAGTCTTCTGGATGCGGTATAGATTTCAACGTGAAATCTGGGGTGGCTGTAACGAAGACTCTGACTAGGACGTTGGGCTATATGATATATGACATGTTTAGTATGACAATCCCTATATTTGGGCCCGAGCCGACCTAGTGCTGATATCGATAGATATGGTAGAACCATATATGGATAGAACCATATATGGATAGATCTAACTGGCTTAGTCATCGTGACAAGCCTGGTCGGAGAATATATAGAGGGTCGGCTTCAGGGAGAAGGCAGAAGTCAAAGCATCCTGGTTTAAGTTCTAACCGGACACCACTGCGGGGGTCCTAAGCTAAGTAATCAGCAATACAGCCTTGTAACGAAGACTCTGACTAGGACGTTGGGCTATATGATATATGACATGTTTAGTATGACAATCCCTATATTTGGGCCCGAGCCGACCTAGTGCTGATATCGATAGATATGGTAGAACCATATATGGATAGAACCATATATGGATAGATCTAACTGGCTTAGTCATCGTGACAAGCCTGGTCGGAGAATATATAGAGGGTCGGCTTCAGGGAGAAGGCAGAAGTCAAAGCATCCTGGTTTAAGTTCTAACCGGACACCACTGCGGGGGTCCTAAGCTAAGTAATCAGCAATACAGCCTTGAGCTATTTTATATGATAGCTCAAGGCTGTATTGCTGATTACTTAGGTTAGGACCCCCGCAGTGGTGTCCGGTTAGAACTTAAACCAGGATGCTTTGACTTCTGCCTTCTCCCTGAAGCCGACCCTCTATATATTCTCCGACCAGGCTTGTCACGATGACTAAGCCAGTTAGATCTATCCATATATGGTTCTATCCATATATGGTTCTACCATATCTATCGATATCAGCACTAGGTCGGCTCGGGCCCAAATATAGGGATTGTCATACTAAACATGTCATATATCATATAGCCCAACGTCCTAGTCAGAGTCTTCGTTACAGTGCTTTAACCACAAGAACTCTAGCGTTCGGTAGAGTGGAGCGAACGTTCGGTGACAACAGCCAATCTAAAAGCTCCCAACTCAATGCGATGCTGTGCATTGTGAGCTTGCAAGTTTTCAGCAAAGATATTTGGTTTAATGGGGAAAAGAGGGGGCCTAGTATAGGCTTGGTCACTGCCATCAACTATAGAGTTTAAGTGGTTAATTCTTTTCACCCTTTTTGAGTGGTGTAAACCACTCCTACAACTGGCTTTTGTGTGCAGAAAAAAATGAGCATGGTTGCTATGTTCAAAATAATTTCTGACGTAATTAAATCACACCCGGGTGAACTGGATGACCGTAGCAACCGTGGTCATTTTCTCTGCGCAAAAACAGCCAGTTGTGAAATCACATCCGGGTGTGATTTCATTACGTCAGATCAGAGCTGATCAGGCTACATAATACCTTACCTTATTTCATTACGTCAGACATTACGTCAGACCACAGCTGATCATGCTATATAAAACCTTACACCACTCAGTTCACACGGGTGTGATTTTTTAAAGAAGCCTTACTGTATCTAACCACATTTGTGAGAGTGTGCCTCTTTCCTGAGTATACCTTTTCAGCTCAGCCTGTAGGATCAATAAGAATGCTGGAACTGAATGGCGTTATCTGTCTGAAATGCCTTGTGCTCTGAATGGCCCCCTTTCACTGACTGACTCAAAGACACCCTTCAATGGTTACATAAGAAGCACCAACGTCCAGGCTCCCATCCCGGAGCAGTTGAGTCCCAGTTTCCAGCTGATGCCAGTGTTTTAGGGAGGGAGGAGGCATTTGGAGGACAGCGCCCTGGCAGGGAATGTTAAAGACGTGACAGCAGCCATTGTTGCTGACCGTTTCAGTGGGCAGAGAGGGCAGTCAGACGAGCCTGTGTCTGCTATAAGTGATGGAGCTGTTTTAAGACTGGTGGCCTTGCCAGAGGCACAAAGTGCACAAAATGTGTGTCTGCAAGATCAGCATTTTGAACTGATCTTATCCATTAACGTGAAACAAATCTAAATCTGGTAGGACTTCCAGAAGTCTTTCATCATGTATTTCCTGTACGTGCAATTGAATACATTTCCTCTCATTGTGCTTTGTAATTGCATGTCTGTATAGCATGCTGTGTTCTCCCTTCCCACCCCAGTGGAAAACAAGCAGCCCCTTACCTGAGCTCCTCAGTGTGCTGGGCTAGAAGCTGTTGGGCTGCTGCTAGAGCAGCCATGCTCTGGGCCAAGCTAGGTAGGCAGGGTTCAGATGAGCCCAAGCCCCCTGGGGGGGCTGGGACCTGGGGCTCTGTCACGGTATGCGCCACCTGCCCAGCCCCGTGCCCTGCAGCCTCCACGGGGGGTAATGGAGGCTGGAAGGCGGGTGACGCATGCTGCTTTCTACCTAAAGTGTTGCTGCCTCTACGGAGGGTGTGGTCCGAATACTTGTTAGAAATGCTACAGGGAGACGAGAGGGAAAAGCAGTAAAGGAGAGAAAGACACCGCAGCTCTGATTAGAAAATTAGAAAGCTCCAATCCACCAGGTTAAGAGAAAGAGACGCACGCGCACACGCACACACACACACACACACACGCACGCACGCACGCACGCACGCACGCACGCACGCACGCACGCACGCACGCACGCACGCACGCACGCACAGTGTAGTCAGGGTAGATTATGAAGCAATATTACAGGGATTATATATTTAATATTACAGGGAGAATTAAAAAGGAGCAACAAGCCACAGTTAAGGAAAACTACCAGTTTCAGCACCCAATTAACAATTAACCACACAATTAAGCACATATCATTGTTACTGATTTGGTTAGATTAGACAAGACAAAACAAATGCAATTTAAAGTAATCATTGTCACCGACCATTATTCCATACTTAGAAATCCCTGTGTGCCATATAAATGGCCCTTCCCCTCTGCTCCTAATAGCTAGGATGGGTGGTTCAATGCAGAGGACAAAGTTTAACTACATGGAAGCTGGCTGAGTTAATGCTGAATCATTTTGCCCCCTTTGCAGCTGTCAGGAGTTTTGACGTTTAAGTGCAGAGACAGATGTGTTTTACTGTTCAATATACAAATCTGGCACCGCTATGACACATCTAATAATGGCTTGTATAATTCCAGTACGAGGCAGATTAGCCGGCTTGGTTGGTTCACTTGTTATAAATATTGATATATATATATAGCGTCAGGCCTAAATAGAGCAAGATAGGAAACACCCACCATTAAAAACCAGCTGCCCAAGTGTTTAGCTGACCACTGTGGTGAGTGGCAAAAGTAGACAGGAGAGATGTTTGGAATTCTGGATCACATGCCAACAACAACATACATCATTCAGGACCCCAGTCGGGCCCCAGGGACACCCCTGTGTGGTTCTCCTGGCTGTTTACCTGTGGTGTAAAGTAACTAAGTAGATTTACCGTACGTAAGTACTGTACTAATGTACTGTACTAATTGTACTTTACTTGAGTATTTATAATTTTCTGTACTTCTACTTCTACTCCACTACATCTTGGATCCACTACATTTATTTGAAAACTTTAGTTACTTTGTAGATTTTGATTATTATTACAAAACATACATTAACCACTTTGACCCTATATATATTTCGGCCATTTGAAAATAGCCGATCTGATATTTTCAAAAGATTTTTAATACATTTGAAAACTTGTGAAATGGGACCTTCAGCATAAGGAGTACTTTTACTTTTGTACTTTAACTCTTTTTTTCCCCAGGTACATATATATATACGGACGTCGACGCTAGGTGGCGTCTTATCCCAGGTCTGTATATATACGTACCCCAAAGTATACTCCGTCTATAATTCTATATAATGGTTGAGGCCTACGGAAAATCCTATAGAGCGTCGCAGTCCCTTTCATGACGACGCCAGGCCCAGGAAATGAATCCCAATGCATTTTTCCCATAGACATTTCAAAAGGTATTTATTTAAAGACCTTTTAAGCGTCGTACGAAGCCAAATCATGACAACAAACACAATATTTTCGACCAAACAAATAATTACAAAGAAGAAAAACAACAAAAAAAGTGTTAAAAAGTGTAACCTGCCGTTTTTTTCTACTTTCTAATTCTTTGTTTGGCTTTGTCTGCGGCGTAAACGTCTTTAAATAAATACTTTCTGAAAAGTCTTTGAGGAAAATGAACGGGGATTTCTTTTCCGGGTCTCTCGAGGGGGCGGGACTGCGACGCTCTATAGCAACGCCCCACCATTCCAACTATGGGATTGAAAATATATTCACAGTGCAAAGCAGTTGAAAGGAGGATTTTCAAACCTCCATAAGTCGGACTCTAGGATCGCTGTCCTTGGTGGATCTTCTGCCATCCACATTTCGGATATCATTTGTGACTTTGTACCGTGACGCTGCCGCCATGTAAAAGTTTCTGATGAAAGGTAAACAGTGTGTGCTTGTTCCAATGTGTAGCGAGTGTATGTAGTAAAGGTAAACAGTGTGTGCTTGTTCCAGTGTGTAGCGAGTGTATGTAGTGAGTGTGGGGGGTGGAAAGAAAGCAGCAAATTAAAAAAATTAAAAAAAGAATTAAGACTCATCTTTTACTTTCTCTAATAACAACCTAAAACATGAACCTTGGTTGAAAAAAACTAAAGTTGTCCTTTAAGTATACTTTGATACCAATACTTTTGCACTTTTACTCAAGTACATTTTGAATCCCTGCCTTCTTACTTGTAACAGAATATTTCTACATTGCAGTATTGAAGTAAAACATTTGAGTACTTCTTCCTCCACCACTGCTGTTTACCTGTCTTTGCGAGGTGTGTCGTTGTCTGCTGGTCCCACCATGCTGCCAGGCCTCTTCCTCTCTATGGTGCTGCAGTCGTAGTCGTTGTGGTTGTTGTGGTTGGAGGGAGGGGTAGGCATGGCGAACATGCCAGACACGTTGAACTCCACATCTAACAGCCAAAGCAGGTTCATTAAATGAAAATGAGCCTCAGCTATACACCTCAAATGGCACCACCATTGAACGAGTACCTTATTATAAATATCTCGGGATCTGGCTGGATCCCGAGATATTTCAAAATTTCAATTTTTGTTTAGTCATAGTCTGTGGAATTAAACCTCATTTAGTTTTTGTCATATTTTAGTCACCTGGAATGTCTTAGTGTTAGTCTAGTTTTACGATTTTAGTCGACTAAATCTGCAGTTGATTTAGCCGACTAAAATGTATTTTGGCAGGCCTTGATGCCGTCGGAATGGCTGATTTTACACTTGCTGAAAATAGCCGATCTACAAGCTCACAACGCGTCGCAGCACTGAAACCAGCTAGTTGATATTGATGGCTGATTAGGAGTTGTAATTATTAGCGTTGATATTCTTTGGGACCAAAATCCTTCAACTACATGAACCCTGAGATCAGTATTCAGGGCGCCTCATCTATCTACATTTGTGTGCATAGGGAGAAATCACACTTGTGTGAAGTGAGGTTTGCTCTTATCATCATCCACATACATCATCACATTCTGTGCTCAGCCAATCAAATCATCACATTCTGTGGTACACACAGACACACAAAGTTGGGCTTAGGAGGTCAAAAAAGGATAGAGCCTTGGGGGACCAGGTTTAACGGCTTAAATTAACATCTTGTTAGTTATATTGCGGGCTTGTCCGCTTCTAAAATCCACTGCTGTTTCTTACATGAATTGAAATAAAATGCTCTCATGTACTTTCTAGGGATTATTCATAGTGGAAACTAAAGTGACAGGATATGATTGACTATAGACCATGAGGTACGTGCAGCCATTCTTTCATCCTCTGGAACAATAGCTGTCAGCTAGCCTTGGTTCTGCCAAAGTCACACTCAGCAGATTCCATTCTTTCTCCATTTTAATGACTATATAATCATACTGTATTAATTACTGTAATTAATATAAAAATGTCATTTACAGGTGGCTGCCGTAGCAATATAACGAAAACAAGTGACTGTGTCTGAGCGTGTTAGGCTTAGCCCATTCTGGACGGAAACCCCTTTTGGTGTTTTAAGCATTATGTTATACTTTAGGTATTGAAAAATAGCAGATCTACACGCTCATGAGCTTGTAGATCTGCTATTTTTGAAAAATCGTGAAAATGTGACACAAGTATATTCTTTCAGAGCGAACGTTGGAACAACATATTTTCAGATTGGGGTCGTCGGCCAATTACATACATTTTTGGGGGTCCGTGACATGAAAATGTTTGAGAACCACTGACATAGAAACATGACGTTTTTCAGAAAACTGTCAGGATTTAGAAGACATTTGTAGAACCGTCTTCAGGTCTAAATGGGTTAAAGGCCAGCCCTAGCTTTTTTATTCGCTTAGAGGCCAGCCAATCATCATGAAAAGGACTGTTTTTGTCTCAGCACGGTGAAAGCACAGCTGCACCTTGAGTGACAGGCAGACCAGCCAATCATGAAAAGGTTGCCACTACATCGCGACTACTGCTCTGGGTAACTGCTGACAGGCTGGCTTTTCAAGCCACCTGTAAAAGCACTCTCCCAAATCGGCTGCTTTTAATGTTTGTCTTGCATTCTAATTGTATTCTTTGACCACTTTAAACGTTGTTTATGTTGTACTCGCAAATTCGCAATGCATTGCAACGTGAGCTTATAGATCCGCTATTTTTGCTATTTCTGAAAATAATGAACTATTTTGGAAAATTCTCACCTTTGATGTCAAAGATTAAATTGCATACATTCTTTAAAATAATGACGATGGCCTAGTGGTTAAGTCGCATAACACATATACAGTATGCTCTAATGCATTCCTAAGCCTTTGCTGCATGTCATTCCCCGTTTCTCTCTCCCCGTTTGCTGTCTCTCTCCACTGTGCTGTCCAAATAAAGGCCGAAAAGCCCCCAAAACATATCTTTAAAAATAAATAATAATGACATAGCATGAAATTAAAACGTCATTTTATTCTACATGACGAGGCCTCTCTTCCTCACCCTCAGGGAAGAACCAGTCTGCATGCTGGATGATGGGCTCAATGATGGTAACCACGTGCACAGAGGTAGCTGCAGCCATCTCAGCCAGACTCCTGTGTACACACACACACGCACACACGTTAACAACATAAATGAAACCTTGGACTTTGTCCATTTCTCTAATTCTACTATACTTGTGGGGCCATTTGGCCCTCACGAGTATAGTAATACCAGCACGCACAAAAATGAGATGCCTTTCCCACATAATAACGGTTGGTCGTCACTACAATATCAGAGAGTATGTTCTTAAGAAACCTGCCATGTTGTCCACTCTCTTTGTTTAGACTGTGATATCCACAGGGGAAGGCATACTTCTTCTTTGGTGATGGTGTGTATACACACACACAGTAGCTAGCCTGTGAATTATACCCGTTCGTCTGTCTCATCATCATACTTCCTCTTGTTCCTTCCTCCGACCCTCCCTTTAACTTTTTAGTCATGGACAGGCACTCTTATCTAGAGTGACAGGGTGGGGCTCCGAAGTGTAGAGCAGTGGTTCCTAAGACATACATTCAACACTTTTTTTAATGCTGAAAATGTATAATTGCCTTTACTGTAACTCCAGTCCTCTACAATCCCTATAACACATAATGCTCGTTTTCTATCCAAACAGGAAATTGATTGCACCTTGTCAGTCTAATCAGATGAAAGTTAGACCTAGGACAGTAGTAGGTGAACGCAACACAGCGGGTAGGATGGAAAACCAGCATGACCAGGTGCAGAAACACACATAGATATTTGTTGGAATGACACACACTGATCTGTGTTTCACTCAAGCTCATTCTGCCAAGTTACACATGATTAACCGATGGCCAGAAAGGGGACTGAACTGACAACCTTACAGTTACTGAATGGTAATTCCCACAATCCTTCCACCATCTCTCACCCCTCGGTCTTGGCCCAGAGCAGGTTGGGTCCCAGGACGATGGCCATGTTGCTGGGGGTCATCTTGTTGACGTCACTCTCCAGGGCCAGCTTGGACAGGAACTTCACCAGGTACCTCAAGTTGGCCCTGTTGCTCTTTGGCAGCAGATCACACACCACCCACAGAGCCTGGAGCCTCTTGTCTGGGTCTGACACACTGGAAGGGGGAGAGGGAAAGGTTGAGAAGAGGGCTCCAATTTACAATTTAGGCATTTAGCAGACGTCTTTTTGAGTCTTAATCTAGAGCTTTGCTCCCAGGACCAAAGCCGAGATCCATCGGTTTAAAGAACAGGAATGTGCTCGGTGACCTTGGTGCAGGAAGCTATCAACAACTCAAACAGTGACGTAGGCACATAGAGTACAGTACCGCTGCTCACGGTTCAGGGACAACAGGACCTCACATTCACCACACAGTACAGCGGGACCTTACACATTTTAAACTAAATTACAACAGACATACACATCCACTCTCTATAGATAGGCGATGAATAAACATCCATTTTCAGTAAACTCAATAAAACCCTTCCCTTCCTTTCATTCTCTGAGTTACAGTAACAGTTCCGGTTCTCTCCCTGGCTGAATAGAGCAGATATAGAACATCCCTATCAGATATCCATACAAACATAAGCGCAAAAAAACAATTTCATGTCATGTGCAGTTTTCATAAAAGTACAACAGTTAGACATACATTTTCACCTTACTTGGAGGCTGTGCAATTTCTATATTATTGAATGCTAAAGAGATATTTGACTTCCATTCTCACCTGGATGCTTGGGTCCACTCATCATAGAGATGGTAGGTCAGTAAAGGTTCAGGGAGTTCTCTGAGGTACGACTTCAACGCCCCTGCACACAGCATGAGAAATATTAAGACATGAGACACACCGGATTCTATGATTTGTGTTTTATGCAAGGTATGAAACAAACAATACATCGATTCTTAACCCATTTTGGGCGGGAACCCCTTTTGGTGTCAGCATTACGTTATGCTTTAGCTATTGAAAAATAGCAGATCTACAAGCTCATAGCGCGCCACCGAGTGGCGCGCTACGAGCTTGTAGGTCTGCTATTTTTGAAAAATCGAAGAACGACTGACATAGCTTTTTCAGAAAACTGTCAGGATGTAGAAGACATTTTTAGAATCTGATCTCCAAACGTGCATGGAGAGACAGACTGATAGATTTTAACTTGAGCTCAACACAGATACTGGCCAGATTATGACAGCATAATTTGGGCTGGAGCACACCTGCGACAGCATGGGGGTCAGAGTAGAACTCCTCCAGTTGGGACGTTGAACAGTCCAGTGCAGCCTTCAGCTTCTTTAGTTTGGAGGCCCCTGCTGCAATCCTGAACAGACCCTGAGACACACACACACACACACATTTGAGCTGAGGTTAAACACAGTAAAATTACTTAATGTTAACACTGAGGATTTTACTGATACAGATTCAAACACAGGCCCTGGTACAGATGCAACACATTGCCTCATCCTCCCCCTTCTTCCACATAATTAGTCTACACACACACCCACACCCCCACCCACACCCACCCACACCCACACACACACACACACACACCCCCATGTGAAAACAAAGACACCCTGCCACTCACAACACAGCTTTTATTTTCATCCAAAACTAAAGCCTGTCCTCACAGTCACACCACACTGACATTGCCCGGGCTCACTAGGGAATGAATGGGAGGACAAATAACGCGGTATGCACAAGAAAACGCACAAACACTCCCTCACACACTCACAGACACACGCTTGTTTTGCCATAATTGTGAAGACCTTTCATTGACTTCATTCCCTAATCGTCACCACCACTAGCACAACTGTAAACCTTATCCTAACCTTAACCTGACCGTAATGCTACACCTAGGCTTGAACTTTAAAATAGGCCTGTATGAAGTGACGTCATGAGGATTTTACTCGTGGCAACTTATGCACACACACACACACACGCACGCACACACGCACGCATCTGATTCATAATGACAGGAGGCGTGTAGATTCCATTGTATTCTAAATCTGATGGAAGGGAGGAGAGTAGACACGTCAAAAAACAAACATATCATGAATCATTCTTACAGCACAAGTGGTTGACAAGTTTCTCCGAATGTGGGAAAGAGTGTTACGGAAATCAAAAGGAGGATTTTTCCCCTGTTTACAGTTCATCTCTCCGCCCATGAACTCCAGACTGAAGATGTTCATGGGAACAAACAATTGGTTTCAGTTATGTCCGTTCACTCTGTTGACAGAAAGAACCGCTAATGACATACGTGGTCCCACGCAACTGTGCACAGCGCTATACAACAGCAGCCTATTTGAATGACATGCAGGACTGACAGGACAGGCAAAACTCTGGCGGTGGGAGACGATAATATACGTTAACCACTTAAACGTTCTCGCACGGCAGTGCAGGTGCTGAAATGTTCCTCCATCGAGGATTAGCAGAATAATACACCGGCCACGGTTTGCCCTCGTCATTGGATGGTTCGAGCACTTCACTTTTCCAACCAAAAATGTGTTAAGATTTGAGGTGCATGGATGGTGTAGAGACACGAGATGAACTAATGTTCATGTTTGTGAACGTAAGAAATGATCATCACAGGCATGCATTACATCCCTCGTGTGCGTTCCCTGATCCCGTACCTCCTCCCTCATGCCGGTCTCCAGCAGCATCATAACACAGGCCTCTAAGGGTAGAGCGATCTCTCTGCTGCTGCGCTTTAGGTGCTCGTCCAAGGCAGTCCCGAAGGCCGGCTTTTCTGTCCAGGAGTCTGGACAGACAGACAGCCGGAAGGAGGGAGAGAGAGAGAGCGAAAGCAAAAAGAGTGGGGTGAGCCAAAGAACATGATTTTACATTTCGCTGTTTCTTGGGGTCACGGTGAAGAATAAAGTGTTAAAAGAAGAATAAACAGGAGGAGTAATAGATGGTCATAGTGTGTAGACTATAGTGGGAATATAATACAGTGAAAGACCACAACAAAGATTTTTTTTAAATTAACGAATTAAGATATTTATTTATTTTCACTGTCATATAAATTGTACACAGTGAGTGCACTGCTGCATTTATAACTTCATACTAGAAAAGTTTGTGCCTACTAGTACTACATGCATGCATGCGTGTGTGTGTGAGAGAGAGAGAGAGGGGGGGGGGGGGACTGGGTGGAGTTGAGTCAGGGGGTTGAAGTAAAACCCAGGTGGGAGTGATGTGAGAAGGTGTGTGTGTGTGTGTGTGTGTGTGTGTGTGTGTGTGTGTGTGTGTGTGTGTGTGTGTGTGTGTGTGTGTGTGTGTGTGTGTGTGTGTGTGTGTGTGTGACTGTGTACGTATGGAGTTTGTGAGTCATCGCCACATGCTGGGAGGCCAGCAGGCTCGTCTGGTAAAGACCACATGTGTTTACCGCAGAAAAACAAGCTCCAAAGAACAAGACAAGACTTTACGACCACAAAGACCGAAAAGAGTCAGAGAAGGAGTGAGTGAGAAAAGCGACAGCTATGGGACGGAGAGGCTGAAACAAAACAGCCGTCTCCTTAGCGACTCTGGCTTTTGGCGAATATCTGTGGCGTACAAAGTTGGCCTCTGCCGAGCCGGATCTGCCATCAAACAGGCCTTCAGTGAACAGTAGTACGCATTAAAAGACCACAAAGCAGCACTGCAGCGTTAACGCAGCCCTTCGCTAAACTTGAGCAAGCTAATGTTTTCCTCTGTTGAGTGAAAAGCCTGTCGGCTCTCTGCATGCGGCCGAGGGTTTCTGTTGTTGTGCTCGGCCAGAAACCTTTACGGTACCGAAGGGAGCTTTTTAGACCTGCACAGTACGACAAAGGCTTTGAGGAAGGCGTGGGGGATGGGGACAACGCACGCCACTGAAACTAAAAGGACACAGGAGTTGTCTTGGGTCCGTTTTGGTGCTGGTGGTGCATTTTGTACTTTTGGTGGGGGAATAAAAGTGGGTCGGGTGGTGTTCTGCACAGTTCGTCATTCTAAAAAAAGTTGAGGGGAAAAAAGGGGAGTGGGGAGGGGGATGGAGCAGAATGGCAGTGCTGTGCTGTTCAGGGGGAAGTGTGTAAAGTCTATGTTAGAGTTTGTGTGAATGTGTTGTACAGTACCTTGCTGTGCTTGGATGGTTGGCAAGACACACTCCAGAACAGTGAGAGATTTTCTGTGGTAATCAGCTTGAGCCTCTAGAAGCTGGGAATGGAACAGAACAACACGCACACGTAAATATAGCCATTGACAGAAAGACAAAGTGATAGGGGACAAGTTGAAGGAGAGAGCAGAATAGTCAGAGGAGAAGAAGAAACAGACAGTCAAGAGAAAGAAGGATGCAGGGAGGAGAGAGGGGTGAGAGAGTGAGAACCACTTAAAAAAAAAGAAATGGCAGCAAAGTCAATAAGAAGCTGGCCAATTCTCTGTTCTCTCAGTTAATGTGTACAGCTGTGAACATTCCCATGAATCTCGCGTGCACACACACACACACACACACACACACACACACACACACACACACACACACACACACACACACACACACCCACCCCCCCCCCCCCCACGTCAATGCAGCACACTCACCATTACATAGAACCGAGCATAGTCCCCCTCTTTGGAGAAGAAATTGTACATGTCAGCTGCAAGTTGATCCTGTGCCAAAAAATACAGGAAACAATTGGAAGCAGACCAAGAGATTAAGAGAAATTCCATTTGAAACTAATGTACATGCCACTAACAAACAGAATGCCTTTCTGCAGGACTGAACAAAGACGTCTGCCATAGGGAACCAGCAGTGCTGGGTATATCATTATTATATAAAGATTGTGCTGTTATACAGTACTTTGTGTTAAAAGAAAAACGGCTTTGACGTTATGTTGCAGCTGTGCAAAAACATTGTGTTCCATGATAGCAGTGTTCTGACACTGTCAACTTTGACAACACAAGTCAGTCTCATCATATCTCCCCCTTGGCTCTCCTCCTGTCCGTCTCGATAGAACAAGCAAAGGGAAAGTGGTCTGCCATGTCTCCCTTTATAAAGAAACACAAAGCCCTTCCAGGCCATTGATTTTGTCAAATCGACATATCATTAAAGGACCACTTCACCACTTTTCAACCTATCTTCATATAATAGGTCCTCACTAATAATCATGAAAAAATGGCGCAATTGTTTTCTACTCAGTCTGTGTCTCATAGGAGGGCTGTGGGCAGTTCAGAAACTGTCCTCCAGTGACATCATCGACGGGGAATACAAGCTAATAGAAACTGCAGGCTTTCTAGTCCTGAAAAGTTGCAATGCAAAAATGGAAGCCATCGTTCTCACGATAATGAAAATCTAAACATTTTTGTAAAAAAATATTGTTCTAAAAAAAATCTGCCTAATGATGATGTCACTGGAGGACAGTTTCTAAACTGCCCACAGCCCTCCTATGAGACACAGACTGAGTAGAAAACAATTGTGCCATTTTTATCATGATTATTAGTGAGGACCTATTATATGAAGATAGGTTGAAAAGTGGTGAAGTGGTCCTTTAATAAACCCATCGCCCCACTGACACATTAGAGCCTGTGTCAGCCAGGTAGCAGAGTGGTGGGTGTAGTTAGCGGTCAGCTGAGACCATTAGTTTGCGCTCTCTGTGAGTCACAAATCTTCCTGTTGTTGGCAACACGTCTCAATGAGAGCCAGAGGGAGAGAGAGAGAGGAAACACAAGGCTTTGGATTTCCTGGACAGAAAACCTGACACATCATATGCAGGGTTACACATACAGTCAGGCGAGGAGAACGTACAAATTGATTGAGACACACCAAACTCTAGACGACTAGATTTACACAAACACACATGCTCAGTGAGGCAAGGAGGAAGACAGAGACACACACTGACTCAGCATTGTCATTGATAGGAACATATCCACTCAATGAGAAGAGCAGACAAACACTGTGAAAACACACATGCACCTAAAGTCCTAAACAATCGAATAAGGGAAAGAGGCAGGCAGGCAGCCACACACTGGCTGTGTGCAAGATAAACAGAGCAAGTTGACAGCAGTTGGTTAAAGACTTCCTTTTTCACTGATGTGTACAGTAGCTTGATTTGTTGGCATTAAGAATGGCCTGAGCTATTGTTTTAGGAAGCCGCCAGGAATAACTTTCCCTTTGTCAACAAAATGTGAGCTCTGGAAATGGTGGTGGCCAATATGGAGATTCCAACCATTGACCTGGTAGGCCAGCAAGGCTTGTTACCTTGCACAGCTCCACTTTGTTCAAGGCCTCATCCACCTCTTCCTTCAAAAGATCAGCTTTGGCCGTCAGTGCTTGAGTGTTGGTTCCTGAGATTATCGACTTGGTTGCCTGCAACCATCTGTGTTGAGAGGGGAAAACACCACACATTAATGGCTGAAATCAACGCTAATGCACTGTCTAGTCCTCCAAGTTCATTTATCCATTTGTAACTCATGAGACTGTAGAGAATTAACCATATAGACCCGGAACACTTAAGATTTGACTCTATAGGCAGGAATCAGATGCCATTATGATCATGCACCACCACTACTGCAATTCAATATACTCTGGTATGAGCAAAAAATATATATCCCGCCTCCAGATGGTGCAGAACTCTGCGGCTCGCCTTCTCACCAACACAAGAAAACGTGAGCATATCACACCTATTTTAGCTACTCTTCACTGGCTCCCTGTGAGCTATAGGATTGATTTTAAGATTTTATTGATTACTTTTAAAGCTCTACATGGTCTAGCTCCCATTTATATAACGGACATGCTGAAACCCCATAACCCTGTGCGCTGCCTCAGATCTGCGGATAGGGCCCTCCTAGTTCCTCTTACAACACGTCTGGTCACTCGGGGTGACCGGGCCTTTGCGGCTCGGGCACCTTTGCTTTGGAACTCCCTGCCACTGGCTCTTAGGTTAGCAGAATCAGTGTCTTCTTTTAAAACGCTTTTAAAAACACATCTATATGCCAAGTGTTTTTCCTAATATTGTTTTTAATTGTTTTATTGACCTGTTATTTTCTTCATATTTTATTGTTTCTGATGTCTTGATGTTTTGTTGTTATGATGTTTTTATGATTCCTGTTTTATAACCTGTCTGTAAAGCACTTTGTAACTATATGTTTGGAAAGGTGCTATACAAATAAAAAATTCATTAAATTCATTAAAGATAAACTCACCGTGCTCTTGCTGAATCGTAGTCCAGCACCAGTTTGGCCAGCTGCTTCCTTTGCTTCAGGATGTTGGGGATGTCCACCTGCGATAACCAGGCCACATTATTGTCAGCTAATTAGCTAAATCATCTGCTGTTAGGTAAGAATTAAAGTCAATAGAAACTCAACCCTCCATGGCACATGGCTGTACAAATTGACCTTTGTAGGTCTGTGAGTTAAATGAACACTTCTCAACAAGATCTTGCTGCATATTTCTCTGTTCTGCCTCTGCCCAGGTGTGAGGTGCGTTTACTTTCGGACCTCTGCTAGCTGGTTGAGGGGGTCCAGAACATCTTTCTCCAGCTGCACTTCGTGTTGCATCAACTCCGAGGCCAGACGGTTCTCTGCCTCTCCACACACCTCCATCATTTTCCTGTAAAAACCATGCATGCATTGCACGCACGCACATACAGTAAACATGAATCACAAGTTAATCCATGCATTCCCACAAACAACAAAGTATCTGTCAATAATCTGTCCCACCAGTTCTGCCTTTGGCACCAATCAATAATGGGAAACTAAACCAGGCCAGTGTAACATTGCCATTACCAGCTTGTCATTTCATGTCAGGGTCCTGAATGTCCTGGTTACATCCTTCGCTGCATGCATGTATGCATCATCAATTTATTGCATGTAAGCTAATTAATGATTGTGATTTAAACTTTGTTGCATATCGTGTCATTCACCAGAAATAGACGATGTACAAGCTCACAACACGGCGGGTTGCAAAGCTTGTAGATTGTCTATTTTTAGTACAACCAAATGTAAATCAGGCTTGATTCTCCAGAAAGAGACGATGTACAAGCTCACAACACGGCGGGTTGCAAAGCTTGTAGATTGTCTATTTTTAGTACAACCAAATGTAAATCAGGCTTGATAGATTTTTATATGGATGCATTCCTGAAGATGCATTCCTGAATGGAGGATTGTACACAAAAGAGTTTTGTTTGTTTTCCGGATTTTCGTTATTAAATGCAGCTGTCTTGTGGAAGGGGGGGAAAGAGGAAGAAAAACAGGCATGTGCTTCCATTTGGAGGAGGAATGTTGTAGAAAATACATAAAAACAATGATGTTAAACTTTATCGGGGGTTGTATAACCTAATATTCATTAGGTTTAGTTTATCATCGACGTGAAAAGTACATTATTGAGGGAAGCTTGATTGAGGGAAGTTTGTCTTATTTTAAATGGGTTATTGTTCTCAGCCAATATCTAACAATGGGGCATGGTGACTCTGAGGCCTAAGGGGTCTCCCTGAGAAGCCCCCAGGGGTTCCACAGGTTTATTGAAAAACATTTTTAGTAACTATTGCATTAGTGTTTTTGCATAATTCTGTCAATGTGTACTTCTGGCACTGGCAGAGGCTGACAGAGGTACTTTCCCTTCCTCTTTAGTTCAGAGACAGACGGGCGGATCTGTGGGACTTTTTCACGGAGCATTCACTTTCTAGATCCGCTATGTCTACGTCTGTCTGCTCCGGTTCCATGTGTTCTGTGGCACGGTTTGTCAGACAAACAGAATTCTGAATCTCAGTCTCACCACTACAGAAGTCCCCCTTCATGCTTTAGCCTTCATCTGTGCTGCATTAGTACAATTTGCAGTGTTGGCCATCACAGACTTACTGATTAAGTAAAAAAGGGATACTTTTACAAAGCTATATCTGTCGACGCTCTTACCGAGCGCATTTCTGTTTCTGATCACCTTAATGACCTGCCAAGATCAATCGTTTCTGATTTGTTTTTAAAAGCAGAATTGCTCTGTAATTTCGGTAATGGATCCCTTTCATCCTTCAGCCATGTCAGTTTCCTCACAGAATCGTGTCAGTTATCAACAGGGAATTTTCTGATCTCCTTCTGAAATAAACTACAGGGACGAACCCTATTGGTAGATAAAAAAAGGCACAGTGATTGCTTTCCCCGAAGACATGGCCTCCTATTTCACACTCTCTGGGGTGCATCTGATCCATATAACCAAGCGAAGGCTGCAATTGGCTGCCTAGGATGTCAACCAGTTACTCACCCAATCAAAGAGTCTTCTCCCAGTTGGTTCCCACCATCCACCATGGCCTGGGATAGTGCTGTCAGAGGAAGCTTTTTCTGTGGTGGGGTGAGGGTAGGGGGGGGGGGGGTGAGAGAGAGAGAGAGAGAGAGAGAGAGAGAGAGAGAGAGAGAGAGAGAGATGTGGCCACTGATTAGCAATTAAATAAACCACAGAAAGCCTCGCCAGTGTTGGTTTTGCTACCTTCACTACTTGGTACTTAAGCCAATGGAAAACCCATCAAGAAGTTTCCATTTGAAATGCAGTGACCGAAGAGGAAGTTTGGAAAGTTAAGGAGACAAAAGGCAGAGAGAACCTACTTGAGGCAAGAGCGAGAATACACAGTAAAATCCTCAGTGTTCACACCGAGAGTAAAACCTGGTGCAAATGGATCTGTAAACAATTTTTTACACTCTCAGAGTTAGATTACCAGAGGATTCTACTGTGCAGATGTTAAAATGGAATATGAGGTGCATTCTAGAGAATCAATCCAATATTACATGATAGGAATGCATCTCATTATGAAAGCCAAAGTTCACCTACAGGTACGTTAGGGGTATCTAGGGCTGCACGATATATCCAGAACAAAATGCTATTTTAGCTAAACACTGTATTAAAGTGCCACAATTTTTGTATTTTCCAGTTTTTCATGTGTCTATCTATGAGGTGACAGTACTTCATTAGACACCATGGAGTCGTTTTTATGTGCAATGGTGTATTAACTTTGTATTTAGGGTTTATTCCTGGAGCTGAACCCTTCACAGTCAAACATGCCAATGAAAAAAACAGTAATATAGTGACATCACATTATCAGCCCCTCCCCTAACCCCTCCCCCTTTATCATACAACTACAGCTGTGGGTGCGGCTTCAGTTCAGGCAAACTTAATGAACTGGTGGGTGTGCCCACATAAAAACAAAATTTTAACAAATACTGTACACTTTTTTGAAAAACCTCTTCCTCCTTATATAACAATAAGACCCGATGATCATGTTTTAGGGTGGGAAAAAATCATGGCACTCAATCTTTAATTATAATACATGTATACAATATATGGACACAGGTTCATATGGTTAATGGTGCCAACTCGTAAACGGTTGTACGGTTTGGTAACCCATTTTGAACAAACTGTGCAGCCCAATAGCCTAAGCTACGGAGAAAAATGAGGTTGTGTGTGTTTTTATCACGGTATATAACCCCAAAGCGATAGTTTCATGCACAGTTTTTCCCATTGGAAGGCAGTGAAGCTTGCAGGTGGACGAGATATGGAGATGAGAAGTGCGAGGACAAAAAAAACCAAAACAAGATCATCTCTAGTTGTGCTTTGTTTTTTGTTTGTTTTACCTGACCATTTCCTCCTGTATAGAGGCGTGGGACGGACTGTGGTGCATGTTTTGAAAGGGGTAACAAAAAAAAACAGAAAACAGGGGTCAGGGGTGCTGCAGGGTGGCCTCACATTTAGAGAGACCATCCTGCAACCAGACAGTCACATGTTAATTTCACACACAATGTCCCTGAGTGAGACCCTGAAAACCAGACATCATGACATGGGACAAAACTAATTAAAAGCTATCTGCTGTTATAGACATTCTAAGATCACAGAAATGTAGTCTGGGCACAATGGCTCTGACCTTTGAACTATTTGGTACTTTGAACTATTTAGACTTGTTGACTGTTGCAAGCTCGCAATGCATTTCCAATGGAAGTCACATGGTTTGACAACATTTTTGTTGTATGAGGGGGAGGGGGGCAGTCGAAACACAGCCGAAAGCCGTACAACAAAAATGTTGTCAAACCATGTGACTTCCATTGGAAATGCATTAAGGCGGCCATGACACTTACCCTTTGTTTACATCTACCATGCAACATTGTTGTATGCTAGATGCATAGGTGTGAGTGAGGCCTAAGATGTCACATTTACTGTTGAGATGGCTGCAAACATCAACAGCATTTATTGACATCAGGTCAGGTTAATAACACATCTTTACATTAATGCACTACAGCTTTAACACGAAATAAATAAAGGAAATGCATTAAGTGGAGCTTGTGATTGAAGGGCATCATTATTCATTAGCAACACAGCGTTGGCTTACGTGTCGTTTTTCTGCGTCGGCTCCGATGTGGCCCTGCAGACAGGTGACCATCCTCTTGTGTGTGTTGTGCGACACCACACGCACCACCTCCATGCGCCGCTCGATCTGTGCAGAGGACAAGACCATGCAATCAATACAACCTTTGTTCAAGACTCTGGAGTCGGGAGAGGGAAGACACTCGTTTCCCATGGGGGCTCAGTGAACAAAAATGCAACAGACATTTCTTTCATTTACATGAAAGAAATAATCATATCAAGTTGTTGTAAGACAGAAGAAATAGAAGATAACAGAGACATTTTAGAATCTACCATACTGTGCTATAGATATCCAATGTAGAGGAACAGGCAAATGGCAATTAATAAATACATAAGCTTGAATTATTACGTGTCGGTTAAAAAAATATTTTTTATTACACACAATGTAATGTGCAATGTCTGAGAGTCTCACTGTTGGTCAACAGAGAGATAAAAAATGATTGAATTCAATTCCAGTCATTGAAGCTGCTGTCATACAGGGAAAGGAAATCAATTAGATCTTTCTTTCAGCTCTTAAATATGGATATAATTCAATTTAATATAAAGCCACATTTTCCAGGTCAAAACTGACTGAAGGGTTAGCAGCACCTGGCTGCATTATATGTCTGTGAATATGGATAAATGGATCAGCATCGACAGTGTTCCCAAATCAACGTTACTATACTACTACTATACTATAAAATCTTTAAAATATATTTTTGGATTTCCATTTCTGCTAAGCAGCAAACTAGATAGGCTGACTAATTTGATTTCCAGTGGGAATTAATTACGCGACTGCAATGAAAGTACAAACTGCTCTGTGAGCCAACAAGTCTGTCTCGAGAGACTATCAAGAATCAAGAGGGATTTATTTGTAACTTCTTCACACAGGTACAAGCGGACAAATGTTGGTGAAACAACATTCACAGAGACTTTGTGAACACAACAATACAACAAGATAAAAAACTAAATAATAATAATATGGGATGTAAAACAATTATAGATAAGCTATCAATAAAATACATGTAGAACTGCAGTACAGTATGATAAACCTCTGAAGTCAGGTATGATATCTTTTAGCAGCAGTGTCAAATGTGCAAGAGGCAGAAGGCATACACTACTAAGTATATAAAAAATAACATACAGTACATATTTCACTTGTCTATATGTGCATTATGCATGTAAAGGTTTGAGCAGCAACATGTGTATGCTTTGTTGCTTATCGACTGCAATGTTTCAACCCCAGTTCATTCAAGCCCATGACATTAGCCTATACATGATGGCACATACAGTATACTTATAGTATATGCAAACGTAGAAAAAATACTACTCCGACAAGTCCTGATTATCTGGTGCAATAATGAAACACTACGTAATAGTCATGAATTAGGCCAAGTATCTAGGGATATGCACAGATTAAATACTTGGCCAGTAAAGATGGTGCAAGATTTTGCTCTCTTTGGAAAACACCATTAACTAGCTGCGTTGCTTTGCTAATAAAAACATTTCCTCCTCGGTCCGCTCTCTCGGTTCCACCGTTTAGCACTAATGAGCTTCATATGCGAGTCAGTTTTTGATTTGCAGCTGACTTTAGGGAGTAGGAGAGGATGAGGGGAGGGTCAAAGTTCAAACATGATTGATAAGGCTGATCCCAGCAGGGCAGAGCCGGAATGTTCTCTTTGAAACACATGAGTCATCATCGGAAGCGTCTCCATGGAGACTGTCACTGGGCCGTGACCAGCGGCGAGGGGGATTCTGTTTTAAGGTTTTAAAGGGCCTTTTTTGGAGAGAGCACACAGGCTTTCTCCTGTCTGCCACCACGGTTAACACAGATCCACTTTGTGCATTTCACTCAGACTAGCCATTGATACGCCGGTCAATGATAGAGTCACAGCTAACTTGGCTGGAAGACAGAGAGGTCTGCTGAAACCTCTGATGACGCCGGGCTATTCTGCTGCCAGGTGCCCTGTCGGGGCAGACAGCGTGAGGCGGTACAGGCTGTGCTATGTAGGCCTACTGTCATCAGCCCCATCAATAGATCTGAAATGTCTCTACAGATCTGGTCCAGCACACCAGCCGACACGAGGGCTCAAAAGAAATGGAAACTGGTTTGGTCTGCCCAGTGCTCGTCTGAATGTCAAAAGACAGGTCACTGTTTGTCACCACACAAAACAAAACAGAACAAAAAGAGGGGCTATCCAGCTGATCAAAAACAGCAAGGGAGAAAAACATAAGCAAACCCATGTGAAAAATGTATTGACAGGTGCATGTGATAATATAATTGGTTAAAATGTAGTACCTGCTGATCACAGACAAGTTTTGTTTGACATGAGGTAATTGAGATTGGATATATTTTTTTTTCTTTTTTATATTGTTAACCATGTGATTGTGCCCATTATATAACTACGGTTATGTGCTCAAAGGGTGAACATTTTGAAAAACATATTTTTCCTTTAGGCTCATCTTTCAAGGTGGTTGGTGGATGGAGGGCGGTTAACTAAAGAGCAGGAACAAACACTGTTGACAACGTAAATTGGAACAGTGCGGGCCAAAGGGCAAAAATGCTTCGAAACGGGACGAGAGGACAAAACACGAAGGGTGCGCCAGACAATTGTGTTCCAAAAACAGAACCATGGAGTCGCTCGCAGCTCAGGAATTCCACAGCCTGGAGAGGAGATATCCGCCTCCCAGACACCCCTCAGTCCCTCAGTTCTAAAGCTCTTACGTCATTCTCGACCCATGGTGGCCCCCGGCATTCCCAAAACAGCTGGCTGAAATGCAAACATGCAAACGAAAGGCGCAAACATACTGTACTGTCAAGCTAATACAGATAATAGAATCCTAAACAGTCACTCACACGTGACTGTTGCCGTGCACACACTGTATACTCACACACTCAAAAGCAGGCAAAAAAGACAAGCTGATGCAGCCATAGAGTAGAAACTCTGTCGTGGGAATACCACTGTTTAGTCTCAGCCAGTACCTGGCACAGGAACAGGGGAATCCCCTTCCTCTATGCTAGGAAGGAAAATATTGCGTGTGTGTGTGTGTGTGTGTGTGTGTCGCATGCGGGCCTTTACTGTACCTTTGTTTGTGTGTGTTTGATATGTTTGGGCTACATGGCGCTGGGGTGTTGCTGTGTGCTTCCTTGGGTCATAAATAGCGGACATTAGAATGATTGAGTACACACACACACACACACACACACACACACACACACACACACACACACACACACACACACACACACACACACACACCACCACCCCCCCTCTGAGGTGTAGAGAAACCGCCAGGCCAAAGGGAGCTAGAAGGGCTAAACAAAGCCTTGTTCTCCCATCGGTAGACAAGGCCAAAATGTGGTCAGTCCTATGACGCATCACATGCTTAACAGGGAATCCCCAAACTGAAGAGGAGAGTGTGAGACAGACAGGGTGCAGGAGAGATATAGAAAACAGTGGGCTGAATAGACCCGAGTGAGAGAAAGGTGAGAGATGAATAGAGATAATGAGAGAAAGAAAAGGAAAGAGTGCAACCAAAAAGTAGCAAAATTGAGACATTCAAGGTGTGTGTGTGCGTGTGTGCGCATGGCGCACATGCATGCGTGTGTGTGTGTGTGTGTGTGTGTGTGTGTGTGTGCGTTATCCTTTGTGCTTGAGAGAAAAACATGCCTAGACATGTACAGAAGGAACAAAAATAGCAATGAAAGAAATGGTGCAAGAGAGAGGCCAGATTTATCCATTACGGTATTGACAACACCCAAAATATTTGGAACGGTAGCCTGGGGAGATTGTCAACAAATTATGTGGTTGCAGAACTTGCAGAACTGCATAATAGCCACTTGTTGTTATATTACAAAATATCCCCCTTCGTCACAACCATGAGAACATGGGACAGTCCCTCCCTTCCCTGGGTGAAACCCTTCTGTGGTATAGCCTGGCATATTGGTAGTTCTCTGGAATTTGTGCGGTAGCAAGGACTATAGACAGCTGGAACGGTGCCATGTCATTGGCCCAACCTCCCGTTAGTCAGACCATTACTAACACTATCCCAAACCCTAACCTAACCCTAAACTCACAGGATTTTTAACCGTTTGCCCCACTGACCGTTCGCCCCCACTGACTGTTCGCCCCACTGTCGCAAAAACCAAGGAGATGTGTGTTGACTTCAGGAGATGAAGTGAGCAAGTTGACCTGGTGACCACTTACAAATATTTGGGTACTACATTTGACAGCAAGCTGAAATTCGTGAAATGCTGTGTGAGAAAGGTCAACAACGCCTCTTTTGTTTGAGGCAGCTTCCCAAATTTCAGGTTGATAAATCTCTAATGAAGCTATTCTACAGTGCATTCATTGAGTCAGTTATCTCCTTCTTGTTGGTATGGAAACCTGAACATAAAAGGATAAAAACCACCTTGGTAGGATTGTGAGAACGGCATCAAAGATAGCCGAAGTTAATTTCAGTAGCCTGGATCAAGTATTTCAAAAACAGGTGCTTAAGAAAGCCAAGTCCATTTGTACGGACAACATTCACCCCCTCAGCTCTGAGTTCAGGCTGCTTCCTTCTGGCCTTCGCCTAAATGTTCCAGGGGCCACAAGCAATAGGTAAGTTCTCCTTCGTGCCTGTGTCTATCCAGGCTTTAAATGCTGATAGGAGGAGGAGGTAACTTGTCGCTTGACTCGCTTGTTGTATGAATTATTATACAACTGTTTTTGTAGTGGTTATGAATTTCAATGCTACACTGATGCCCTGAACTTCCATCCTGTTGTATTGTTTCTATGTGTAAAAAGCAAAGCTTTTGCACACCTATGGGCGACAGGTGCGTAGGAGAGGGTACGGTGCCCGTTTGTATGTGTTTTATGTGATTCATGTTGTCTGCCTGTTATGCTTTGCTGTAGTGTACACCAAATCGCCCTTCGGGGACAAACAAATAAATGAACCTGAACCTGACTGTCAAATTCGACACACACATTCCTCACCCCCACAGGGAGGGGAGTGCAGTGCCCAGTGTCAAGTCCATCGGATAGCCGTTGTCCAGAACCAGCACAAAAGCCTCTGCCCGGGCTCTAGAGCTGATCACTCCTATATCATGGAGCTGGCCTGTTCTGACATCTGCATAGACTCCATATTTAGGCATGCCCGACAAAGAACAGACATAATAACTGGGTGGGGCATGCATTTCCAACTTGCATCGTTCCAAGTAGGCCAGTGCCCAACGAGCACTAGTATTTGTGAATTCATAATCCACGCCATGCCATATTTGGGCAAAAATCTGTATGCCGTCATCAACATGACATCAGAGATACACAGGGAAGCCGCACTGATTAGTAGAACATGTCTTGTTTCCCAGCTGTTATAACAAGGTTACTGAGCCATCAATATATCATATGGCCTATAAATTATGTTTAGATCAGCACAGCTGAGTGTAGGGTTGGTGACAGGTGGGTAGGTGAAGTCTACAAAATGTGTAAAGGCAGCCCACAAATGCCCTTGACCTAACTTCAGTTTCAAACGGGCCAGTGAGGCTGGGTCATACGTCAATATTATATTGATATCATCAGGAATATGGGACTAGATATCGTCTGTGGTTGTGGATATCATTATCATAATATCATGATATGGTTGCCTTTTCCTGTTTTTACTTTTTAACCACTTATGGTTTAATTTTACATTCAAATTTTAAAATAAAACCTTCAAAAATAGCCGATCTACAAGCTCACAACATGAAGTGCGATGCTTAGATCTGTTTTGTCTGTCACTGAGAAAATCGGCATATGATGTTATGTTATGATATCGCGATGACATAAGATGATATGTGTTGGTAAAGCGCCCCTCACTTCACACAATATCGAGGTATTTGGTCAAACATATTGATATTGACATACTGATTTCATCCATATCCCCCAGTTCTACTGTATATTTTTTATGAAAATTCCCTTTGGTTGACTTTCGTTTATACAGTGACAAGGGTGTGGCTGGGGCAAACAACAGAGAAAGGCATTCATGGAAATGTATAGCCATACTTGTTCTCAAGGAGCGGCACAAAGTGGAATCGTCTCGTTTAGTCAGCGTTCCCCTAGCTACAGTACGTCTGCCATTCACACAGAGGGACATTCCACAGTGACAAGAGTTCAAAGTGGTAGGAATGCACTGTGCCGGGCGGGCGCCCGCCACCCGGCATTCTCACCGACGCACCACCTGCTGTCTTGTCGCCTCTGTTGAGACGTTTTGAGGATAGCCCCCGCCCCTCCCTGGGAAAGCCCTCCTCAGAGATACACATGCATGCAGAGTGCAGACACAGACACGCATCAAGGTTACTGTTGCTGTGTCACGATCATGACATTTTACTTGGCGACAAATAATTGCGACTAAAAATAATAGCCTTTTAGGCTTTGTAAACAAACTTGTACAGATCTGGGTTAAGGTGGCCTTACACTAGCCGATAATCGGGCATTTTTGACACTCGGGGGGTGCCCGACCACTCAAAGCGCGATCGGGATCGGCCCGATCAACAACAAGAATGTTTGAAATTTGCTCTGCCCCGCTCCGATTATCCTGTAGTGTGTGGTGCTATCAGATTTCAGATTGAAAAAAATCGGCTAGTGTAAGGCCACCTTTAGGGTTTAGACGATCTACAATACCAGCTCACATCGCATCGCAACACGTCGTTGTGAGCTTGTATTTCTGTGAGCTGCGAGTTGTGAGCTTGTATTTGTGTCCAGTACATTTTCATTTGGCTGCACCAATGGACTTTACATTTAGCAGGTCTGTCTGTCTGTTTGTGTATGTGTGGATGCACCCAAATGATATGCTGGTGGGGTGCATCCATGCAAACGTTAGGAGCACCAGTGCAACCAACCAAAATGTTAGTCTAGAGCCCTGGGAAAACACATGGCTATGCAGGCCTACACATTCTGGCCAATCACAATTTGCGTCCTCACTTTCGTCTTCAATGTTTGTGTTTGCACAAACCCTCAAAGCTGGACATAGGAGGGGCTAGAGCCCCTCAAACAGATTGAAACTCAAAGCTCCAAAGAATCAGGTTACTGAAGAGTACTGCCACTACCACAAGGAGCAAGAAATCACAAGCCTAGCATGGCTTCTGTCTCAACTCTGATCACCCTTGAGGTGCATTCAAGGGCTGTAAAATAGTCACGCTCAGGTTTCTAAGATACTGTCGTAGCCAAAGAGCTCCAGAAATTAAATATTTAGGAGCACAGGGCAGATTTTTAGGAGAATAATCTATGAGAAACTTTCAACATATTCCATGGGAATTTTCAACGGCATGACAACCAAGACTGAAAAATATACTCCTACACAGGCCGTTTTAGATTTGAACATGAGGCAACCCCTGCTGATCCAAGTGAGGACGCAGGGCAGGCGTTGTGTCGATCCCCATAGGAAAAGCCCTTTACGGGGCGGCGGTGGCTCAGGGGTAGAGTGGCTGGATGGTAACCGCAAGGTTGCCTGTTCGAACCCGGGCTCCCCCAGAGTTAGTGTCGAAGTGTCCTTGAGCAAGACACTGACTGAACCCCTAATTGCTCCTGATGTGCTGGTTGGTGCCTTGCATGGTTTCCGCCGCCATCGGTGTATGAGTGTGTAAATTGATGCACAATCTATGTAAAGCGCCTTGGATAAAGGCACTATATAAATGCACCATTTACCCTTTAGACTTGTTTATTCATATTGTTGCTGTTATAAAGGTTTCATATTAACAGCCTGTTAATGTTATATGG
This sequence comes from Electrona antarctica, assembly GCF_951216825.1. Classification (NCBI taxonomy): domain Eukaryota; kingdom Metazoa; phylum Chordata; class Actinopteri; order Myctophiformes; family Myctophidae; genus Electrona; species Electrona antarctica. Next base: position 18,615,365 of record NC_136805.1, read on the forward strand.
TGTAATAACAGTCAGTGCAAATGCAATAACATCAAAAAGTGAACATTACGTTTCCAGTCTTGATGCTTACATAACTAGCTAAGCACCGCACTGTGAGACAGTGAGAGTCAGCCAGTAGGTAGATAGTTTGAGTGTCAAATTAATGTTTTACCTGCAGGAGGTCATCACTGAGGACTTCAGTTTTCTCCGCTCTGTGGGTCAGAAACACAACAGATTAACATAAGCACTCAATGCACCAAACTGGCATGTTGTCAATTATTTTTAAATCAAAGTTAAGATTCAACTAAATAGTGTTTACTTTAGTTATGGCATGGTACAGAAGCAGTGCTTGTCTATATGTATGTACTGTACCCCAAATCTATGTATTTGGGTAAGACTGAAGTCATATGTAGGGCTGGGCAATTAACCGAAAATACTATATAATCTTGCTTTTGTAGGTTAATTGAATAATCAAGAAGTATATCAACATGAAGAAATTGTATTATTTTTCCAATAAATTGTTTTATAATCGACTAAATCGGTTTGTCTGATTAACCACAGGGCTGCCCTATATAATACGTTATACAATGGTGGCGTACAAAAATATATATATAAATCGTTCATTAATCGTAATCAAGGCAAAAGTAAGTGTGATATTGATTTGAAGTCAAATCGCCCAGATCCATATTGATGACATCATGATGTTGCTCACAAACTGCATACCTACGTAACTTGCCATCCCTAGCTACAGATTGCACAGGGAAGCCAGAACACTATTTGACCCTTTCTTCTTGTTCAAACAAAACTAAGATAACTAAGATTATTCTGACTCATTGAGGAATGATGACAGATTCATGCTTACAGTATACATGTATTGTACTGTGCTGTCAACAGTTATCTGTGACATCAAATGTCACATGTCACTCCACCTACAGAATGTAGGTGGAGTTTAGTGTTTGTGTAAGACGAAAATCTACACTATAGCTGAATATAGGAGCGCCCCTCAAAAAAAGCACCAAACAATCACCCACATAAAGAGTGCGTCAACTTCAAGGACTTAATCTCTGCTGTGTGGTCTTCTTGGTCTATGTAAAAACATATACGTACTACATGCAGGCATCGGGACACTGGCGTCAGCTCCAGAAAGTCTAAATTCCACACTGAGCTTTAACAGTGGTTATAAACCATGGTTAGGTATTAATATGGGCATTCCTGGGAACGTTTAAACACATGCCAGTTCACTGCAGCTCACTGTCATCACAAAGTGAAAACGCACAGATTAGCAATATACAAAAGCAGGAGTTACGTAATTTCACCAGATGCAGGTCTGCTAAGAAAGTATCACCAGAAATGATTAGTGTGATTTTAGAGGGTGCAATAAAGTAGTTACAGTAGTATAGTAAAGTATCTGGTTGACTCAACATGACACCTCTGTGAATGCACTTGCAAGAAGTAGTCATTATCATTATGTTATTTATCATCAGATAGCATCTTTTACTCCTTATGCCAATGAATTCCTCCCCAAAGACATTTGTGTTGTCGCTGCTGTTGTATCCTGCCAGTGAGGAGCCCCCACCGGAAGGTCATAAATGGTAAATGGTGCATTTATATAGCGCCTTTATCCAAGGCGCTTTACATAGATTGTGCATTACATTCATCCATTCACACACACATTCATACACTGATTGCGGCGGAAGCCATGCAAGGTACCAACCAGCACATCGGGAGCAATTTGGGGTACAGTGGCTTGCCCAAGGACACTTCGACATGTAGCCAGGAGGAGCCGGGATTCGAACCACTGACCCATGGATCATTGGACGACCTGCTCTACCTCTTGAGCCACAGTCGCCCCTCATAGAGCCTTTGTCCTACTCCTCCTGCCCAACACTCCCTGCTGACAGGTGCCGCCATAGCCCATAGGAATACGTGTAGTGACTAATATCACCCTCTCTACCCGACTTCCCTACCCCAAACACGGGCCAACACGGGCCAAATAACCTCTGCAGTGGTCGGCAGGCATTTTACCACTGCGTTACCTGAGTGCACATGTTTTGATTTTCTATGAAGTAAAAGTTTTTGAAGTGTGACTGCCTGCCCCAATTTGTCTTAGCTATCCCTTGCAATGTCATTGTCACTATTGCACATGCTAATGGTGAAACAATATAATGTGCAGTCCTAGTTACTACATGGGGCAGAATTGGAGTTGCACAATTACACCTACCTACGATCAGATGATTTTAGCAAACTATTGTAATCATAATTCAAGTATTATTGTTTAATGGTAATACTTGTGAATAGTGTATAACGTTAAATATAAATTCTACCATAAAAAAAGTTGCTTACAGCTTGTTTACAGCTTGTACACAACTGAATCTTGAATCATATTGTGAAACTCTGTGGAGAATATGCATTGCAGAACAGTCTTTACCACACAGCCAGCATCAGCTTAAATCTGTAGCTCAACCACTTCCCGCTATCGCTCATACTCTTCTCGCCCTAAATGGTTCACTCACATAATAGCCTAAATGATTTTTACAGAGGAAGAGACAACATGAATTCCATGAAAGTCTTCACATTAGCGGACTGTGCTGACTCATCAGTCAGTAAAAGCCTCTCTTCCTCAACTAGTTTAGAGAGAGGCCCACATTTTCTCTCTCCAGCTGGGTGGGTGGTCTAGACAGCTGACTGATGGACAGTCAAAGACTGCTACACCTAATCAGCGGTCCACCAGAGTGGGTTTTTGTAGGCTGCCGATTTGCAGGCTGTTGATAATTTGTGTCAATATAAATCCTTAAGTGTTTCCATGACAATGCAAGGGTTTAATATGTCTGAAAGTCCAGCTATGCCAGCCCAGACTTGTCCCAAAACCTACAGTATTGCTAGGTTGCCAGGTTGGACAAGTCTCGAAAGGATGACCTCCCTTTCCAGACAGACAGACAACTCCCTTTCCAGACAGACAGACAACCCCCTTTCTGTTTTTTTACTTTCTCCCTTTTAGTGCTGTGCTGCCATTAACTGGTTGTTAGTATTACTATAGCTCCAGTCCACTATTAGGAAAAATGTATCAGGCATGCAAGTGTAGCCTACCTATGTCAGTATGAACATAGGTTCATCGTTATGTACATAAAGAGGAAAAAACTGTTTCCAAACTTTGTGCCAATCTGCAGCCAGAAAACTAATGAAGAAATCTCCATTAGCGTCATGGCAAAGTTTCAGCAATTTCTTGGGCATCAATCCAAATTACAAAATGTAGGTCAACGCAACCAGGCTGTATTGCACAGTTTGTAGAGGTTTTCAATAGTCAAACTGAAGCACATTTCACGTGACTTCGAGCTGCACAGACAGATTTTTTCCAGCACATGTTTCAGCAATGTACCACCTAACACAAAAACCAAACCCCTCTTAAAATGATTCTGCGATAGGGGCCGGGCTAAGCGTTTGTGAAACCATATACATAGCCTTTTCCATGTCTTTGACCAAATAAAACTACATTTTACTCTGACCATTCTCAATCTTCATATGACCACCGTGCTCTGACTGTAGGTGCGCCACCCGATTCAAAACATATCAAAATCAAGGAGATGGGTCGCACACACCAAGACTGTGGTTCAAAAAGTTTTATTTCAAACCATAGGGACAAACACTCTGACCATTCTCAAAGATAACCAGAAGCTTTATGAAAACTGCAAACAGTACAAGCCTCCATACGACTATATTTGTCAGAATTCAACAAGTTGTGGTTTGCCATAAGCTACAGCTGGCAGGCCTGACAGTGTCCCTGCACACAGGCCCTGCCACCCAGCCCTCCCTCCCCTCTTCTGAGCCTATAAATAGTAGGCTAATAGTTGGGCTTGGAGAGGTCAGACAGATTAGATTAGTTAAAGGGAGAAGGGGCTGGGAAACTGCTCTAATGGCTTATCAACACCGTCCGTCACACAGACTCGAGACCAGGCCAGCTTTGCTACCGTGTAGTGGACTAAAAGTCGTGTGTGATTTTGATCTGCCTTTTTGCGCTTGTGACATTCGTTTAAAACCGGAATCTGTCATCCATCTTGGATCTCTACTCGATTGTAACTGCGCAACAGCGCCCCTGGCGGTCAGGGTTGCGCAGCCAGTTGCACTCATTGGGGAAGACGAGGAGAGATCCAAGATGGATGACAGATTCCGAGACAGGGTGGATCAAAACACTTTTTTATTGAAAACTACAGACCTACGGGTTTTAAACGCAGGACGACCTGACAAGTGGGGCAGCTGGGTAAGCACCTTAGATTTTGCATTTGTACATGTTGAGAGCAATTATAGGTCCTGAACAATGGGTAATGACCGCAATAACCGCAAGCACGACGCAACGCATGTCGGATCAACGCATGTCGGGAGCGACGGGTGATTTCCGCATGTCGAACCTTTGGTGTATCGGATAAGTGTGCGCACCCCACCAAAGCATTTGTAGTAATCCAGCAATCCAGTCAAACCCTAGTCAAACACACCGACTACATTATTTTTCCTGCCATAGAGTGCACATTTCAAATTGTGCTACTGTATCTACTACAAATAGTCAAATACTATTAACATTGTGTGACTGGAGTTTCTTCCAGCTGTGAAATGTCAGTTTAACCTGTGACTGTTGTGCCTGGCGTGACAGATACTGCCAAATGTTGCTTGACATGGGAGCACTCAGCACGTCAGTAATTCACAAGCATTTGAAAGGCACTTTTCACTGCATAAAGCCTGGTTTGGTTCCCATTTACTGTTCAGTGCTCGGATTCAGACTGGAGCTCGTGCACTGTATCCTATAATGTAAAATGTAATGACGGCCTGGGCCGTGGCTCAGCGGTCCAGGCGTCTTGGCTGGTGATCCAGCCTGGCAGTGTGCCGCATGTTCGACTCCTGATCCCGACGGCCTTTACTGCATGTCTTCCCCCCATCTCTCTCCCTATTTCCTGTCAGCCTACTGTCTGTCCCTCCATAAAAAAATAAAATAAAGGCGAAAGCCACAAAAAAAAACATTTAAAAATGTAATGACAAAAACTTGATATTGGAATCCATCTTTTGTCATCAACAGCAGTAGCTACTCAACAAGTTTAATTCATCTTTATTGCGTTTGTTAGTTAGTACCATGCCATGCCCAACCTAGATAATCAAGAGCCAGTCTACTTGTGCCATTCATAATATGATTAGATGATTAATAGTTTCAATAATCGATAGATCACAGTTGTTGTTAGCAGCCCTTTCCTATAGCCTGGAGGGATGTGATTGGCTAGTTCCTTGTTAGGCCAACTGAGGATAATGCTGTAACGTCATCACTTTCAGTCTATGCATCTGTGCGTGGTACATGGAGAGTACCACTGGGGAGTCAGTCAATCAGTCAGAGATATGGACTCACAGAGATATGGCCGATCAGTATTCCAAGCTGACCTACCTGACCTAGCTGACCTACCTACTGATTATAGTTTCCACAAACATATTGGTTAGTGCACCAGTGTTAGTTTCCCAAACACTGGGTCGGGACCCATTTGTGGATCGCGACGCGGACACATTGTTATGGGTTATGATTTTTTCAGTAATTTCATGAAGAAATAAAAGAAAAATCTAAGAAATTCTATGAATTAGAACAAATATTTAAGGAGTAGTGAAAATAGCCTATCTACAAGCTCACAACGCTGCACGAAACGTCGCCTTGTGAGCTGGTAGATCTGCTATTTTCACTACTTTGGGTTGCGGGCGAATATCTCATTTCTGTTTTGGGTCACGGGATATGAACATTTGAACCACTGGGTTAGTGCATAATTGCACATGTATTTTCATCAGAAGGCTAACATAACTCATACACCGAAGGCCATACATCACAGCCATAATGACATGAGCAGACAAGCACAAAGTAAACAGCCTGGAATTCTTACTTACTAACACTACAGTACACAGTGACACAGTTATAAATCATACATGGACAACAGGATCTCACGCAGTGCCTTGGGCTGCATGACTGTGGCTAACATGCACGGCCACCTTTATTGTAGTTCGGACATTGTTGCATCTCTCATTCAGGAGATAGAGACAACCTAACGGACATATACACATATATATACACCTTTATATAGATACTTTGAAGAATCGGTGAATGTAACGTTAAATGCACCCTTTATCGACACATTATCTATATTGTGGCACTGGCATTAACCAGAAATAGGGTGTAGTACTAGTCAATAGGTTGAATGAATAACTTTGATCCACATGCTGGATAAAAGGAGCTGTGAACAGCACACAGGACCCAGTGCCAAAAAAGAGAAGAATTAAGAAAAATGTCTGTAAGTATGAATGAACTATAGTAACCTTGTGACAGTGGTGGTGGACAGCTGCTTTCAATTACAACACAGAGACAGAGAAACCAAGACTGACTGGTGGTGGTGGGGGGGGGGGGGGGAGATACATGGCATGGGGGTGAAAGGGCCCAGTGTGCCAAACCAGAATCGTCAAGTGCAGGAGCATTTTTCTGGAGGGATGCCCCGAGCCAAGCTGACGTCTAACATGTACCAGAGAGAGGATCTGCAAGCTGACAGATCTTCAGGAACCAATAGACTGGAGGGAGGATATCTGAGCCACATTGGCCATAATAAGAACAGTGGAGGATACAGACGCGCGCACACACACACACACACACACACACACACACACACACACACACACACACACACACACACACACACACACACACACACACACACACACACACACACACACACACACACACACACACACACACACACACACACACACACACACACACACACACACACAGTTTTGGTCCACATCAGCTGAACCAGCGTGAATGTGGAGTTGACCCCACTGCAGGCGACTGTACGGTGGCAGGCATAACGGTAGCAGGGAGTGTCAGTGTACTAGTCTCTGGAGAAAGTCACTGTGTCAGTGTGTGGTAGCCATGGAGACCTACTATCAAAGGGGGGGGGGGGGGTAAATGAACACCGTGACCATAAGAAGAATACAACAACTGTTACCAGGCCACGGCACACAATCAATAGGGATGCAGAGGAGTAGGTGGAGTCCTGTCTGTTGTTGTTGGCAGCTCAAGGCTCATAAGGTAATGGATACTGGGGGCAGATGAAAGGGGAACAGGAGAATAATTGAGTGACTTCAGCAGCTCTTTGGTTTTAAGTAGCCTAGTATAGGGTTTATATAGTTGTATGGGCTATTAGGCTTACATTAGGCTTGGGCTGTAGCAGTCTCTGACATTAGAGAGAGAACTGGAGGGGTGTCATCCAGAGTTTCCTGTAGTGGTAAAACCACAAGCACGGCTAATGGGGTTGTAGTTCATCCGAATTCAGGTTGCAAAGACAATGCAGCATATGACACAAAGCCTGAAAATAATTATGTTACACATATACATATAGTTGTTTTATATTTGTTTTATACAATGCGGTAAACATCAATGTTTAACCGCATTGATGTGGAGTATTGTCATCATAAGCAATATAACGTCTCTCATGCATCATGACTGACACACCTCATCTCCCTTGAGGCCCAGGCGGGGTGAGAAACACTGGAAACACCCAAAAGGAGCTGAGCTACCTGACTGAGATCATCAGAACCGTGCCTGGTGCCTTGCTGTTTTAGTCAAGAACTATCCAGTTCTACCAGATAGGCAATGTTTTGTGAGAGTATGTCTCAATAATTAGAATACTTAACTATACCAATGTAATAAAGGTATTGTATATAAAAATGTAATAAAGGTATTGTATTTTTCAACACTTAATTTAAAATCCAAACACATTACTAACCTTGGAAATAAAACATTCAAATCCATTTTCATGGGTTTCCAGCACCTGCATGAGCTCTGACATGTCAAACATTACTCATCAGTTCATCTATGCAGGTGAGTGACTTTAGTAAAGTCCCTGGTCTTCACACGTGACGACTACAAATCTTATCTTCAGATTTACCGCGACAAGCTTCTAATCAGCTGCCTATTTAAACTGTGATTGGTCCTAACCGCATGATGAGTTGATGACTTCCTCAGCTACTGTTAAAGATATCAAAGGGGCAGAGTGATTTCCTGACAAACAGATGGTAAGGTCACCATCTCAGACTAGCTCGAATCTATCCTGTTAAATAGGCAGACTAAACCAAGTTGATCTCATTGTGTCTTGAGTTGTTTGTCTCTGTGTGTACACCCCACCCTATCCCAACTCCCAAGTCTATATACAGTACTAAACTAAATAATTTCTTCATCGACTAATAGTCATAGCAATAGTTAACCTTTTAACTTTTCAACATAATAAACATATTAATTGACACATCGCTCCTTTACATGGCTATGTGTGTCCAAAAACCTGCCTACAGTTAGTTAACCTACACAGCTGTCCTCTACAGCTCAGGTTTGATCTCATCACAAGTTTTTTGGGGGAATGTCAATCTCAAGATTAAACAATAGCATGAATGTGTGTTAGCACAGGGCTAAGCAGCAGGGAGTTGTTGATTATAGAAACATCCTTCAGATGTAGAGAATGCTATTCATTTAACCTGGCATGTTGTTTTCACCGACTCTCTACCTAATGTTTTCTTTCTTACAAACACACATGCGCACGCAATCTCTGTTTCAAGAATTCTCTCTCTCTCTCTCTCTCTCTCCAAGCACTTTTCTGGGAGGCCATTTCCTGTTTGTAGAAGAAGGGGAGATTTCCTCTGAGCGGCTGGACACAGTGTTCTGCCTTCTCACAATCACAGGAACCCAGGGGGAGGACTGAAGGAACCCCCCATTCAAACTTTAGTAGACGAGCACTGGCTTCTTGTAGGCATCAGGCACACACATACGACACAATGTACTCGACAATAGCCTGCCATATTTACTTGCTTAATCGGTCCAAGTACTCACAGGCAAGCAATGGCTCAGGAAGGTATTGGCCTGTGTGCACAGCAGCTACTGTGCACCCTCATGCATATATTATTTACTCTTAAACACACACTGAAATGTGCACCGCACATGCACTTGTATGAGTGCATAAGCTGTATGTACACACAAGCAAGCATACAGGTATTCATGTGCATTGTGCATGCATATACTATTACTGTATATAGTAAATACACGCAGACACAAATATACTCAAACAGAAACTTCTGCTTTCTGCATTGCACACCACACTCCTGTCCCGGTTCATTGCTGGTAAAATACAGTCAGGAAATGATGAGTATTCCAGCAGCCCTGCTACCATTGATCCTGAGGCCATGGCAGTGGAGTGGAGCACTGATGCAGATTCACTCTGTAGACTGTGCAGATAAGGTTACAGTCAAATAAACAGCAGGATTAGCAAAGGGAAACAGCAACTCTTTTATACGAGTGCATCTCTGCCAACTCCACGTTGACTTTGCCAATCCAATGACTCAAATTGCTATGCATAACAACCAATGATGATTCAAATTGCTTTGCATAACAACAAATAAGTAGGCTTAGTAGTAGAGAAAGATGCTAGGGTTGTATTCTCAAACTAACCTTTAACCAGTTGAGTTTAATACAAATTACCCTTAAGTAAATAGCCCTTGTGCCATTTATGGGCCAGTACCAGATAGTGTAGGAACCTGGCTTTACTGTTGGAGGGTAAGATCAGGTATGGAATTATGTTGTGAAGTAGCCACTTCCCATCACAAGTTTAATTGAATTATGCCCCATGACACATCCAAAATGGCTCAACAGCAATGTTATGGTATAAACAGAATACTTCCCTTAGAGACAAGGAAGGGGTTTTTGACCACCAAGTGTCACTGTTGCGCAGCCGCGCGAGCACACACACACACACACACACACACACACACACACACACACACACACACACACACACACACACACACACACACACACACACACACACACACACACACACACACACACACACACACACACACACACACACACACACACACACACACACACACACACACACACACACACTTTTTTTTGCGACACGTTTCGCTGTTGGCTTTGTCAGTGCTATGATATAGCATTATTATGGTGTTCCCATCTTAAACCACTCCCCCACATTACGGCAGCTCTCAATGCCGTAATGCATAGGCTATAGTCAAAAAAAGATAATTGTTTAGAATCATTCTGCCTCACATTTAAATGTCTGTTTTTTTGTTTTTTTGCATTTTATGTATATATTAGTAAGACACTCTTGATGAAGATCCAGAGGGACTGAAACGTCTGTCAATTTGAATAAAAACAGAGGCTGCTGAGCAAGAGCAGTGTGCAGGATCTTTTGTTCATGAAAATATATATATTTTGAGCAGTGCCTCCGCTCCATTACGCAGCTATGTGTGACACGTGTATGTCCCTGTGTTCGAGCACGGAAAGCTGCAACACGGTAACTCTGTAATTTCTGCCGTACCGTTTCGGATGCGGGAAGGCTCACCAGAACTGGTCTGGCCCCCTAGGCGCGTTCCTGGGGTTGTGGATGTTCCGGGGACCCCCCGGGAAACCCCACATGGTAAAGGTCCTTGCAGTCTAGACTCTAGACACGTTTTTTGGAAAACCGACAGAAAAACGCTGCTAAAAATCCAAAAAACGCAGCAGTGTGCAGGGACCTTTACTCGTGCTACGGTATTCACTGTCAAACGCATCTGCAATGAATGAAGTGGATGTGTCAATACTTCCTTTGCATGGCTCCTATATTAAAATTGGCTAATGGGAGGACCAGCAGTCGGACCGTGGCCACATCACTTAACAATTAACATAATCATAAACAAACTGCGACCATGCCACTACGAAAACAAACCAGTATGCTTCAGGATGCCCAGTTTCATAGTGTTCAACAGATACCGATACCTGCACACCATTCTGGGAGACTGGGACATATTCTTCATGTTCACTACAAGAATTTGTGTCACAGATGAAAATGTAGGAGAGAAAAACCTCTTTGAGTGGGCCATCTCCCACCCGTGCCCAGTTTGAAGATGTACAATGCCCTCACCCCTTCAAGACTCTAAATTAACCTGACCTAAAGCTAAGGCAAAGGAGACACAACACTGACACGTGAAACTGTACCATGCTGTGCAGGGCTGACAGGTGCTAATACTGTTGGCTCCCACATGCTTGCACCCAGACACATTCATGTATGTATTCACAATTTCACACACACTCGTCTCTGGCTGACACACACATGAACACAGCTGGCCAGTGGCCAGGTTCACGTGATGATAACATCCTCTGACAGCTCAGTGCTGTGCTATACATAATGTGTGTCTCCCTCCTGTCCTCCCATACAGGGCAGGGCTTGTAATTTCTCTACTTGAGATCCTGTTACAGGGACAGACCTTCGGTCATCAGGACATATCAGCATAAGAACATTTGTAGAGCCAGATGGATATATCAGATTGACCGATTATATTTCGGTCATAATTTGCCTCTTTTTTCACATTAATAGTGCACAATATGCAGCCGACAATGTGTCCTGATTTTTTAAGGGGCTCTAGCCCCTTCTATAAACAGCTTTTGTCCCCACACGTCTCAAGATTTGCCATTGACAATGAAACGGGAATTCCGGTCAAATGTCTGCTACGAGCTTGTCGAGCATATCGACAAGCCATTCATCCTAGGGGAAACACTGCAATAATGGGTGGTCTAGGTCTCTCCAAAACCAGGATGATCAGACCCCAAAATCTGGCACTGGTCGGGCTCTAAACATTTACAAATATGCCAAGCTAGACCCCCTGTCTCCATCATCAGAAGTTCCCCCACTCCATGAGTAACATCGGAAAGTAGTTTAGTTTCAAAGTGAAACCCTTTATTGGGAAAACAAAACTCTCAATCTCTCAATCAACAATCTTCTGAATGTTTATCAGTTATTTAAAAAAAAGATATCATCGCTCTGCCATCTGCTTCTTCTCCAAAGGGTAATGCATAATCCTTTAGGGCAGTATCACAGCTAGACAGGGAGCAATAGTCAGCTGATACTTATCTATGTAGCTTTTAAAGACATTACATTATTTGATGCGTTGGGTTGAAGGTCCTCCTCAAACTGCCACTATGAAGTGTATATGAAACTTGAGTGAAAGTATGCCTTGCATATACATAGTAATAATAGCTCATAAATTAGTCCTGTTGCATTGTGTTTGTGTAGTTAAGTTTCATTCATTTTCCTTCTAAAGAATAACATAATTTGTTGCAGAGTGCAGTATAGGTTTTACACAAGGAATTTGCCCTGACAAGTGACACATGGGACAAAATGACAGCCCACAATTGGATGATTAATAAGACTACAGGCAAAGCACATGACATCATCATGGAAATGAGATATCACATACAGTGCAGCATGGCATTGCAGAACATAGCTTAATTCAAAATGCAGATTACATTAGACTCAAAATAATTAGGCTAGTCTTGGCAAGACTGTCTTGTTAAAGTTGTTTGCTAGTCTTCCCACTGATATTGGTCTGTCCTTGATCTGTTCTTGTCATTGGTCTGTCCTTGAACCTAGACATGGTGATACAAGTTAAGTTAAGCATTCCGAATATGAGCTTATGTTGACCAACATCTCAACGTTGTTTTATTATGGCCATCACTGTCTCCATATGGATGGGCTGGGATGGACAGCTGGCCATTAGGCTACTTGAGATGTGCGTTGCTGATTCATTAGGATGACGATGAAATCTGATTACTCATCAAGTTGCACCAAGCTGTCCGAGTGCAGTGTGCGCTCACTCATGCACACAAAAATAGTAGCCTAAAGCAAATGCATCCCCCACATCAGCGATATTAAAAGCCGTCCCAACCTTAATGAGTTATTGCTGACTGTCAGTAAATAAAACCAAATACAGCATATGTGTTGAGTTGACACTGACAGCATTCTAATGGACACACGGACGCTTCTTTGTTGCCATTTTAGAGATATAGACTGTAGGATATATAAAACAGTTAAAAAAGAATGTACCGTTTCAGTCTGTGTGTGTGATGAGTGACGTGTAGGAAACGTATAGCCGCAACTGTATAATGCTGACACTTGTACGATGAAGTATAAATGAGTCTTAACTTTATACGAGCAAAAGACGAGCACTGAAACCAGGTCAAGCCATTTAAGCTAAACATTTGGTGGCAAACTATTACGTCCAATGACGTTATTATAACGTTGTTGATGTACTTGGGTAGATAACGGTACTTGCCTGCCGACTGTTTGATTGGCGAGCTGTTTCATCCGATTGAACTGTTTCTTCATTTTCAGTCCCTTTCCTTGATCGTCTCAGAACGGGACACTTTGGTTTGTCATGAAGTTCGGTACTCTCCTCCTTTTACGTTCTCCTCGCTTACGTTAACGGTGACAGGGGAAAAGAACAAGCGACATCCATTGAGCAGCCCTCGGTCCCAAAAGCCTAAATCTAATACAGTTGGTTAGCTCGACTAGCTCATATAGGCTAGCCCTTTCTAATTTGGAAAAAAAATGTCTAGGAAAAAAATCCCATTTGGGGTGACGGCATGATCCCCCTCGGAAGTCCCTCTCTCCCGTGCGTGAAAGTCGCACAAATCCACTTTCACTGCTTGTTGCTGCAGGTGATCATAGTACGTCTCGCATGCTGACGACTAACGTTAAGGGACTTAAAGCTAGCAGTGAATGGATATAATCCGTCCCGACGCTGACACCTCTGTTGTTCGGTGGAAATAAATAATATGAACACGCTCGTCATTGAGCAATACTTGAGCATTTCACTTCCGTTCGGCGGACTTCAAAATAAAGCTCAATTCACAATTCCACACACGACGGTGTCGCGCGTCGAAAATAGCACTAGCAGACCAGCTCATCACGCGGAAAGTGTAGAATGACATTGACTCAACATTTTTTACTAATGTTGTTACTGTTTGTTTTAATCATAATCGTTAATGGGCTGGCAATTTAAAAAAAACATTTTTGTATTCGTCTACTAGACAGAAAAAAAGGACTGAGAATTTGAAGTCCACTGACAGGAAGTTAAACGCTTACTTAGGTCTTCCTTGACGAGTGTGTTAACGGGACATTATACCAGGCAGACGCTGCCTACTGAACCTCTGCTGCCACACACAGGAGCATTCAGGAGTACTGCAGTGCACATAGTTTCTAACTGCCCATCAATGAACGGCAGGAAGTAGTACAGCGAGCCTCGTCAGCGCCCCCCCTCCATCCCCCGGACGAATAGAAAGGAAAAGGGGAGATAGGAGAAAAGGCAAGCAAGGGGGAAGAATGTGTACCTCTTTTCAATTTTAGTCAAGTATAATACTTTTATACTCACAGACAGACTGGCTGACTGACTGACTGACTGACTGACTGACTGATTGATTGATTGATTGATTGATTGATTGATTGATTGATTGATTGATTGATTGATTGATTGATTACTTTATTAAGGTTACAAGTTACAGGTCAGTAAGAAAAAATAAAAAAGTATTGTTTATTTTTTTTCTTACTCTTGACCTGTAAGTACTGTTGTGTATGCCCAGCAATACAAAGCAAAACATATATATAATATATAAAATATATATAAAATATATAATAATAACAAATAAAGTATCAATCAGTATCAAGTATCAACGATACAGAGGAAATAAAGTGTGCATTACAGCCCCCCCCCCCCCCCCAACTGTTTAATGTAAATATATAATGCTTATTTGTCTGTCAAAACAGTTTTAATTAATTTAATACATGGGACCCCAATTAAATGAGAACAAGCCATAGTGTTTTCTTGGGGTCAATCATTTTAGCATTGTATTTGCTGTATTAAAGTTCAAAGGAAAGAGGATTGAGTTATTATTATATAATACATTAATGGGACAGTGAACAGTGAACAGTGATTGAACTGTCATTCTTTCTTGTCGTGGTGTGTGTGCTGCATCTCTCCATCCCTCTTATTCCTTGATGTAATGACAACAAGGTACCGAAAGATGCTGCTGCTGCATTGCTAGCTTGTAGATCTGTTTTTTTTTTGCAAGCCGCGGTACTTCCGGCAGAGAGAGACGGATAGGGAGGAGTCACTAGTTAGCGCCGTGCTAGCTGTCATTTGCACGCATGATATTATTAATTCATCGCATATCTTACATTAACTGTGACTATTTGTCTATTCTGCACATACATCTAACATAGCTCACCAGCAGCGTATGTAGACACGCCTCTGTCCCATAGTGTGGAACTGACAGACAGTTCAGACAGCTGAGCCTGGTGTGTACGTGTGACTGAGTGTGAATATCTGCTGTACAGCAGCAGGTGCAGTTATTTAACGTTTACTCTTTGAATGGTAACTAAACTACTACGTTGATGGCAGCTCGGCGAGGCTTCTCAGACACAGACACTGCAGACGAGGGTGTGAGGGCGACGTGTGACGATGCAACGATCTGCAAACGGTACCTGACAGTTTCATTCATTCATACTGTTACATACATACATACACACACACAGTTATAACCGCCCGTCCTTCGTAAACAACTGAGGTAACGTTGCGTCAGACTACAGCTGGGTTACATGTACGATGACACTGCTATATCATATCATCATATCATATACTGCTGCTATATTATATATATATAATAGTGAGGGTGAAGTTCCAAACGGGGATGTACAGTATATGTATATATACATCATGTATAGTAGCATCATCTTGGTCAGCCAGATTGACAAAAATGATGCTACTATATACTGTACCTCTGAGAGGACCAATGGAACGTACTCTAGTCGATCTAGAGTCTAGACACTGTCCACAGAATGGGAAACATGCATTAACCCTCTTTCATATAATGTATATGTTCTAGGTTTGCATCCAGTAAAGGTTACTGGAAAGATCCATACATTCAGTACTTTGTGAGGAATGTGGGGGAACGGAAGGCTCCTGAGATCAATAGAGGTAAGTGAGATAGCTTTATTGTGAATATTATTTATTACTATTTAAACTTTTTGTGAACCATTTTATCTGTTCTCTACTCAATTGTTGCTACGTACTATTGAGAAAGAAACGGACTAGCACTTGACATGAGTCAATTGATTCAATCATAATACATCTACTTCAAATGTGGGGAGCTTTGTCTGCACTCTGCTGAGCAGAAAAAAATGCCTGCAATAACAGTTACATGTAGTAAAGTAATAATTCACGTCATCATGCAAGACTAAACAAAGTCCTGCCTGTAGGTGGTGGTGAGGGTCTATTGTTGGCCTGTGATCATGTCTGGTAGAATAAAATAATATCAATATGAATAACGTTGAGAGGACTGCCCTGCCCTCTGTTATTTAAAAAGTCACCTTTTTATTATTATTACATAATTGCACCAGCTCAGTGGCCCTTGAGGTTAGAGCCTCTGCCCTGAGACTGGGAGGTTGAGGTACAATCCCCGGCCAGGTCATACCAATGACTCTGAAAAATAATAATTCAAGTTTATTCATATAGGACTTTTCTTTTTGGATGTATTGGCTGTAAAAGGTTGATATTGCAACTCTAGATTCAATATTCAAAGTAGAAGTAGTATCTTAAAGTTGCTTGCGGCTAGGGTTTGTGGTGTCAACTGTGGAGTGTTGCAGTTAGTGTTCATTGTGTGTATGGGTATGGGACAGATCTACAGTATAGGAAGGTTTGCTAGATCACTGGTTCTCTGGCCCAAAATACCAAATGGACCCAAAACAAAACCGGGTCCTTTGTTTGAGAAGCACTTTGCTAGATTACTGCTGTTCTTTTTCTTCTCCTTTTTTTGCATTTTAAGACTGTTTCTCATCACCTCATGAATGACGTACAATGTCTCTGTATTCTTAGCAACATTCTCATGAATGTTTATACCATGGACTGGGGGATTTCCAGCAACATCCTCTAGTATCCGACTCCTTCAGAGTAGCTGCAGTGAAAATAGTTTGTGTTTAATCTTTTCTGGTTGCAAAAAGTTTAATTTGAAATTAAGTCGCAACTTTCTTCCTCACCAAAGATTGTGACACGTCGTTTAAACACAGATTTATCAGCTGCTTCCCAATGGAATGGGGCTTCTTTGCCTTGGCAAAGTGGAGGCGGGTATGATGATGCCATCAGTGTTGCTCTGTTCCGGTTAAATGACATGTCTGTGTGTGACTGAGAGAGACATACACACACACACACACATCCTGTACACACACATCTCTGTCCATCTCTGATAATTGTGGCTACTGGCTCAGTGGCTATATAACAATCAATTGAAGCACGTTAGGGTCATATAGCAACATACTAGTCACCAACTAACAGACAAACTTAAACAATTCTGCTACACAAACAAACACATGGACTGACTTACTTTTCTGCTGTCAAAACAGTTTCCTCAAACGCAGGAAAAATTCCTTTAACCAGTCCGGACGTTGAGAATGCGTCATTATTTTGGAGATGATCCAATTTGTTAGTTTTTAAGCTTTTGTAACTGAGCACCTTGAGGACTCTCACCTGTACTTGAAGTTGATAAACTCTTCCTTGTATTTTCATTTACACATCATGCATGGGTTTTCAGGTCACAGTCAGGTTATTTTTGTTGTATACATTTGCAAAGAGAGGGGGTGGGAGCGGGGTAAACAGCATCTGAACTGAACATACCAGCATATTGCATAATAGTAGAAAATAATACTTATTTATTTGAATTGCTATTTTAGTCTGGAGTAAAACGGGTACACAATACATTTTGGGTCACAGATCTAATGTATGTTTGCGAAATACTACTCTATAACATTGTTGGACCCTTATTTCCTGGCAGGATACTACGCCCGGGTTCGAGGAGTGAACCACCTCCTTGATGCGTTCATCAGAAAGACGGAGTGTAACTGTCAGATTATCAACTTGGGTGCCGGTCTAGACACCACATTCTGGAGGCTAAAGGTACACATCAAGGCAGCCATGTTGACTGCCAGTCCAGAGCATGGTTATAGTAATACTATATTATATTAGTAATACTATAATAAAATATTAAGTATAACTAATTAAATAAAACTGGTACACTGCACTGTAGGATGGCAACGGAAACGAAAGTGAGGATATCAACCACAAATGGACCCCTACATCACCGCAACTAATTGAAGTTGTGTTGGTCGGGGTGTGTGGTGTCTGTCTGTCTGTATGTCTGTCTTACAGGATGAAGACCTCCTACCTAAAAAGTATTTTGAAGTTGACTTCCCAGTGGTGGTGGCCCGGAAGATCCACAGTATAAAGTAAGTGCTGTTGGCTTTTTGTGTTTGTAATACTGGCAGTACCCATTATCAGAGTACTCGGAGGCCTGCCTATGACAAACAACTTTGGAGATTTATATTTGGGCATAAAAGACACACACACACACACACACACACACACACACACACACACACACACACACACACACACACACACACAGAGAGAGAGAGATTCCTGAATTTATAGATGGGCTAGTGACCTGTAGCGGGAGACAGAGACAGAATTGTGATAACGGTGTGTAATGTTACTGTTTTTCTCTATTTAGGACAAAACCACCTCTATCAAAACCCCTCATCGAAACCCACTCCACGGACTCCTTATTATTAGGTAATACTGAAAACGCATTTCTAGTCATTAAAAAAAAATATATGTTTAGATTTTTTTTTAAATGATGGTTGTTTTCTTGGACAAGTGTGTGTAATGCGTATGAGAGACATGAAGCTGAAGGCATGGCAAGGGGTAGAAAATGCAACACAGGTCTTTGGCCGTAATTGAACCAAGGGACTATGATGCATTCTGAATTTATACCATTCTTATTTAGTTTTAATCTCTTCTTACTACTCTCATATTTTACAGCACTGGACCTAAACTTGTTTTAGTTTTCATGCACCTGATTTATTTATTCTTTAACCGTACACATGTATGAAATATGAGTGAATAAAATGGCAACACACAGTTCTTGGCTGGAACTCTTTCAGAATATTCTCAAACCTTCCCTACAAAAGAAAAATCCTCAGTGTTAATTTATCCTTTTGTAGCTCAGAGTGTACATACAGTATGTGTGATTCCACTTGGGAAAATTGTGCAATCTAAGTTAAATGAACACAGAGCGTTTTACTGCATAGTTTTCTGCCTTTGTGTTCAGACAGCCATAGCCTTGACTCAGACCGATTCTGCATCATTGGAGTGGACCTCAGAGACATCTCAAGTCTAGACGAGAAACTCAAGAAGTTCCAGATTAACCCAGAGTGAGTTGAAATACATATCCCTGTTGGGAGAAACCTTATACAGTATGTCCTAAATTATTACTAATCAGGAAATGGAAAAAATAATCTGTGTCAAAAGGTTCCAATGTAGTTATTATTTAGTCACAAGCTCTTGTTAATACCTTTTCATTGGTTAAATATTTATGAATTTCACTCCTATTGCAGCTATATAAATGTTTTTGTTACCACCGTGATCTGACTGCTCTGGTGCGTTGTCCTCTTAAAACATAAGCATTTGGCAAGAGTGAAGGGTCGCACTCAGAGTGACAAGATATGTCAGATTGTTAATAATGGAAAAATATGAAGATACGTTTCGGCTATCCAGCCTATAGCGTGTACTTCCTTTTTGCCAGGTGCTTGAAAAGCGCCTGGACTACATCGGCGACTGTAGTAGACATGTTTTCACGATTGGCAGCCTCGTCTCTAGGCTGCCTCTAAGCCAATGGGCGACTTACCCATAAAATCCATACTCTGAATGTCCACAACGTGAAGCCGTGAGCAAGGCAGAGGCTACAGCACACAAACTGATTATACTGTAACTGTAGATGTTCTTGCCTTTTCCAGGGAAATACTAAATGCAGCCTCTGGGCATGGAATGAAGGAGAAGGCCGTCCCCATATCCTAATCCTAACCTTAACTAAAATGAACTTAATAAACCTACACTACACATAAACTCTAATAGTCAATTTCCATGTTAAAACGTAAAAGCAGAATAATACCAGCACTCATGGAATGCCCTTCTGCCGGTAATTAGTGTGTTTGCCGATAGGCAAACATTATTTCATACAGAAGGATGGTCTTCCTGCTTTCAATGTCGCACCTCCAACGGTGCCCATGGTGGACTATGCATGGCCTGAGCCAAGCCTAAACCTGACCGCATAACAAAAAGTACGTTTTGCTGCAGGGTCATCAACTGGGTACCACCATTCTAGCCTGGCTAATAAGCCAGACCGAATCAGCCTAGTCTGGCTTATTAGCCAGGCTACCACCATTCATGGATGTTTTGCAATTTAGCCAGAACATCTCCTGGTGGCGGGGCAGTGAACAAGGACATCTCCCTGACACCCCCTGCAGCGCAACTTATTTTGATGTTCCCTCATCGTCTAATATTGTTATTGGTCTTTTTGTTCTCCTCTGATCGGACGATGTTTACACGCACCACTGCCTATGATTGCCCTCATATGATTGAACAATATACGGTGACATCACAATATGTGTATCTGTCCTTTCCTCTTCTGATTGGACAATATTCATATATAGGCAACCACACTCGCAATTCCCCAGGATTGCATCTTTCTAGTTGTTCCACAATGCCTTCCTCTTAAAACATACCTGTACATTCTCTTATAACATCAAATTGTATTCTCCACCAGGCTACCCACGCTGCTTGTGTCAGAGTGTGTGCTGGTCTACATGACCCCCGCCCAGTCCTCCAACCTGTTGCACTGGGCTGCAGACAACTTCCACACTGCCATGTTTATCAACTATGAACAGGTAACTGTAAGACTTTTTGATGGTACAGAAGAGCACAGTGCTTGGGGAATTCTTCAACACACAGTGTGTTATAAAGATCAATAATGTGTTATGTGGAGAACGGTTCTTGATTACAGTTATTGTGTGAGTTTGACATGCTCTAACAAAACCTAAAAGCTTGAGATTTGGCTTTTGAAAATGAATGTTTGACTGAAATTTGCAAGATGTTGGGAAACATCACAAACTTGGTTATTGGGCTGGTGCTGTCTTACATCTTCCATCATTTTGAAGTATGGACATTTTTAATTCTTTCAGATTCAGTTTCCTACTTTCCTTCACATCCATACATTGATAATTCAGCTTCTTTGTTTTTGGTTTTCATATGTTGTTCAGGCTTGTTGTCATTCACCTGATAATCACGTGAACACCCAACATCCCTGTTTAGAGTGGACCAAGTACAAAAATACCCCATGTCCAATATACTACATTATGTATAAAGAGTTTATTTGGATAACGTTTCATTATCTCTGTGATGCACGTGTATTTACTACTCTACCACACTACCAGAGGGCGGCAGTGACTGATAGAGTGGCCGGTAGGACGGCCGGATGGGAACCGTGAGGTTCCCAGTCCGATTCCGGGCTCCCCCGGAGTTAGTGTCAACCCCTAATTGCTCCCAATGTGCAGGTTTGGTGCAGTCAGGGTTCAATTTGCTGGCCGGTTCATCCCAAACACTATGAAAATGGGACCCTATACCTCCCTGCTTGGCACTCAGCATCAAGGGTTGGTTTGGGGGTAACATTCCTGTCATGGCAGGGGGGTGTATTTGTACATCAAGCCGCCTCACGCTGCAGAAACAGTTGATAGGCTCCTGTTCTATGGGCCACATGGCTCAGGAACCGTTGGTTCTCAAAGCTACTTGCTTCTCTTCTTATTTGGTATTCTTCTAAACTGTTTTAATCCAGGTGAACATGATGGATCGTTTTGGCTATGTAATGATTGAGAACCTACAGCGAAGACAATGTATCCTGGCAGGAGTAGAGGCCTGTCAGTCTCTGGAATCCCAGGTAACTCACATTATCTTCTGCCACATGAGCTGATCCAGCTGATATTGTTTCTATTAGCATTGCTGAAACATGCTAACAAGCTTGTTTCTCAATTCTCAGTAACTATAGCGCAGATTAGAAGAAGAGTTGAAAACCTTTCTACCAAACTTTACCAGGCCTGCTGTAGGCATTGCTTAAAGGGATATTTCACTTTCAAAAAAACTTTTGGTCATTTCATCATCTACTCAGACCTATGTGAACACCCCAGACAGTTTTTAAGTTGCTTTATTCAGTAATTAGATATTTGATATTCATTGTATCTGCCCCGCCCCCTTCCTATACAAACCCAATATAACTTAAAACTCCATTTTCTATACAAACCCAATATAACTTAAAACTCCATTTTAACCATGATAGATTCATCGAAAACACCCAACCTATTTTCTGTTGACTGATAATGTCCTTCTAATAAGTGAGGGGGCCGTGGTTTGTCATTTACTGTTTTCATTTATCTTTAATTATTTTTGATTTTGTGAGGAGGAGGAGGAGCTGGAGTTGCTGGAGGTTCTTTTCCAAAAGAATTATTAAAAATAAATGACAAACACCTTATTATTTATCTCTGTACCTATTACATGCAAACAGAAGAACTCAGATCTTATGTAATAAGGTAATATGACTTTAACTCTGTCATATTACCCAAGGAATATGATCTGTGATCATGACTATTACTGTGTCTACCTGATCCTGGGATATCTTTCAGTGAAAATCTCAATAAAAAGGTTTATAAAAAAATAAATTACAAACCACGGCCCCCTCATGTATTAGAAGGACAATATCAGTCAACAGAAAAAAGTTTAGGTGTTTTCGATGAATCTATCATGATCAAAATGGAGCTTTAAGTTATAATGGGTTTGTATAGGAAGGGGGCGGGGCAGCTAAAATGAATATCAAACGAATTACTGAATCAAGCAACTTAAGAACTGCCCGGGGTGTTCACATTAGCCTGAGTAGACATTAAAATGACCAAACGTTTACACGTTAAAATGACAAAGTGTGTGCGCGTGTGTGTGTGCAGAAAGAGCGGTTTCTGAAGACTGGATGGGAGCATGCAGATGCTCTGGACATGATGACTGTATACAGTGTTCTTCCACAGGAGGATATAATAAGGTAATCCAGTTCCACCTCATCCAAGACTTTAAAAAAAAGGGATATCAGTACTGCTCGGTTCTATCCCATATGGGTCCATTGCTGCATAAAATATATAGCTGTTATGGGCATCATTCAAACCCTGTGAAAGGTCTGAACCTGGAATGTAAACAAAGATGTTCATAGTTGTTATGTATGGAATGCCACACACATGAAGCAACTTCCTCCTCATTCCAGTTGTATTCTAATACACATCATTGTTCTGTCTCATTCTATTACGTGTATTCGGTCTCATCCCATTTACTGTTTGTCATTTGCTTCCAGAATTGAACATCTGGAGTTCCTCGATGAGCGGGAACTGTTACAACAACTCCTTCAGCACTACAGCATCTGCTGGGCCACCAAAGACAAGCTTAAACTGGGTAAGGTAGTTGGCTTTGCTTTTTCTTTGCTTTCTTTTTTTATTACTGTAATGTTTGTGCAATGTTTCACCAAGTTCTTCCACCAAGTTCTTCCATCACTATGCTCGATTCGCCAGATAATGTACATTTAAAACCTTAAATATGACTGTATAAGACTTAATGATCTAAGTATTGTAATATTGTTACTTTATTTAATTTCCAAATAATGATAAAAAAAAGTCTCTTGTATTTGAAAGGTTGGGAGGTAAAAGGGGGCTGGAATGGTTGTAGCTGATTGAAGCATGATGGAACTCTTCTCTGATGGAGGGACTTATTGAAAACAAAACTCCTGATAACGGTTTCATTATGCTCTGAACCTGCCTTGTAATGCGGTCTTGGCCCTGCTGCTTTGCACACTTCAGATTCAGCGGAAGGCTTTGCTTAGGTGTTTACTCATGAAAACACAGGGCTGTCAGAACTGTCAGTGTGGCTGTCAGAGCCGTGAAAGACAAGGAAGACAAAACAAATCTAAAAACGAACTATTCATCTGTAAATAACCATTGTTTTGCTCACACTGTTACAATCCATCCAGTGTTCTAATATCTCTAATATTATCTTCCTGCTGTTAGCAGAGCATTTGGGTACTTGTACCTGTATGGCTGAGTGACAAATGATTGTCTCTCTTCTTGACACACTAGATAGATGTTGCAATATACCCTGGATGTTGCACAGATTAAACCACACTGAGCTATGATACTGAGCTGTTGATATGACCCAGTGGATCCCAAACTTCTCTATGCTACCCAGATTGTACATATTACCAGTTACCCAGATTGTACATATTACCAGTACTAAGCATGGACACCTGGTTGAAAGTGGTTAAACATGATTTTTTTTCTCTTTTAGTATACTTTATCAATGACCCCCTCCTTTGCTCACTTCCTGTTAGCCTGGAAACCAGTTGGAGGCACACGTTCTCCCTCTGGCTATCATCCTATATGAGCCGGATTTCCAAACATCACCAATTACATAGGCATGTCAGGAAGTGACTCACATTTTACTTAGGAAGGCTCTGTCACGCCCCACCCACAGACCAATCGCACAGACCAATCAGAAGCCACAGTGCCTGGGTGTCCGAGACGGACCCTTTCAAATTGGTTGATAGCCAAATGAAGAAACGAAGTGGAGAAGAAAAACAAACACTGAACGAGCGCCTCCGTTTGACTTCCAGGCTAACGTCTTGCATATCGGCTGGGTCCAGACTATGACATCATTCAGATGTCATAGTCATCATGACATGAGCCATCTTCCAGGAGGTACAAACACCTCTGAAGTCTGTCTAGTGTCTAGTGACCATTTATAAACACATTTATAAAAACAACCGCATAGAAAGGGAAAAATCTCCATACCTCCGCCAGAAATTCTCTGCGTCGCAGGTGATATCCAGGTATTAATTTAACCATCTGCATCTGTTCCAGTAGTGCTGCTGGCTATAGTGTACCCTGCTTCAGTCAGAGCAAATAACGCAAGTGGTGGTCCGTCTACCGTTCATTTATTTCTTTTTTCGGTACCAACTGATGTCAACCAAACTGATGTCAGTTCTGGTGTAGTATGCATCAGGCTTTATTCATTCAACCTTTCATCCCATAAATGCACTCTTCCACACCGATCGGACTAGCATGGGGTCATGCATGCTTTATACTGTCCCTGGAGCATTTTACTGTAAGCATGTTTTGTTTCCTCAGGTCTGTCACAGGTGTCGTTTTGAGTGTGAAATCAGAGTGCTGGTCGATCGGTGCGTGCCACAATCAACGTTTGCCGTAGGAAGAGGAAGGAGAGGCACACGGAAGAGGAAGCCGTCTCCTCCGCCAAGCTTGTCCTCTGGAAGCAGTAAACGTGTGGATTCTCTAAGCATCAGCAGAAATAGCCCTCCTTTGTTTTTCTTTGCGTCCCTGAAGTGTTCGCAGCATGTTCTTTTTTTGGTTTGTTTTGTGCCATGATTAAGAGGGGGTGATTTACGTGATGCTACAGAGGGTGGGACTAGAGCGTATCCTGTATAAAGGAATGTGTCAGATCTTTTCTAATCACAGGATGCCATTTTGTTTATTTAACAACTTATGAAATATTAGTGTCACCTGCCTAGCACTGAGTAGGACTAGGACCCCCCCTTTGCTGGCTGCTAGGACCACTGCACCAACAATAATGCTGTGTTCACTTAAAAATCACGTAGATTAAGCATCTTTCCCACGCTAATGCTTAAGCCTGATTTATACATACAGTAGGTGCACATCAGTGTCGCACACCGAAAAAATCAATCTTGCAAGCTCACAACAAATCGCAGCATGACATGTTATGAGCTTGTAGAGCAGCTCTTTTTGGTGTGTGACACCAGCACAACAAAGTATAAAACTAGTCAATCAGTAAATGGACCTCTTGACCTTGTCTGATTCAGTATTTGCCGTTTGGAAGAGCAGGCTGTTTGCGTTCACGAGCAGGTGTAAATGATCATGTGTCGACTCTGTGTAATCCGTTTTGGTATGTTTTGGATGATTGAAGAATGTAAAGAAGTTTTAAGAACTTCAGAGATCTTGTGATTGCCTCTAGGGTTGCCACATGTCCAGGATTCACCTGGACAGTCCAGGGATTTTGTTGTCGGTCCAGGAAGAAAATTACAAAATGCCCAGGAATGTGAGTATTTTTGAGCGTTGGCTTACATTAATCAATTAGATGTATACAGCTTCCAGTTTTACTTCGTTCCTACATGTAATTTGAACCATAAACGGAACATCACTTAACTCATGTGGAAATGTCACAGCCAGAGTGAACATTTTTCAGTAGAGGTTATGCTGCTATGGAACAATTTCACCATAAGATTTTGCCTATACTATCCTAAAGTTATATACTTTTTGTTTGTTTACCACAACTCATTTTAGTCATCCAGTGCATAATTCACAAAGCTGACTTAATACACTAAGCTGGCTTCTGCACTAGGCATATGTATAACCTGGAACCCTTTCAAATATGGAACATAGACTGAAGTAAAAGAATCAGAGTTTCACTCTGTATAAGTCTGACTTAGTCAGTTTGTCAGCATCATGTGTGTCTGGTTTTTACAAGACTGAGGTGACAACCCCTTGTACCTCTGTGTCATTTGTCTTTCGTTGTGCCATTGTTTCTTTGTTTTATTTATTTATAAGTTGTACTTCCCAGAAAGATATTTTCATAAAAACAGAAATCGGGCACTATATGTTCACCTGCATGCGTCTTTTGTTTTTTAGTATTGCCTGATTTGCATAGAATTGCCAATGCTGGCTGATTTGCCTGTAACACATTTTCTATAAAAAAAAGAAGACAACATAAATAAATGTGATGGTAGGAACTATTTTTCTTCAAATATTAGAAACTGAGATACCAATTTCTCATAAGACGATGAATGCTAATCTGGTGCAGTTGAATAAAGATGTCCTTTTTGTGTAATCACCAGTCACATGATTATTTTACATTATGTTACATACCTAATACCTTGACTTTTAATCCATGTTGGTGTTGCATTCTGAATTCAAAATGGATTAAATTGGGACCATGTGTCATTCATCTGCTCATAACAAAATACATACATACATGGATGCACCTGGGACGTATCCTCAGTGATGTATCCCAAGGTCATCGGGGTTTCGGGTCTCCCAACATCATACCCCTCACTCAGGTGACCTAGCCGGGGTGATCAAGTCCCGACTTACGTCCCAGTAGCTACCCTCGATCAGACCCATTAGGGAAAAACCCATGGCCACACAATCCGTTCCTCCTGAACTACTCTGCCGGGACTGGGGGGTACCATTCTGGCGCGTGGAAGGACTAGGCTCTGTGGGTTGACTCCTGTCCGGGCCCCTCCTACGTCTCACCAGGTCCACTCCTGCTCTCACCAGGTCAGGCCCTGTGCGTTGCACCAGACTCCCAGCACCAGGCACTTTATTCAGGAATGGTGGATTCTCGAGCCGCAACGGTTCCGCAGGCTCCACCTTGCCCTTGGTGGTGCCGCAGGCTCCGCTTGAGGCTTGAATGGCCCTCCTAAAGGCCTCACCGTGGGTTTGTTGGGCTTCTTCCTCACGGAAGACAGAGGCTGGGGCGCCAACCCATACTGCTCCCGGGTGCCATCTACTTTCCGGCTGCCACCCGTCTCTCCGGTGGTCACCAGACTATTCCTGGTTGTCACGTAGTCTATTCCTATGAGTCACTATAAATAGAATAACTAAAACAAAATACATACATACATGGATGCACCTGGGACGTATCCTCAGTGATGTATCCCAAGGTCATCGGGGTTTCGGGTCTCCCAACATCATACCCCTGACTCAGGTGACCCAGCCGGGGTGATCAAGTCCCGACTTACGTCCCAGTAGCATAATCATCATAATTAATGCATAATGTCACTTGGCGATTATAAAGATATTTTTATTTGACTATTGACACAAAATGTCAATCAAGTACATTTGGCATTCAGACTGCAACACCACAACATGCATGAAACGTTGAGTATTAATGCAATCCAAAGCCACTGGATGTTATTGAATGCCAAAGTCAGCATAATCCTATTGAGGGTGAGATTTAATCGTCCTTAAATCTCACCATCAGTAAAACACCTTTTATATCTGCTACTGGTAGCTCATTAACTTATCCGCTGTAACCCTTTTCATCAGGAAACGACAAAAATGACCTTGTTTTAACCATCAATGGTGGCATTTGGTCATGTGTGATAATGGACATCCTTTTGCATAAGTTAAAATAAATGTGTCATTAAAAGGATTGTCATTGCTTCCATACTGTACTTATTTTGAAATGCAATCTGTAAAACAGCTCAAGGTGTGATCCTTCTGGATAGTGTTGTCTTGTAATGACAAGCTCTCCCTCATACTTATCTGTCTCTCTGTGTTCTTCGATAGCCAATAACACCAAGAGCTAATACTTTCTATGGATTAGTGCCAATAACAATGAGAGCTTGAATAATACTGAGTAGGTGGGGCAACAGAAACGACCAGGGATGTGCGTGTGTCCTCTCCTGTCTGCATCAGAAAGACGTCCACAACTTATCTGAGCATTTGACCAGTAGAACCAGCAGGTGCACCTGACACACCACAACGGTCAAGATGTCTGGCACAGAGACGGTCAAGATGTCTGGCACAGAGACCAAGCCGGCGGTCTTCACCATGGCCGAGATGCAGACGGAGCAAGAGACTCTCAAATCAAAGAGCAAGATGGTCAACATGTTTGAACAGATTGTCCAGCCATGTATGGCCGAGTTGGTGGGAACTACCCTCTTTGTGTTCATAGGTTGTGCCTCAATAATGGATAACACTGCTCCACACTCCATCCAGCCTGCTCTGGCACATGGGCTGGCACTTGCAGTGGTCATCGCAATGTTTGGACCGATCAGGTAAAGCACACAGAAATATCTGAGTGTGTAAGCTTTATATGTGGACTATGTAATGGGAACTTGATCTTGAATGTAATGTTGACCGGGCTAATGTTTGTAAACCTGTGGCTCATAAATGGGGGCCTTAACAGCATCACATCTTCATTGTTTAATTTAATGAGAAAGAAAATGTTATGATCAGTTTTTATTCCCAAAATATTACGAAGGTGCATCCTACTGTTGCCCAGACAGAGCTTATACTGGTTAACGAAATGTACAGTTTTAATCTGGTACCGTTGTTTCTGTGGAGATATGCCCACCCAAAATTCCAGACAAATCTGTCTTGTATGGAACAGAATGAAATATGCCATTTGATGTATGCTGTTACCCAAAGTGTGGGTGAAATAGAATGCAAATAGAAGAAGGAAAAGAATCAGGTGAGAGAGTTGACCTAAGTCCTAAGGTGATGTACTCTATGGTTTCAGTGGAGGGCACTTCAACCCTGCGGTGTCTCTGAGTGTGTACCTGTGTGGAGGAATGAAGCTCGCCCTACTGTTGCCCTATGCCCTGGCTCAGTTTACTGGAGCAATGATTGGTGCCGCTTTTGCCCAGGTAGGAGTCAACTGGTCTTAGTATAATGTCCCAGTTTGTCCCACTATGTAGAGTGTTTTTTGTGCAAAACGAATGCTTCGAATGGATTCAGAATTATGAAAACCCCCTACACGTCACATGCAACTTAAAGCATAATGAAATGTAGTCATTTTTGCCTTATATAAATGGTTAATGGTGGCCATATGGATTGTGGCAACCCCAAAAGTTGCCGGCTCAGGTGCCCTAGCTAAACCATTAGACTCTAATGATTAGAGCATGCCCTGGGCTACATCTGTGCAAAATTACAGATTGTGCAGTTATAGGTAATAACACAAATCGGCCAGTTATAGCACCACCATGAGGCTGATATGAAAATGTTCAAGTGGCATTTCTTCCTCTGGCCCAGTGGGAATGTGTGTGCAAAATTTCATGGAAATCATATGCTGTGTTCATGATTTGAGGCATTCTGTTCAAAAACGGAGCATTCCTGCGAAATTTGGAAGCCAATCTTAGCCAATAAGGATGATAAAGTATGATAAATCTGAAAACCCGTTTCATTTAATGGCTATAGAGAGACTGTGTACCGTTTTGTGTGATGTTTGGACAAAATCTGTAAGTGTACCGTCAAAAAATGTGTTTTACAAGAATCGGCCTCCTGGTGGCTCTATAACAGGCTCATGTGAAAGATGTGGGGCAGAGGTTCATCTCTGGCATCCAGGGAGTGTGTGTGCACTGCAATGCTGCGATCAAGCCAACGGTGCCAGAGATTAGCTGATCACAGACGACGGACGGACGGACGGACGGACGGACGTACAGACAGACAGACAGACAGACAGACAGACAGACAGACGGACGGACGGACTGAGTGCAAAACATACTGTACTCGCCCCATGCCTTTTTTTTCTTTCTTTTTTTTTAAATTCGATGCAATTGTGAACAAATAGCCAAGTAAGATAAGTAAGATACATATCCATTGGCCAATCAAATGGTTCACTGCAGCTCAACAGTCAGTGTGAGGGGTGGTCAGGAGATGTCTAAAGGCTTAAAGACCATTGTCTGTGATGGAGTCCACTACATGCTCTGGTAGGCTGTTCCACACCTGGACAGCAGTGTGGAGAAAAGTTCTGTCCAATGTGCGTGTTTTGGAGCCTTTTTGGGCCTTCAGCCTGATGGAGACAATTATAATATAATATAACTAACCTAATCTCTCTTATTTATCCAGGTACTTTTCCCCGCTGCACGGTACGCCTTATTTTCCGGCGGTGCCTTCATTCAGGTGAAGGGCACAGAGTTCTTTGCTGGAGCCACTGTGGCGGAATTGATGACGACCTTCCTCCTCACCTTAGTGGTGTGCATGGTAGCTGTCAACGCCCGCACTCATTCCATGCTGGCTCCCTTCACCATCGGCCTTACTTTGACTGCTGGTATTCTGGCTACGTAAGGCTCAGAGCTACATGTTCTTAAATAATTGTATTTGATCAATCATTGCAAATGTATAATAGATTAGGTTTTTCAGTACACAGGTAATATTTCTATGTTCAGAATTATTTTATAATTTGTTTTGCAGCATGGCTCTTAGCAGGCGAGCCATCTTGAAGAGGGTTGGTCTGTGTGTCTGTATGTCTGCTGCTCTAATCGCAACTGCCTGTTATCATTTCACCCCCTCCCTCACCCCACCCCCCTCCCTCAGAAAGCAGGGATGAGATCCCTGATGTCATAGTAAATGCGACCCGCTGTCGCAGTTAAGCCCATATTTGGATATCCCCGATTTCATCAATATTGGCCAACAACCCTACATCTGATCTCAAAAATATATGGATATATGTCAGAACCTGTTCTGACATTCAATATGTTGACCCTCCCCACCCATCCTTCCTCTTTGATGTCTCCCTTTTGACTTATACCTGTCCATTAAAATTTCAAACTCTAGACGGGCCTGCCCCAAAGTTATTAGTGCAGCCACGCCCGGCAGCCGGCGAAAACTAGAATTCTTAACAGACCCGAAAATTAAGGCCCGGCCCAACCTCGTTCTCATCAAACCCTGTACACTCAAGACACTGCCCCCACCCTTAGATCTCCATATATGGAGCTGACCTGTTCTGACATTCCATATGTTGATCTGACCTCATCACATACACTCAAGACATGCTCCTTATATGGCCAGTACAGAAGTCAATCCATGTTGATCTGACCCCCCATGCCAAAGCGCTAGCGCTCGCCCAGCAGTCTGCCCTCAACGAGGCGGATGCGTGCACACGATTTCGCCCTTTAGGGCGAGGTCGCTTCTCACCCTCAGGCGTCTTACTGGTATTCATACTTTTACTGTAATCAGAAATCTGCTCCCATTTTGTTTGGCTATATATATATATAATATATATATATCCTTGTGGTTTCACCCAATATTTGTGGTTTCAGAGCGTCAGTATCTGGTGGCTGCATGAACCCAGCTAGAGCCTTCGGCGCTGCAGTGGCAGCCAACTTTTGGGATCATCACTGGATCTACTGGGTTGGACCCTTCACTGGATCACTGCTCACTGCCATCTTTGTCAGGTATGGATAAGCTAGTAGAACTAGCCATCAACTGGGATCCACTGACCCTGGGGTCCACAGGATATGTTATGGGACTCTGGAATATTCTGGGGAATTTATAAACAAGTCTTTTCATATTTTGTATAGGCGCCTAGAGTAATTTTGTGGTTGTCTGTTATTTTAAGTTGCAAAATGATAGCCGGGCCAATTTACTCGACACACTGATTTTGTGCAAAGGGAGTAAAATGCTGCACTTAAATTAGATCCATTCCAACTGATTGATTAGGTAAAACGTGAATGTCTTTCTAGATTGTTTATAGGTCAGATAATTTTTGAAAGATGATTTTGAGAGTTATTGACACTTCAATCATGTAATCCTATCGCAAGGAAATTTGCCTTTTATTCTAGCAAACATAACTTCAGCATATCTATCATTGCCTATTTATGCCAACTTTAACTTTCACAGTTTCACAAAACAGCCACCAGGTTGTGCTTTAATTGTACTTTTCTTTATAATCCAAGATATTGTGAACCATGGTCAGAGCAAAATCATGTGTTAGTGGGCTCAGTAGATCATCACTGATGATACCTCTCTTCACTCCCACACTGGTTGCTGTTGCTTGTTTGGACAAACATACTCTCTCTCCAACTAATACCACTCGCCTCCTGCATGCCATGATGTAATCTATTCAATTCTTATTTTAAACTTGGCCTCAGTAAAAAGTAACATCTTGGCTGGAGGGCCTAACGTGTTTTTTTTGTTTTTAGTTTTTTCCAAAAGTTGTTTAGTTTTTTTGCATTGTTTTGCAAAGTCAGGACGAACAGAACAAAACAGTAGGAAACCAGGGCAGAACGAGGAGGAAGGAGCCTGCTGGTTGGTTGGGCAGGGACCAATCAGAAGTCTGACAATGGATTGTAGTCTAGACAAACAGACTTCAGAACTAACTGAAGTTCAGAGCAGGAGGGGCGAGCTTATCTTGCGACCTAGACCTACGTTGTGACCTACTGTACGCGTTTTAGGTCGCGACCTAAAGCTTTAGGTCACAAGATGACGCTGTCTCTCGTTCAATGTCTGGTCAAGAACACTTTGATGAAATGCATTGCTACAATTTGGATTTACCTGTTCTTTCCGCTGTGCTACCTGCTTTGAAGACGCCTCCGCTTTACCAGCCAACTGCATTTTGAGAATAAAACTTTCATTTTTTTACTTACTTTACATGTTTTACTAATGTTGTCAAATGTACCATTCACAATGAAAGTTGTATTACTGGTGACTGGGACAGTAGTCTATGCTAGTACAGGGGGTGGACATTTGTTTTCCAGATGGCCATACTGACTTTGATAATGTGCGTGAGGAGCCACACATTGGTCAAATGAATTTAAACTTGAGACACATACGGCTGAATTATATTAGATCCATCTGCATGAATTTGGTAGACATGACAGATTGCTTAACAGTAGGCTATTTGCCAGGCCAGAAAGCCTGTGTCCTTGCTTCCTAACACAATCTAATTGGTCTGATACAAAATGTTGACTTTTTCTTTACAGCTGTATTACATCACTCTGGTGTACCCTAATTGATAATGATTTTGGAAACAAAGGTGTTAACTTCAATCAATGGCAGTTCTGACATCCATTTACTTATTTCTTTGTGTTCTTTATTGCAGATTGTTGTTTGGAGATCAGGGGACTCGAATCATGATGAAAGAAGACTAGAGAAGGCCTCCAATTGTTTTATATATATATTATTTAAGACAGAGATTGGATTGTATAACTGAAAACTGTCCATCACTGGGTTATTTAAATGTAGAGCATTTTTCAGAAAAACGGGATGGTGGGGAATGTTTTGCCTATGCGCAAAATACGGATGCAGATTGCACAAAATACGGATATCAGATTGAAAGTGGTTTATAAATATGTGGTTGCAGACTAAGCAAAAACGCATATCTATAACATGTGTCACATGGACGGGCATGGATTGAGATGCACTCAGCGACAGCTTTGATCTGAAATCAGATTAATCTGCAAAACAAAAGTTCCATAAAATAACAGAATTTGAGGTTAAATATGAACACTAGTGGGTGGAAAAAGTTTCAAACCCCTGAAACCCCACTTTTGTGAACTGAAATATTTGTTTATATGGCTGGAGCAATTTGTATGAAATGTAATAATAAAATCTATACTGACAAATGATTAAATGTTTCTGTTATCGGTTTACCGTCTTTTTTATAATCATTGTTTGGTTCAAAGTTCTTGCTACTTTGCAAGGATGAACTGAACTGAACTGAACACTGAACTGCAGTGCACAATAAATCTAGATTAAAGTCATAATAAAGGAGTGCCCTTGTCTGCACTTAAATATAACCTTAACATGCTGTAGCAATATACAGCCTCCTTCTTTACTGTCAGAACATCATTATTTGTGTTCCCAAATTATGCATGTAGGAATGTTTCTACACCCATCTCACCCCATAGGACCCCCATGAATGTATGCTATGCCAGTTGCATTTGCATACACATAATTTACAATTACAATTTACAATTTAGGCATTTAGCAGACGCTCTTAATCCAGAGCGATTTACATTAAGCAATAACAAAAGCATGGCATACATCACATATATAAAAAGTAGTTATCATGAATCATGCGTAAACTAAGAACGTAACAGTGGAGTATCTATGTAAACTATACATACTATATAATATATTATACATGTGTACTATAAAGTGCTATGACTACATAAAGTGCAATTCTAGAGCTGTCTACGTAACAAGCTATAAATCTGTTTAAAATACTATCTAAGTCTACATAATGTGCTATCTAAGGGGCTAGGCTAGGGCAAGTGCTACGGGCCATGGTGGAGTCTGAAGATGTGGGGTTTCAGACTACGGCGGAAGATAAGATAAGCATGCCATGAAGCCTGTGTAATGTTTGCACATATGGTACTATATATGCATGCGTTGGTCTCTCGCATGCCTTTTTCAATGTCTTAATTCAAATTGATTCTTCTAACAAATTCAGTTCTGAATGAATAAGTATTCAAGGGAGTGAGGTACTATACTTGGAGGCTGTGACAGTCAAGGAGGAGTAGAGAGAGGGCTACGGTGGTATTTCATTCTGAACCAGATCCACAGACCCAAGTTTGTGGATCTGCAAACAAACAATGATGATGTCTGACTGTAGGCCTACCTTGATTGTACTGTTACATTTCTGTCTAAAGTATTCAATTAATCAATCTAACTCCAATTGCACCTCTTTCCACCCACTTTCAGTAATGCAGAGAGGAATCTTTGATCATCCCATGTCCTTCACTACTATTTGCTTAATATCAGATTAGATTAGCAGCATCAAACGTTTCAATACTGTCACTTTGATCCCTTCATGTAAAACTGTCCAGCTTTATCTACACACTAGTTTGGACAAGATGCCAAGAAGTGGGTTCGAGGTCAGTCTACGTGCTGGTTTGAATGTCTTAATGGTGTACTGTAATAGGCCGTCTTTGAGGTTTTACGATATGTGGTCATATCAGTCCAGCTCTGCCAGATTTAGTCATTTATAATATTGTTCACAGACTATATAATCACAGGTGCCAGTGTCGCGTCTGACAGTCCACAGAGAGTCGTGGCCTGGTGGTTTGGCAGGCAGGTCAAGAATACCTTTTTACCCACAATGGCATCTGAAAAAATGGAGATGGAGGATACTGACTCCACACTGATGGAGAAGGACAAGAAGCCGCCTGCCGCCAGACCTCCCAACAAGTTCGAGAAGATATTCCAGCCCTGCCTGGCGGAGGTCGTGGGGACCATGTTTTTTGTGTTCATTGGCTGTGTGTCTGTCATAGAAAATGTGCCTGCAGCAGGAAGGGTGCAGCCGGCATTGGTGCATGGACTGGCTGTGGCAGTGATGGTTGCTGTCATGGACAACATCAGGTTTGGTTCTCTTTTTTAATAAAATAGATTTGCTTTACAGTTACACTGACTTACACTGAATATGGAAATGCTGCTTTATAGTATTGTTGATTCTCATTTTCTTATGCATCCTTTGGAAAATACTAAATGCATGTTCAGAATAGAATTACATCACCTTCAGTGCACATATGCTTACAATGGAAATTTGCTCTTTTGTTTTTTTGTTTCTCACTCTTCTTTTCTCACTCCACTCCCAGTGGTTCCCATTTCAACCCGCCTTTCACCATAGCCATCTACCTGTGTGGAGGCATGGAGCTAATAATGGTGGGGCCCTATCTCGCCAGTCAACTCATCGGAGGTGTCATTGGAGCTGGAATGGCGAAGGTCAGTGTCAAATCCATAGCCATTGGTAAATGTACCACTTGAACCAGCTATTTTGAGGCAATTTGTAGGTAGGAAAGGGGGCGGGCAATAAAGGTCAACAAAGTATATAGGGTTTAAGTAAATATAAGGTTTAATATAAAGCCATGTCTACATAATTATTCAAGTGAAACTGCTGTATAGTAGGACACTTTCTAGCTGTGAAATAATGCATTTTATAGTGTTTTCTTGTTGGGTCTTGTGGGTGTGTGCAGTTGATATAGGCATAGTTTAGCCTAATAGTTTTTTTTTTTTTTTTTACAAATTATTACATTTAACATTCAAATACAGTATACATCTATTTTATTATTAAAAAATATTTCACCCTAGATGATGGTACCTGCAGACCGTTACTTCAATGCCACTGGGGCTGCTTTCGACATTCTCAAGTCAGAAGACCAGCTAGCAGGAGCCATTTTTGGAGAAATTGCCATGACCTGCTTAGTCACTATGGTGGTGCTGCTAGTGGCAGTCAACAAAAAGACAAAAACCCCTTTGGCTCCCTTCTTAGTGGGCTGCACTGTCATCATCAACATCCTGGCTGGGTAAGATAATGTGAATGTGGCAAACTTGTGGAATGGTGCACAGAAACATCAATACTGTGCATACGTTTTTTTTTAATCATCTGCTACTTTACTTGAGTATTTGTGTCTTTGGATAGCGTTACACGACTGGACGAACTAACTGACGGACATAGCCATATACTTACAGCTAAAACCTAAAAAGCTGTATTGGTCTTCACCTTTAAAACACCATTTCCACCATAGTCTCGTCTTCTTAAATAGCCAATTTTAAGAAATATAAAAGCAATAAAACTTTGAATCATAAAATATATATATTTAAATATTTAGCCAACAAATTTCCCCCAAAAAGCTCTTATTGTGCTCTCTGTTCTGTTCCAGTGGAGATGTATCAGGGACATGCTTGAACCCTGCCAGGGCCTTTGGTCCAGCTGTGGTGGCCAACTATTGGACCTACCACTGGGTTTACTGGGCTGGACCAATAGGAGGAGGCCTGCTAGCCGCTGGACTTGTCAGGTAGGCTATACAGTAGGTGCCGTATGTGCGCCTTCCCATGTACTGTGTAAAAAGCAAAAAAAAGCTATACAAAAAGATCTTGATAATGTTTTTTTTTATTACAGGACCATCCTTGGTGATGAAAAGATTCGGGTTATTATGAAGTGATAAACGTCTCTTCTCTGTAGATGTTTCTCTTCTGAAATGTTGCTTGTGTAGGCTAACTCTTCTTGCATCCCTGTGTTTTCTATTGTTTTCTATTGTTTTCTATTTTTTCTTCTTCTGAAGAAGTGCACTTATTATCAAATAAACAAGGTAACTGAAATGTGTCCTTTTTGTCCTCACACACATTTGGGAATTGCAGTGTAATAAATTGCAGTTTGATAGTGTTGGTGGGCATGGGCAACATTGATGTAGCCTATACAGGCACTCTTCTTCTTTTACCAGTTTAAAGCTGGAAAACACCCTGCATTCGGTGCTGTTGTTTGAACCAGTAACACTTCAGTCCAGTCACCATATTGGTCAATGCTGACCTGACACCCAACACGGACTCTCTTGCTCCCTCTCTGTCCTTTTGTATTTTAGTTAGAGTTATAAACTATAATCTCACAAAACTACCCCACAGTCAACAATCTCTGAATTAGAAAATTGCGGGAGACAAGAGTCTGGCTTGAGATTAGGGCAGAGGTCTTCAACAGGGTAAGAGAAGAGAAAGGCTGAATTTTCTAATGGAAATCCCCAGATGATTAACAGAGAGAGAGAGAGAGAGAGAGAGAGAGAGAGAGTCAAATAACACAAAGATATACTGTACATAAGGCGAAATAGAAATAGAATTAGAATAGGAATTAGAATTATGCTTCTTGTGCAGTAGAAAATCATTTGCAGCAGAATCACATTGTGCAGGTGAGAGACATCGCTTTGCATCAAATATCAAATATTTTAAGTGTGCCCCATAAGCGATGTTGTGTAATCATTCATTGTAATATACTGTAGGCTAATGTGATAACAACCTCTGTCACTGAGACTGACATGGCGACAGGGCTCAACACTAGTTCAATGGTTGACAGGAGGAAAATGCTTCATAGTTTAGTAATAAATAATAATAATAATAAAACTTTATTTGTATAGCACCTTTCATGACATGAAATGCAGCTCAAAGTGCTTTACACAAAAAAAGAAAGGCAGGGCATAAACAATACAGTGAGGACATGAATATTTTAAAAA
Organism: Electrona antarctica; assembly: GCF_951216825.1. Classification (NCBI taxonomy): domain Eukaryota; kingdom Metazoa; phylum Chordata; class Actinopteri; order Myctophiformes; family Myctophidae; genus Electrona; species Electrona antarctica. The sequence continues at coordinate 18,653,676 of NC_136805.1, forward strand.
AAAAGACAAATAATCAATTAAAAGCAAGGGTGTAGAAGTGGGTCTACTATGGAATAACTAGTGGAATAACTATTTGAAGAGGAAAGCTGTTGTTCTTCATTACTGCCTTTCATTGTGTCCAAACGGCCAATGACCATATAGGCCTATATTTCTTGGATTTTCAGATGAAGACTGAGACACAAAAAGAATTTCAGGTCAATTTTAGACTTTCAAGATGTAACACTGTATTATTCCCAAAGGGCACTTTGTCGCACAGTCAGCAGTATCATTAACATCCAACACACGGCAATGAGAACAATTACACACAAACATATGTCTGCTACACATTAAAATAGTGTTACTTAAAAGGCCAAAAACGGCAGGGAGGGACAGATGATTTTAAATCTTTTGGTATGTACTGCATCTTGGCAGGCAGATAATTTATATCTGCAACCAGATAAAACCAACCTGAACTCACTGAACAAGGGGCGACTATGATCAGCAATAGCCTAATTGACTGAGCCTTCTTTGACTTTACATTATCCGCAAATAAAAGAGAAGGTTAAACAGATTCAATAATACAAGAATATAACATTCTCATAAAGGTGGTGTAAACACTGAAACCTCTGAACTAACTTTCATTGTAAATACACTGAAGGGTCTTTGCAGGTGCAAACAACATCAGTTTGCACCTGCAAAGGTTAACTTATCATGAATTATTGTATCCCAAATACTGTAGAACAGCCTGGCCATGAATAGAAAGAGGCTTCCTGAAGTCCATTTTAATTTCCTTTGTTTTAGACACATTTATATCCAGTCAATAAATTAATCCACCACTGGACTATGGTCAGTTTCATCGTTACACTATTGTGTCCATGCTCAGTGAGCATGGACACAATAGTGTAATCACCTGCCAAGTGCCAACTTTATGATTAGTTCTCATGATGACATACTGTAGGCCTATGTGTGACATACTAATAAATCCATGCATGGTCAATGTTGTGGATGCTGCATGGTAGTAAATGTATTCAAATGTGAAGCAGCTGGATACAGTTAAAAGCTGCAGGAGAAGTCAATAAAAAGCAATCATACACATTTCTTTGCACAGGTAATCCATGCCCATATTTAAAAGTTGCTTGTGGCAACCTCAGGAACCCTAGAGAGTTATCGATTTCGTGTTTTCCACATCATATACAGTTGGAGGCCATCGATATTGTCCTTTTCTTTTTGCTGAGGTTTGCGTGATCTGCGCAAAAGGACAGTTAACCCATTTTGGGCGGGAACCCCTTTTGGTGTTTTAAACATTGTTATAATTTAGCTATTGAAAAATAGCAGATCTACAAGCTCATAGCGCGCCACCGAGTGGCGCGCTACGAGCTTGTAGGTCTGCTATTTTTGAAAAATCGTGAAAATATTTATTTCAGAAAACTGGAGGATTTAGAAGGATTTTTTCAAATTTTGAGGTCAGGCCTAAATGGGTCAAATGATAAGGGACAATATCGGTGGCACCCAACTGTACATCTCAAGCAGTGCAAAATCAACATAATTGAACTCCAGTATACCCAATTCTCCCTTTGACCCACCTTTCGTCATTCCATCCCTTCCCAACCCTTCCTCCTCCCACCGTCCTATTAATTGAGCAATAAGTTACACAACACATCCATTGCATCATTAATCATTAAGATATTTTAGATCTGATTATATTAAATGTGTCCATAGTGAAATCCTGCCTTGTTGAGCATGGTTAATTCTAGCTGAAGTCGGAACACAGTTCCTGATAAGCAATGTCCAAAGATCTCTGTAGCCACAAGCCAGTGTGTGATGCAGTAGGCCTAGGTTTCCATCATTGGACTATAATCATTTTGGCTGCTGTAAGTCCTGTCAGCCAAACATTGCATGATTTTTCAGTAAGGGACAATAGTCATCAGTTAAAGTGACTTGTGAAAACAATACTTTATAGTTAAAAGTCGACTGCCAGTTTTAAAGCCTTGTCACTATCATGAATATATCTTGCTCTGTCTGCTCTGAACAATACACTGACAGTTCCTTGCTAAAATCACGAGTATTAAAACAATTACTGGTATATCACAGTTCAGAGTGATACTCCCCTTTGGGGATAGACTTCATACCCTCCCATGCTGGTCATAAATGACCATTGCATCAGAAAGGTTTCTACTTTGTCCTAAATGTAGCAATTGATTCACTTCTTAACTTGGCTAGATTATTCACACAAAAGTGCAGCATACCGGTATATAGGACTATTAAACTTTCGAGCTATGAAGTGGATCTGTGTTGTGGCAAGTTGCAGAGCAGAACTCCTACAGTAGGAGCTACAGAACCTTGCCTGGGCCCTTCCTGGTGGGTTGTAACAGGCTACCGGCTACATCATCATCGACATAATGCTGGGTGAGATAGTAATGCGGCTATGGCCAACTTTAGCCTTGAGATAAGAGAGGGGTTCCTCCCCTCCCTCCGCCTAGGTTAAATCGGCCTATATTTTATATATTACATATCTATGGCCTAATGTTTGATGGCTCTATGTTATAGTTGCATAGTAGTGATGATGACGAACACAGGACATCGATGCCATCTTATCCTCACAACAACTCAGCCTAGCTAACGCTCCGAAGTGTCTGGACTCTGGACCCCTCCTGTGGCTCCCAAGCTGTGGAATGACATCCCTCCTCAGCCACGACTGCAGACTCACTCCCCATTTTTTAATGGGGAGTGATGCATGCACCAATAAAATTGGCCAATATGAGCTTGTGACATGTGTAAATAGGGGTTTTGGGGGTGCTGAATTAATTTTCTGTAAAAATGACTGCTTTTGTATGTCCCAGACACAGTAATAACTAATATGTGCAGAAAGATTTGCCATAACTTTTGCTAATCTTCTCTAACTAAATGTAATGTTTGTGTAGGACAAAGTTTGTGGACAAAAACTAAAAGCTGGACATAGGAGGGCATATTATTGACACATTGAATAAAGGACAATGTTTAAGTTTTGTATCATATTTATTATTTTCACCATGAATGATATGTAGGCCTTTCATGTAGGCCTTTCCAGGGCAGGCGCACCTTATCTGTACTTGTCAGAGAGGGCCAGGGCTGCGAGGTTCAGGAACTTATCCATAGCCAAGTGCATAACAGGAGTGAACTCATCCAGTCTTGCGTCTCACAATCCACAGAGATACATGGACATTTGGTTTATTGTTACATTACTATAACAGGGCAACAGGCAGGTCAAGAATACGTTTTACCCACAATGGCATCTGAACAAATGGAGATGAAGGATACTGACTCCACACTGATGGAGAAGGGCAAGGAGCCGCCTGAAGCCAGGCCTCCTAACAATTTCGAGAAGGTGTTCCAGCCCTGCCTGGCAGAGATCGTGGGGACCATGTTTTTTGTGTTCATTGGCTGTGTGTCTGTCATAGAAAATGTGCCTGCAGCAGGAAGGGTGCAGCCGGCATTGGTGCATGGACTGGCTGTGGCAGTGATGGTTGCTGCCATGGCCAACATCAGGTAGCCTATGTGTTGTTTCAAATATTTTTTGTTGATTCTCATTGTCTTACTACGCATCCTTTGGAAATTGCTAAATTCATGTTCAGAATAGAATGACATCACCTGCAGTGCAGCACATTATGCTTAACTTACAATGGAAATATGCACCTGCTCTTGCTCTTTGTTTCTCAGTCTTCTTTTCTCACTCCACTCCCAGTGGTTCCCATTTCAACCCGCCTTTCACCATAGCCATCTACCTGTGTGGAGGCATGGAGCTAATGATGGTGGGGCCCTATCTCGCCAGTCAACTCATCGGAGGTGTCCTGGGAGCTGGAATGGCGAAGGTCAGTGTAAATTAACCACTTGAACCCTAGCATCCCTATTCTGGGTTGAACATTCCTCAAAGATAGCAGATTGCCAAGCAGATTGCCAAACATGTCACATTGCAACACAGTGAACCTGATGATCAGCTATTTTCGTATAGTGGCGGGAAAAAGGATGGTCAAAAAGGTAAGAAATCACATCTGTGTGAAGTGAGGGGCGCTAATATATTAAAGTCTAACTCATGTTGATTAGGTGATGTGGTGATGTAAAACAAACGGTGCTAACACGAACATTAAATGCCATTAACAATAAAGAGACAATATAACGTAATGAGGCACATTATGACGTAAATTTTCCCTTCATTGTCAATGGCGTTTACAAAACAAACATTGAACCTGTATAAAGGAGGGGCTATAGCGCCCCTCAAAAATATATTGGGTTTTAATAAATATAGGCTTTAATAGAAAGCCATGCATGGCTACTCCTACAACTGGCTTTGTTAGTGCAGAAAAAATGAGCATGGTTGCTATGTTCACCCTGTTCACCCGGGTGTGATTTCATTACATCAGAGATCAGACATGATTTAATTACGTCAGACAGGCTATATAAGACCTTACACCACTCAGTTCACACGGGTGTGATTTTTTTCAATTGAAACTGCTGTATAATAAGACACTCTCTAGCTGCAAATAATGTATTTTGTGGTGTTTTCTTATTTGGTCTTGTGTGTGTGGCTTTGACGTGCAGTTGATATAGTTTAGCCTAACTGTTTCTTACACATTATTACATTTAACATATAGGCTAGTACAAATATACAGTACAAATCTGTGATTTCATTATTACAAATATTTCACACTAGATCATGACACCTGCAGACCGTTACTTCAATGCCACTGGGGCAGCTTTCAACATTCTCAAGTCAGAAGACCAGCTAGCAGGAGCCATCTTTGGAGAAATTGCCATGACCTGCTTAATCACTGTGGTGGTGCTGCTGGTGGCAGTCAACAAAAAGACAAAAACCCCTTTGGCTCCGTTCCTAGTGGGCTGCACCGTCATCTCCAACATCCTGGCTGGGTGAGATAATGTGAATGTGGCCAACTTTGGCCTTGAAATGGTGCACAGTAACTTCAATACTGTACTGTAATCTGAATTTGAGTATTTGTACTTTTTTTGATACTTTGACTTTCACTTTGACTCACTTTTTGACTACATTTCCAAAACAAATATTGCAGTTTGACTCCACTACTTTTCCAGAAAGGGGAAAATGATATATTCGTTGACCACTTAAGTCTTATACAAATATATTGAATATATTTTAATGAAATGTCAATACAGCAATGCTGATATAAAAAACAAAACGCATTTTGTATTTTTTTTTATTTTATTTTTTTCAATACTTAAATATTTTCCAAAGCATGTACTTTTTGAATACTTGAGTCACTGCTCTACAGAGCATGGAGTTGCACAGGTAATTCCATGGCAGTCCAGCCAGAAGTGTTATAGATGGCTGGACAAACTGACGGACATAGCCATCCTTACAGCAAAAACGTATAATGCTGTATATTCACCTGTAAAACACCATTTCCACCATCTTACACGTATCTTACACGCCTTCTGAAATAGGACATTTCTAAGAAATATACAAATGTTTTAATATTTTGGCAAATTCTGATTAGCCAACAACTTTTACTCCAAAAGCTCTTATTGTGCTCTCTGTTCTGTTCCAGTGGAGATGTATCAGGGACATGCATGAACCCTGCCAGGGCCTTTGGTCCAGCTGTGATGGCCAACTATTGGACCTACCACTGGGTTTACTGGGCTGGACCAATAGGAGGAGCTCTGCTGGCTGTTGGACTTCTCAGGTAGGAGGCCTGGTATGCCTTCCCATGCATGAACTGTGTAAAAAGCAAAAACACCTACAAAAAATATTGATTTTTACTTTTCTTTTTTTTTTAATTACAGGACCATCCTTGGTGATGAAAATATGCGGCTTATTATGAAGTGATAAACTTGTCTTCTGTGTAGACGTTTCCCTTCTGAAATGTTGCTTGTGTAGGCTAACTTCATCCACCAGCAGATGTCAGTAAATACTTGAAGATGCAATTTCACTATAGGTAAATGTATAGTCCCTATTGTGTTTTCTATTGTTTTCTATAGTTTTCTATTTGTTTTGCTTCTTTAGAAACTGAAACTGAAAATGTGTCCTTTATGCATAGACCTTTGGAACATTGCGGTGTAGTGCCTTAATAAATTGCAGTTTGACAGAGTTGGTGGACACCATGCAAGATTTATGTAGGCCTACTCTACTTCTCTCACCAGTTTACAGCTGGAAAAAAGCCCTGCATTTGGTACTGTTGTTTTGAACCAGTAACATTTGTGTCACTGGTGGTACTGTAGGTGATGATTTTAAATCGATTGGTAGGCTACATAAGGTGGTCCCTTATTGGCAAAGCGCTGCACCAACATGTGATTGGTTAACCGATTTGTTCGTTTGGCGTAAGTTTTCCCTTCAATGGCAATGGCGTATAATGGTTTAGCGGAATTATCAGCTCTTATCATCATACAGATTCATCATGCATCATCTCATACTGGCCAATCAGCAATCAGAATTCCTGTTGCCTTGCATGTGATTGGTTACGTACAAGGTTTCTTCGACTATGCATGCACCTCTTGGTACCACAGCACCTCAAAGGCCCTTAAAACAAGGCTCCAGACTTCCCAAAACAAACTGGTCAGGCTACTACTTGGCCTCACTCCCCAAACCCACCTCACCCCTGCCCACTTTGATAGGCTGGAATGGCTTAGAGTTGACGACAGAGTACAGCATCTTGCAATGGGTCTGTTCCACAAAATTTGATACACCACCAAGATACCCATGTACCTGTCTAAATACTTCCTTAATGTTAACTCAGTCCACACCCACAACACCAGAGGGAGTTCAACAAACCATGTGCAACCCAGATTCGGCACAAACAAGGGACTAAATTATTTTCGCTCAAAATGTGGAACGCCCTACCAACAGTCATTAAGACATATGCGAATCCCTTGACTCCTTCAAAAGCGCTCTCAAAGAGCACCTACGAACGGCTGCAATTCAAAACTGGCCCCGTAAAATCTGATTCCCCCACCCGCCCCTTTTCCCCCTCACTGGACATGTTTTTCCCCCCTTTTTTACCTCCTATGATGATTTCCTGTTTTTGGCTATATAGAAGTGTTGTTTGTACGTCTCTGTTATGATGAATTGAACATGGTGGACCCATATTGTAAACAAGTGTAATGATTTTATGGTGTCGCCCACAGTTAACAGTTTTGTATTGAATTGTGCTTGAAATGTAGGTCTACTGTAATTTTCCAATCTGTTAATAAATCAATCAATCAATCAATCAATCAATCAATCAATCAATCAATCAATCAATCAATCAATCAATCACTCTTGCCCAAATGTGCCCAAATGTCATGAGGTCATGCAGCACATTTGGGCACATTTGGGAAAGTGGCTAAGGCCCAATGAGTGTTTTTCGTGCAAAACTAATGCTTGGAATGGATTCAGAATCATGAAAAACCCTGTTTGACACATTACATGCTTCTTAAAGCATGTTAAAATTAGATTTATTTTTGCCAGATAGGGGCCTATAGGTTTTTAATGGTAGCCTACTCCAACTTTCAACCCCTGAATTTACTATGATCCTGCACAGTTTATATAATACTATTTTTGAGAGGTTTAATGTTTGTCTTTAGTTCAATATTTGTTTTAAAAACGCCATTGACAATGAAGGGAAAAATCTAATGTGCCTCATTACATCGTCTCTTTATTGTTAATGGCGTTTAATGTTTGTGTTGGCACCGTTTGTTTTACATCACATTACATCAGCTAATCAACATGAGTTAGACTTTAATATATTAGCGCCCCTCACTACACACGGGTGTGATTTTTAATATTATGCTTTTGCGATTTATTTTGGGCCACGCCCCTTTTTAGCTTAGATTGACATGGCCTAAATTTCATTTTCTTTGTTTTAGACACATTTATATCCAAGAAGGGGTGTTTTCACCCACCCCAATTAATCCACCACTGGACCATGATCAGTTTAATCATTACGACATGGACACAATAGTGCAATCAGCTGCCAACTTTATGATAGTCGGTCCTCATAATATTAATGACATGGACAATATACATGTGTCCAAAACGGTACCAGGTCATCTCGCCCCTTTGCCAACTCGCCCCAGCTTTTTTCCGCCGACCTCACGCCGACAGCTCGGAGCGGCGGTTCTTGTATTCTTTATTTTGTTTTACCTAGGCCGCGCTGTTCCGCCGGCTGTAACCTACGCCCGGGGCGAGTTGGTAAAGGGGCGAGCAGTCTCGTATTCGTACAAAACAATAGTGGTGACTGAGAGAAACTGAGAAGCACACACCCCGGTATAGCAGTGGAAGATAAAAGGGCATCCGATAAAATGCCAATATGTTATTTAGATATAAGCATGCCATGTTGTTTAGACACGTATTCCCCTACTTTGTAGCAATGGTTTTCTTTGCACTCTATCTCGCATTTAAGTTGTTTAGTCGTTTAAATGCATCTGCTGAATTGCAAATTTACAAATAGTAAACATTAATTTATTTTCCTGTTGGCCCAATTACTGTAATTGATTAACTATAATATTGATTTAAAAATGAATTTCTTCATCTGTAAAACAAACTTTATTCTATATTACGACCACCTATACCTACATTAATATAGCAGCTGTTGCCTATATGTCTGTTTAAGGAAGAATATGCTACACATTTAGAGATAAGTTCGCTTAAAACTAATAAGTATAGGACTATTATCATTTTGCCTATCATGCTGCTCTCTGTCCCGTCCTGATCCATTGGAGATGTAGGCCTCAGGGACATGCTCCAACTATTGGACCTATGGGTTAACTGCTGTGCTGAATTTATTTTTTATCTTTAAAATAAATAAATAAATAAATAAACAAACAAACACCAACATATTGACACATTGAATAAAGGACATGGTTTAAGTTTTGTATCAATTACATATATTTATTATTTCACCAGGAATGACAAGGATAAATGTGGCCTTTCACTCGGCGGACTGGTCTGTCAGTCTATCCAGCTGGGGCAGGCGCACCTTATCTGTACTTGTCAGAGAGGGCCAGGGCTACGAGGTTCAGGAACTTGTCCAAAGCCAAGTGCATAACAGGAGTGAACTCATCTGGGAAAGACTTGGCAATTGTCAAATGAAGGTTGAAGATCAGGAACTGTGGACAATAAAGAAAGCGTATTATGTCAGAAGTGATCGTATATGAATAGGCCTAGGTATATTAATGAATCTGACCTCAATCAATCTGACAAATAATTGCATTGTTGGAAGAGGCTATTATAAAATAATATTTAAAAAATGAATTGATAGTGTTGTCTAGGGCTTGGCATCTGTCAAACAAGCCAGCTATCACTGTCATCACATTATTAATTTGACGAGACGGATTTATTTTTATTTGATCTCATCTGCACAAATATATCATTCTCAGCGGCTCAGCCATGCACACCATATAGTTATACCAGTGACTATAGGATCCGTCGGTGTCAGTCTTGCGCTCACCTTGAAGTTGACTGGATCCACACGGAGCTGGAAGGCGTGCTGCTCGCTCAGAGCCAGCATGTCTTCGTCAAGGGTGTCCATGTTAGCCACGGCGCTTGTAATAGCGCCCATGATCTTCTGGGCCTGTTTCTTCACATGGGGGCTCTTGGGGCTCAGATCGGCTCCCCAGTGAGCGAAGTAGGACTTGGTTTGAGGCAAAGTAAAGAACATCCTGTCAAACAATCAGAAAACGTTAAAAATCGAGAAATTCGATGTTTTCGTTATGCATTGTCATATAGCGTATAGGCTATATGCTTATTTTATTGAACTATTAATATTATATGTAACATATGCATATATATACCTGGAAATAGCCTCAATTCCGACCTGTTCCTGTCTCCTTTGCACCATGGCCCACCCGACCTTGACCAGGCCCTTGTCTTTACTGCTCAAACTCATGGTTCCCTCTGTGTCTGGTGCTGAATCAAAACTAAAGGGGAATGAACTGGCGTGGTCTACAAAGCCAGCATGCTTTTATATTCACATGGTTTCGGGAGGGGCGCCTCTTGAATTGGTGCCAAGTCAGTGACGCAGGTTCACCCACCCATCTTCCATCTTCAGCTGATATAACCATTCATGGAGGAGAGCCAATTAACATAATTATGAAAGCTATAGTAATAAAGGAAAAAAATAGTCCAACGAAATGTGTGAAATAAAAAAATGTATATATACGTTTCCGTTTCCGTTATTGATTAAACAACGGAAATTTAAATATATTGATGCACAGAAGAAAAAAACGAAAATGTTAATGCATATAGCATGAAAAATCATGTACTATAGGCCATAGTACTATATACTCTGTGTGTGTGTGTGTGTGTGTGTGTGTGTGTGTGTGTGTGTGTGTGTGTGTGTGTGTGTGTGTGTGTGTGTGTGTGTGTGTGTGCCATTTGCTGATGGTCAGACGTTCTGATCTTGTGGCTGAATGTCAAAATTCAAGCAACATAGTATACTTCTGCACTTGCACACAAGTATAGGCAATAGGCTACCGGCGCCGTCATGGTAGAGCTGCCGACCAAACCACACATTTATCCTCGTAGCTTATTAGTTCGAAAAACGACGGCCTATACCCTAACATAAATAATGTAGATTGTATAGCCTATATGGGTAGCCTTCAGGCTTCAAAATTCTCCTCTCCCAGAATTGGACCTTAGCTGATGTATCATCATCATCATCATCATCATCATCATCATCATCATCATCTCCATAAACTGATACTGAGCTAACACGGCGAGCCGCGAAAGACGAAGTCGGGGTTACGAAAAGCGATTGTAAAAGTTACTTGGTTCCCAGTGCCTCTCATTAAAACAAATACGTTACTGTAGTGTCGCCCTCATTTCAGAATAATTATTCAACACAATTCAACTTGTTTGAACATTCAATGGGAGAAAAAAAGGCAATAAAAACGTCGGACTATAGGCCTAGTCTACTTCACGTGTAGCCCATGAAGCCCATGCCAAATCAACTGCATGTGTGTGATGGGGTGAGATATAGCCTTAATTTTATATAGCTTTCTTTGCATTGGCATAATACCGTTTTTTCCGTTGGGGTATACGTCTTTGAGGGCTAAATAAATTGGAATTAGGCTATATTATTATTATTAAATATACTAACAGTAACAATTTATTCCGTACAGTCAGTGTTATAGCCCGTCAAGCCCGATGACCTTGGGATACAATACCTGGAAATAAAAACGTCTGGGTTTCCGAGGCTACAATACCACTGACTCTAAGGACATACATACGTCCCAGGTGCATCCATGCGATGTTTTTTTTTCGTTCTGGCCTGCTGCATGCATAATATAGTTCAGACAAGGAGATTGAGGGCATTATGACATGCCTTAATTCAGTATATATATATGGGGGGGGGGGGATAAAATGCCTTATATTAAACAAACAAACAAACAAACAAACAAACAAATAAATAAATGGCTACAGTATTAGCCACATTATTCAGGCACTACCTGAATGTGACACGATTTTATTCAAACACTTTTGCATGCAGTAAAACATGTTGGTTCCTGCATGTGATATGTTGCATTCTGCACGTTTAACAGAATACATATATTACACGAACAAACGTGTTTTACGTATAGGCCTATGCAAAACAGATTGAATAAAATCGTGTCTCGTTAAATTTAGTAGCCTAATATGTTCTTTGGTCCACCAGTGACCACCGAATGCCATACTAAATAACGCAGGGCATCGTTATCACCCTTTTCTTAATCAAGAAGCTTACGCATTTGGTCCTCTCGTTGGCAGGGTGGGGGTGGCACATGCTGCTGAAGATAACACTTGTGTGTTTATACAGATAATGTGGCAATATTGTGCCAGCTGGTTTTAAAACGTATAGGCATTTTGAACCCATTTACTGCGACAGAGTTTAATTTCCCGTCGGAAGAGATTGAAATATAAATGTATAAATGTGGATTTTATTTTAGGCAGATTTGTTTGTTTGTTTATTTGTTTGTTTTGGTCCAGACCAGAGGGGCATGAGGGCAAAGGGTGGCGATTGGTGACTCACTTGAGCCACTGTGTTGCCACGCCACGCCCTTCTGCAGCACGTGCTGTCAGTAAAGATACTGACCTTGGTGGTGCGTCTCAAATCCAACCATCCAGAAACTATAGGCTATACGAAAACAAAGTTCAAGCTTATCGGACACCTGCATCTGCAACCTATGACAACTCGCCTTCTCGTTTAGGGCGGAGGAAGTTTCAGGGATTTATATAGAGCGAACGGGCCCTTTTGGGGCCAGAGACTGTTTCTAATTAGGCCTACAGTAACTCACCAAGAAAGCAAACATGGTTGTGTGGAGTGAAAGTGAAAAGGACTACATTAACCAAGTCTTTAGCAGTGTTACATTTGAAGACATCGGACCGAAGGCTCTGTCCAGGTAAAACTCCACTCGGAATTCGTTGATTTTAGGCTATAGTTTTAAAGTATTATTATTATTATTATTATTATTATTATTATTATTATTAGTAGTAGTATTAGTAGTAGTAGTAGTAGTAGTAGTATATAGCCGTAGTAGTAGTATAGGCTCGTAGTATAGGCTAGTATTAGCCTGCACGGTTATTATTGTTATTATTATAATTTGTATTATTATATTATTAGATATTTGAACATATGAGCTGTTCTGGACTGGTCATTCGGTTCAACATAATTTCAACTCACTCCGCAGGTGTCTGATCGTGTACCCATGGTGTCAGCGGTACTTTGGTTCCTTCGGTAACCTGTACAATGCCGAGGCCATCCAGAGCAACGAGATGATCGCAGCCCACGGCATCAAGGTGTGCCACGGTCTCGACAGGGCTCTGAAGAACATGGACAACATCAAGGAAACTTATAAGGAGTTGAGCCTTCTGCACTCCGATACCCTGCACGTCGACCCCGACAACTTCAGGGTAAAATTTATAAAAAGCATGACAGCCCATCAACAGTAGCTAACTTAACTTGAAATGATAAATGGGTTTTCATAATTTTCTCATAAATGAAACCCATAGGCGTATATGTCATTTATCTAATAGTGAATTTTCTCTGTCTCTCGCAGCTGTTTTCTGACTGTCTAACCATCTCCATCGCCGCCAAGCTTGGAACCAAATTCACTCCAGAAATGCAGACCGCCTGGCAGAAGTTCGTGCTCGTCGTTTGCGCTGCTCTGGGCCAGCAGTACCACTAAAGCTCGGTCTCTAGGCCTGAGGGAATTCAGCTTCCGGGTTGTTTTTGTCCTCAATAAAGAATCATGCATTTATTAGACGTAACCTATTTGTTGTCTTTTTTCCCTTTTACGCGTGCGTATTTACGCACGAAAGCAATTGTTGTGGTAATGACAGATTAGGCATTAAAGATAAAGATATACCATCATCCATATTTAATTGATTTGTCACAATCTTTGGATACATTTCTCCAAATTATAGGCAAAATAACGTTCTATATAAGTTAAGTGGTTTTCAAGGGTAACAGGTCAGGTCGCCCCAATTCCATCTCGCCCCGAACTCATAAAAATTATACTTTTGTAATTTCCATATTGCTGCTGATGTCTGAGGTGGCGGGGTCTTTCAGTAGGCTACCTTCATAATCATGGTGCTCAGTGACATCAGGTAGGCCTATAGGTTTGTTTCCTGCATGGGTAAAATATACCTGTTTTTAGTTGACAAAAGTTATGTTTAGTGTTCTGGGTTAAATGTAGGCCTACTTTAAGGTATAAGTAAGTGTTTTTTATTTATTTAAAGTAAGTGTTTCCCATGGTAATCATGAGTGCTTTGTTTATTCAAAAATCACACCCGTGACCCGTGTGAAGTGAGGGGCGCTCGTACATCATCATACAACATTGCGTCCTCACCTTCGTTAATCGTCTTCAATGTTTGTGTTTGTGTTTGTGTCGACGATCCATCAGAGGTTGGAATACGAGGGAACAGAGATAAGAGGTAGAGGGTTCAATTACCCAACATATGGAGGTATCACTCACACAAGTGAGAGTCCTGACCTCAAAGATGTACAGCCGTACAGGTCAGACAGACACCACACCATGGCTATGGTGGCTATCTTCAACACGGTCGTTTAGTGAGTTCTGTCAGTTTCGTTTATTTATTTTCTCTTGTCAAACAGAACCAATAGGCCTATAGACAGAACACTGAAGCTGTGTTCCGTTCTTAAACATAAAAGGACAAAAGAGAATACAGGCCTGTTTTTCGTTATTCTAAAATCTAAATGTCTTTTAAAGTCTAAAATCGGCACCTGTGTTCCGTAGTTCCATTATGCATCTGAATCCTAGCACATTTACCGGATACAGTAGGCGGGGCTCTGGACCGGATCTGACTGACAACATACAGGCTCCGTCTTGTTGGCAAATCTAGAACTTCCTGTTTGAGAGCTAGCAAATTTAAGACATCCGGTTGCTTTCAGAATAAAAGCGTCGTTAATTAAATAATTATTACATTACATTATTAGTATTATTATTACATTACAGTTATTGTGAAGACACACATTATGTTTCTGTGTAAAAATAAGTAATGAAATAACGTAAAAAAGTTATCTAAATGGATAAGTCTATGCACTGGAGTGCCCAAGTCCATTCACTGGAGTGCATGGACTTTATAAAGTGGATGCTGGACAAAAATCCCTTCTATGTATCGACTTGTGTGACATATGCACATGTCCGGGGAGACCTCCTCTACAACACCACACTGTCCGCTAAGCAGCAGAGGTGTAAAACAAAAATTGGCACGCCATACAGCGAGGTGAAAGATAAAAAATTATCCCATTTCCAGACTAAAGTCAACTAAAGTGGACACTAGACAAAAATCCCTGCTATGTATCGACTAGTGTGACATATGCACATGTCCGGGGAGACCTCCTCTACAACACCACACTGTCCGCTAAGCAGCAGACGTGTAAAAAAAAAAATTGGCACGCCATACAGCGAGGTGAAAGATAAAAAAATGTCCCATTTCCCGACTAAAGTCAACTAAAGTGGACACTGGACAAAAATCCCTGCTATGTATCGACTAGTGTGACATACGCACATGTCCGGGGAGACCTCCTCTACAACACCACACTGTCCGCTAAGCAGCAGAGGTGTAAAACAAAAATTGGCACGCCATACAGCGAGGTGAAAGATACAAAAATATCCCATTTCCAGACTAAAGTCAACTAAAGTGGACACTGGACAAAAATCCCTGCTATGTATCGACTAGTGTGACATATGCACATGTCCGGGGAGACCTCCTCTACAACACCACACTGTCCGCTAAGCAGCAGAGGTGTAAAACAAAAATTGGCACGCCATACAGCGAGGTGAAAGATAAAAAAATGTCCCATTTCCAGACTAAAGTCAACTAAAGTGGACACTGGACAAAAATCCCCGGACATGTGCATATGTCACACTAGTCGATACATAGCAGGGATTTTTGTCCAGTGTCCACTTTAGTTGACTTTAGTCTGGAAATGGGATATTTTTGTATCTTTCACCTCGCTGTATAGCGTGCCAATTTTTGTTTTACACCTCTGCTGCTTAGCGGACAGTGTGGTGTTGTAGAGGAGGTCTCCCCGGTAGCGTGCATATGTCACACTAGTCGAAACATAGCAGGGATTTTTGTCCAGCGTCCACTTTAGTCCACTGTAGTCTGGAAATGGGAAGTTTGACGTTTTTTGACCTGTGACCTGGTGCCAATTTTTGTTTTACACCTCTGCTGCTTAGCGGACAGTGTGGTGTTGTAGAGGAGGTCTCCCCGGACGCGTGTGTATGTCACACTAGTCGAAACATAGCAGGGATTTTTGTCCAGCGTCCACTTTAGTCCACTGTAGTCTGGAAATGGGAAGTTTTTTGACGTTTGACCTGTGACCTGGTGCCAATTTTTGTTTTACACCTCTGCTGCTTAGCGGACAGTGTGGTGTTGTAGAGGAGGTCTCCCCGGACGCGTGCGTATGTCACACTAGTCGAAACATAGCAGGGATTTTTGTCCAGCGTCCACTTTAGTCCACTGTAGTCTGGAAATGGGAAGTTTGACATTTTTTGACCTGTGACCTGGTGCCAATTTTTGTTTTACACCTCCGCTGCTTAGCGGACAGTGTGGTGTTGTAGAGGAGGTCTCCCCGGACGCGTGCGTATGTCACACTAGTCGAAACATAGCAGGGATTTTTGTCCAGCGTCCACTTTAGTCCACTGTAGTCTGGAAATGGGAAGTTTGACGTTTTTTGACCTGTGACCTGGTGCCAATTTTTGTTTTACACCTCCGCTGCTTAGCGGACAGTGTGGTGTTGTAGAGGAGGTCTCCCCGGACGCGTGCGTATGTCACACTAGTCGAAACATAGCAGGGATTTTTGTCCAGCGTCCACTTTAGTCCACTGTAGTCTGGAAATGGGACGTTTTTTGACGTTTGACCTGTGACCTGGTGCCAATTTTTGTTTTACACCTCTGCTGCTTAGCGGACAGTGTGGTGTTGTAGAGGAGGTCTCCCCGGACGCGTGCGTATGTCACACTAGTCGAAACATAGCAGGGATTTTTGTCCAGCGTCCACTTTAGTCCACAGTAGTCTGGAAATGGGAAGTTTGACTTTTTTGACCTGTGACCTGGTGCCAATTTTTGTTTTACACCTCTGCTGCTTAGCGGACAGTGTGGTGTTGTAGAGGAGGTCTCCCCGGACGAGTGCGTATGTCACACTAGTCGAAACATAGCAGGGATTTTTGTCCAGCGTCCACTTTAGTCCACTGTAGTCTGGAAATGGGAAGTTTTTTGACATTTTTGACCTGTGACCTGGTGCCAATTTTTGTTTTACACCTCTGCTGCTTAGCGGACAGTGTGGTGTTGTAGAGGAGGTCTCCCCGGACGCGTGCATCTGTCACACTAGTCGAAACATAGCAGGGATTTTTGTCCAGTGTCCACTGTATAAAGTCCATGCTCTCCAGTGAATAGCATTTATCCATTTAGATAACTTTTTAATTACTTATCTTTACACAGAAACATTACTTATTACTTATTTTTACACAGAAACATAATGTGTGTCTTATAGCATCGTTTAAATGCTTAATTAATCGTTTTAATGTGCAAATTAATCTTTTTTTCAATACTCTAGAGGGTACTCTTATTTTGAAGAGATCGTCCCCCGGAAGTCTTATATTTGCTAGCTTAGATTTGCCAGAAAAACAGTGCCCAACATGGATCGGGCGTTCTGCAGAAAAATTTAATAATTTTATCCCAAAATATGAATACAGGTTCATTAAAAAAAAATACATATAATTTTATACATTCTATGGTTTTTCATTAGCCCTGAAACATGACACTACTTATAAACTACTTATAAACAATAAACTACAATAAACATTCAGGTCATAGTGGCCATTTTATCATTTTTGTCACTATTATGGTTTCAACTACGCGCCCTTATCGGCTGGGACCGATGTGATTAAAATGCTTTTTATTGAACAATAGTGAAGATACGTGTTCTAATATCCACCCGAAGAGGATCATAACATCCTTGGCTCTGAGGGTGAGAACTTTATATTTAAAATCTGAACCTTTATGTAGACTTTATCGTTGTAAATATATCAAGGTGCGTTAAACAGAGTGAATAGTGTCATGACTGAGTGACAATAATTTTAATTTTTTTCATGTATTTTTCATTTTTTTTTATATATATTTATATTTTGTATTATCTTTTCTTTATTTACTATTATTTATTTTTTATATATTTTGTATTTATTTTTGCCCGCAAAGGCCGCTGGGAAATGCTGTGCTGTCATGGCGCCCAACATAAACAGAAGAGGAGGAGAATGATAATGATGACACATTATTGTTTTATAGTGTTTAGTTAACGTGTTTTATTCTGTTCCACGGCTGAACGTTGGCTCTGAATGGAACACGGAGACAGATAACCCGCTCTGTGTGAGTTGATAATCTCAGAATATTCTGTTGTTTGAGTTTGAAGTTGCTACATGTTGCTACATTCTAGCTATATGCTAGAAACAACAACAAACTATTTTACACGTTCTAAATGGGTCCAATTTGATCTAAATGGCGGCGTTTGTGTGATGAATATAGCTGATAGTAGGAAATAATGTTTGACCCAAAAGTACTGTTCCCTAGCAACGCATAGCCAAACAAATTATATTCCACTGAGCACACATTTCAACCCTTTTCATATCAAGGTCCATTGTGTATTCAGTGTTTGATTCAACGTACAGACCTAAATTAGGTGAGATTTATCCTCAATTTGGCCTCAATATTTTGTTGTTGGATAAGATTTGTCCACAATTCCATGCTGTATTGACGTTGGTACCATTAGGAGAGATAACTTCTGCTTTCTTGTGCGACGACTTATAAATTAAAGTAATGCAGATGTTTAACAATAATTTAAACTCTGCAACCAAATGGACCCGTACAGGTCAATTTGTTCATTTTACGCTCTCAAGAGTTAAGATCTAATAAGGGTCCAGACCATTAAAGGTTACCAACTCTCCATCATTTAGCTGGGGACCACCTGGAATCCCCCTCCAAGGACCACTGGTGGTCCCCAGTGGTCCCACTGGTTCAATAACCACTGCCTTAGAGCAAGTCTTCTCTGTAAAACCAGCCTTTTTGAGTCAAATAACCATGAACCATGTTTCACACAGACAGAGATGATGGCTGCTGCTGGCGGAAACGAAGCGGTCGAGCTACAACTCCAGATGCGACAGAACGCAGAGGAAGTGCACACCTTCATGAGGGAGCTGGACAGCTGGGAGACGGAGATCAAGATGAAAGACAAGCAGCTGAGAGCGGGAAACCTAGTGTCGCCAGTCTCTTACTACTATATTACTCTGTAGTGGTCACAGCTCCTTTACAGTAAGTCTCCTCCTCCTGTCCTCCGTATAAATGTCCTGCCACACCTCCACCTCTTCCTTGTCCATTTCCGTGTTGGAATGAGAGGAGTCAAACAAACTAACCCGGAGATGTGAATTTTGTCTCTATTGTCAGAATAAACAGAGGTTGTCTCCAAAGAGTTCTGGGTCCGTCTAATTAATATCTTCGCCAGTCATCACACAACGCAGAGTGAGACAGACTATACCGGTTAGGTTACACTAGTATTGATTGATTGATAGAAATGTTTATTTCACTTCAAAATGGGTACATTTCTCACAAAAGTACAGTTCAATACAAAAACTGTTACTTGAGGATAGAGCCAGAAAAGGCGCTAAGACTTGTTTACATCAGGGTCCTCCATTTCCTGTGTGCTCACTGCTCAGGGTGTTAATTTTAATAATCGATTTCGGGTCCTATAATCGATTAATCGGACCCATCCCTAATAAAAATTTCTGTTCCTTTATTGCAGAAAGATCTCACCCTGTGCGTAACAAGGATTACAAAAAGAAGAAAATGGCAAAGAAAAAATCGGTGAGCGGCAACGGCGAGACGAAGACGGCAGACTCCAAGCAAACGGCAAGAATAAAGTCCTACGACTACAGTCTCGTGGGATACATTTGATGTGGTAAGTGTCTATAAGTCAGTGGTTTTCAACCCGTGGATCACCAGTGGTCCTTGAGGATGGGGTTCCAGGTGGTCCCCAGCTCAATGATGGAGAGTTGCTAACCAAATGGACCCATGATATATAGATCTTTAATTCTTGAGAGTGTAAAATGAAACCAAATGGACCCGTATGGGTCCATTTGGGTTCATTTTACGCTCTCAAGAGTTTCATTTTTGTTAAACATCTGAATTACTTACTAGGGATATTTCACTTTAAAAAAAACGTTGTCATTTTATCGTCTACTCGCGGGCTCATGTGAACAACCCCAGATATCTTTTAAGTGGTTCCAGGTGGTCCCCAGCTAAATGATGGAGAGTTGGTAACCAAACGGACCCGTATAGATGGGTCCATTTGGTTTCATTTTATGCTGTCAAGAGTTACATTTTTGTAAAGCATCCATATTACTTAATTTACAAGAAGTCTACACAATTAGAGAACTTTTCACATTTGTCTCTCGTATGGTGCAACATCAACACAGCATTGAATAGAGCGTCGCAGTCCCGCCCCCTACCATGGACCAGGAAATGAAACCCAATGCATTTTTCCCATAGACATTTCTTAAAGTATTTATTTAAAGACGGTTACGCCGCGGACAAAGCCAACTCGAATCGTGACAACTCATGACAACACAAACAATATTTTGGACCAAAACGTCTTTAAATAAATACTTTCTGAAATGTCTATGAGGAAAATGAACGGAGAATAATTTCCTGGTCCAGGGTAGGAGGCGGGACTGCGACGCTCTATAGAGGGTATGCGCGTGACATCATCGTACCTGGAAGTTATGCGGGAACGCCCACTGAGTGTCAAAAAACTACTTTCTGGCCTTGACAGCCCATTCATCCAAACAGAAAAGTCCTGTCTGATTGCATTAAACAATGTTAAACTCACAAACATTTCAGCTGTACGAAAAGCTTGAATTATCCTCTTTCTATCTGCAAAGTTTTTGTTTCATAAAAATCCACCATAGAAACGTTATGAGCTACTTTCTGTCAAGAAATGCCCTGCATTTGATTATTTTTCTAAGTGTCAGATTTTGCTGCCAACGAGATTTCCAACGAGCGCTTCTAACACTCCATGCTGCTCAATGTTTTGCCACTCAGTCTAGATGAGGGGGGCGTGTCCTGATGGGAAAATCATGCATGTGCATACTCTCTATTGTAGACAACATGTTATCAAAGACTGCAAGACAACTCACAGACAGAGTTTTGTGTCTATGAGAGGCTAAATGTCATCAAATGGTGGTCCGTGGCTCAAATGGGTCTGAGAGGCTAAATGACATCAAATGGTGGTCCGTGGCTCAAATGGGTCTGAGAGGCTAAATGTCATCAAATGGTGGTCCGTGGCTCAAATGGGTCTGAGAGGCTAAATGTCATCAAATGGTGGTCCGTGGCTCAAATGGGTCTGAGAGGCTAAATGTCATCAAACGGTGGTTCCGTGGCTCAAATGGCGAATGAATAATGGGCTGGTCTAAGTGACTCAATATAATTTGTAAGCGTACCAGACAAAGAAGAGAGGATGCACAGATTGACCACATCTTGTTTCCTGGTTGCAGAACAAGGCGTTTGCCGTGATCGACATGGACAAGGAAGAAAGCCCCGTCGAGTCAAATGACTCTGACTCTGAGGAAACCGCCGTCGACCGGGAAAAGACTGTCCAAGAAGGAGAAGGTATGGCACCGTCTGCCAGACATGAACATGCATTTACTCTATATTAGTAAGTAAGTCAGAGAGGCTTATTGTCGGTATTAGCCAGGGTGCGGGAGTCTATCCTCGTTTCAATGCACTATAGCAGTGTTGTTTTCATCGACTAAAACTAAGACGAAAAGGGACTAGTGGACAAGGAAGGAAGGGACTAGTGGACAAGAGATCCAGTATAAGCCATTTTACACTTGTTGCATGCTGAAAATAGCAGATCTAGAAGCTCACAACGCGTCGCGCTGCAACGCATTGTGAGCTTGTAGATCGGCTATTTCCAGCAAGTGTAAAATCGGTCATTACGACGACATCAAGGCCCGCCAAAATACATTTTAGTCGACTAAATCACCTGTAGATTTAGTCGACTAAAATCTCATGACATTTAGTCAACTAAAACTAAACTAACACTAACACATTCCAGTTGACTAAAATGTGACTAAAACTAAGTGAAAACTATTCAAGAGACTATGACTAAAACTAAAATAGAAATTTGCTGCCAAAAACAACACTGAGACCTCTGGGAGATTAGGCGGGTAAAAATATGGTTTGACCATAAAAAAATTGGAACAAAAGGTTTCTCAACAGATTTTTGTAGTATTAGATGTCCTTAATAACATATTAAAAGTTGACCAAAGTTTGACCACCCGAAAGGTGTTATTTTCAAGATGCCCGCCGCCAGTTCTTAAAATACCATTACTCCTCCATTATTCATCCTAGAAAAGTGTTTTGGTTATCTAGGAATCTAATTAGCATATATCAATTATAGTCAAGCAATTACAAGTACAATGGTATATTTAAGCAATTGGTTATAAGCTTATAACAGTGTAATAGGACATTTCTCCCTTTTCTAAAATGCCGTAATGGCCAGAATTGATGAATTCATCTATACACAATTCACATTCTGTTGAAGCTTTCAGGAGAATTATTTTGATACCTTACCAATAAGGAATACATTCATGATTACTGGGTGGTACTGTGACATTGGTAAAAATAAAATCAAGTGATAGACTGGGAATATTACACAAATCATGGCAGAATGCTATTGCTATTGTAAGCTATATTGTGATTATAGGTCAGTAAACACTCGGGTTGGTGCTTTCATGAAAGTAAGGATAGCATTCAATTCATTGATTCAAAATACCAGAATGCACTTTTCTGTGATTAAATCTTTAGCATGTTTTTATTCACAATGCAAAAGATATTGTACTCTTATATCTATAACTAAAAAACATTGCATGGATGCACCTGGGACGTATCCTCAGTGATGTATCCCAAGGTCATCGGGGTTTCGGGTCTGGCAACATCATACCCCTCACTCAGGTGACCCAGCCGGGGTGATCAAGTCCCGACTTACGTCCCAGTAGCTACCCTCGATCAGTCCCATTAGGGAAAAACCAAGGCCACACAATCCGTTGCTCCGGTACTACTCTGCCAGGACTGGGAGAACCAGATTCTGGCGTGTGGAAGGACTAGGGCTAGGCTGTGGGTTGACAGCTGTCTGGGCCCCTCCTACAGGTACGTCTCACCAGGTCCACTCCTGCTCTGCTCTCACCAGGCCCAGGACCTGTGCGTTGCACGAGACTCCCAGCACCAGGCACTTCATTCAGGAATGGTGGATTATAATGGCCCTCCTATCATGGTGGATTCAGCACAGTGGATTCATATTTCGATCAATCTGGGATGTTAACATTGTGCAAAACTGTGTTAAATGAATTGCCTCTTCTGCTACATTAACTGTTATTGATACTCCTAGAGCATGTTTACATGGATAGCTTAGTTAATGGGTTTGTTTGTTTGTTTGATTGATTAAATGAATATTTTATTAGACAAAAATGTAGAACAGTACAAGTACAGTCAAAACAAAATAATTCACATGCAAGTAAAGGCATGGTGTTGCAAAGCAAAAAAAAGCACTGGTAGTAATAAGTACTATCCAAGCTTCTGCCTGGATATAGGGTTCGAAGCCCTACAGCGCTGTGACCTGCTGACTGCCTCACCTTTGTCCTGTTGTATGTTTACATTAAATATGAAATGCACTATTTCACTAGACTGTAAAGACGAAACCCACTTAATATATTGTCTACCATACAACATAATTCGTGTGATATAGCAATTTTAATTGTCATATCAATATATCAACACCAAGACAGCTCTGTAATTACACCCTTTACACACACAAAAAAAAGAGTAGCAAATTATAACATAACAGCTCATCCTTTTCTTTTTTGTCTAACCCCCTCCTGTTTTCTACTTTATTGGAATAGCCAGCATTTAAAACGATCTGTTTCATTCCCTTCTATTTGGAGGACACTTTGATCTAATGCAGTGTTTTCCAAACTGTGGGTCTCACTCAACAGTAAATCAGTAAACAAGCCAACATAATAGTTTAAGTGTACATTTGAGTTTTGGTGTTTAGTAAGAGTCATGACTGTACTTTTCAAGGTGTATAGCTTGCTGCAAGCGGATGACTGTCTTTTTTTATTTAAAACTCTTATTAAAACTTTTATTAAAACTCTTGTTAGTTTTTATGTTGCTCTTAATCTTCTGAAATACTTACCTTGTGCTCCTTTCATGTAGGACGGTGTTCCCGGACAGATTGTCCAGTCCAACACTTTCCTCCCTCCCCATCATAATGGATAAGATTGTCCACCCATCTCCTCAGCTGGCCCTCCTGTGGTGACAGAAGAGGGTCTGCCTGCCGGTTTCCTGATCCTAGTTCAGCATAAGCTTTTTCACACCAGCATGTTCGGTACTGTGGGATGGATGTGTAGGCAGGGCAGTAACTAGAGAGAGAGAGAATGTAATAAAAGCACCAATACAAATCATTGTGTGTACACTCTTTATACTCTACACTGCTTACACATCGGTACATAGAAATTCTGTTATATATACAGAGCAACAAACTTTAATTCAATTACATTTGAATAAATTGCTGTTACAAATGTTTTTTATACTAAGTGAATGCAAAAAAATGAAATACTGCTGTCAACTTTCAAAAGTATAAAGCTAATGTATCCTATATATATGGATGTATAACTATCTCTGCCAGAAAATGCAACGGCAGTAGATAGGGAAGATGAAGAGAAGAGTTGTGTAATTTCACAGAGTTCAACAGAAATGTTTAAAAGTATTTTGTTGTGATTTTACATTGAAAGAAAAAGGGATGTTGTGATATGTGCTATGATTTATAACAGCCACTAGATGGCAATGATGATGACTATATACTACTGCTATATCTAGACCAGTGGTTCCCAAACTTTGTCATGTCAAGGACTCCCAAATTTACACTAATTAGCCCGCGGCCCCCATTTGAAAACATATGCCCCTCACTTCACACACGTGTGAAGTGAGGGGCGCTAATATATTAAAGTCTAACTCGTGTTGATTATAGGTGATGTAATGGTGATGTAAAACAAACGCTGCCAACACAAACATTAAATTCTCTTGGCATTTAATGTTTGTGTTAGACAAGATGATGTACATTTTCCCTTCATTGTCAATGGCGTTTTTAAAACAAACGTTGAACTAAAAACAAACATTAAACCTGTATGTAGGAGGGGCTCAAAAATATATATACATACAATATATACTTTGGAGAATGCGGGCATCGATCCCGCTACTTCTCGCATGCTAAGCGAGCGCTCTACCATTTGAGCTAATTCCCCTCGATGGTCAACCCAACGAAGATAAAAGGGATATATACATATACCAGTAGTCCATCTCACGAACATTTAGCACATTCAAGCAATATCGTAAATGCAGTTGTTTAAACTAGATGAATGATGATGACTAGTCGAACAAACAAAAATGAGCAAAACAAACATAAGAGATAAGACATAGCCGGTCACGTGATGTCTCACAGTCTACTACACCAATCAAACTCATCCAGGAACTAAATCAGCTGACATGTCATATGCCAAATATTACAACTTTGTGTCCACACTACCGTTGTACTTATTATCTATCTGTGTTGTATCTTATTCCTCTCCCACTTTGTTTCATAGTCATACATATTGGACAAAGTGACTTGAGTGCATTATTGGCTACCTTTCTTTATTTACTTTATAGTAAATTACACTGGACTTTGTACCACAATTATTCGATGGCCAGTCCAGTTCCTAGTGTGTCCGAGCTGGTTCAGGAGGCTCGCCGTACCTACGAGCAGGTGTTCGGGGGAGAGGCTCCTGAAGTAGCGGTATGTGCCCCCGGAAGAGTCAACCTGATAGGGGAACACACCGACTACAACCAAGGATTCGTGCTGCCAATGGTAACATAACACAACGTTAATCCGTGATAAACGTGCTCCCTCTCCATTCAAAACCTCACTCAAAACCCACCTCTTCAGGATAGCTTTCCCCAGCTGAGGTCTGGTCAGGATGTCCCCCCCCCCTTCCCTCGTTTATCCTTTTATCTTTTTAACCCTGTACTGTTGTATCTGTTATGTTTTGCTCTGTTCTTTTCTTAATAAAGTCTGTTCCTAGTGCGCTTTGGGTATTTAGAAAATTATTTATTATTATATTTCTCGCACGTGGAATACGATTGTCGGTTAGAGGTTCATTACATGCATGGTCACTATCATGTACAAACAAAGTCAGACTCATCAAACATTGAACACTGAATAATAGTGTAAATTGTTTACTCCCTCAAGTTATCAGTACTAAAGGACCCCAAGCCAATAGGCTTTCTTGGATTCATTAATAGCAGACCTTGTATATAGCCTACTTTTGTTCCCTGTGCTTGTCCATGTAAACTGTATGTATTCAATCAACCAATCAATCAATCAATCAAATAAAACATGGTCATTACAATACAAAAAAAATCCATATTCCATGTAGCCCCCAGCCAAGACCCAGCTCGCAACAGCCCTGCCAATCGGGCTCAGCCCTATTGGCATGACAGGTTGCGTTGGTCTGGCGAGTGGGAGGCCCGGGTTCAATCCCCGCTTCCGCGCAATGCTACACATACTACATGTATGACAGCTTCTGCCTCTCTCTATTAGGCCCTGCCCATGGTTACTGTGGTGGTGGGGACTCGGACATCTGGCCAGAGTGTCTCCATAGTAACAGTAACGAAGGATGTTGAGGAGCCCAATAGGGTGGACTTCAACCTGCCCAGTGATGGTTCACCTCTGTCTCCTGGGCATCCCAAATGGGCAAACTACGTGAAGGGTGTAGTGCAGCATTACAGAGGTAAATAAATTAGTGATGGCCATATAACTGAAATTAAATAAATAAGAAATCATTGAATGTCAAAGGCTGCATGTATGTGCCGGACACCAAATTTAGTTATAGCATTTAACTTGCGATGTGTACACACTACAGTACACACACAGACACCAACACAACAATACTCTCTCACCCCCCCCCCCCCCCCCCCCCCCCCCCTCTCACTCTCATCAGCTCAACCTGTCCCTGGCTTCAGGGCCGTCATAGCCAGCAGCGTGCCGCTGGGAGGAGGCCTATCCAGCTCAGCATCTCTCGAGGTGGCTGTGTACACATTCCTACAGCAGCTTAACCCAGGTCAGAGTCGGACCAGAGTTTGATAGTAGCACAGCACAAGTTAGCACACTAGTGATCACTGATCACAATACAGTTCAGTACTTACTTGGCTCTAATCTGTACTAATGGCACAAACCGATTAAAGGTGAATTGAGCTAAGATTTGTATTTTCTATACTCAGATGATGGAGACAAGGTGGCCAAGGCAGTGGCATGTCAGCAGGCAGAACACACCCATGCTGGCGTGCCTTGTGGCATCATGGACCAGTTTGTGTCTGTTCTGGGGAGAGAGGCTCATGCTTTGCTAATTGACTGCAGGTAATGAAAAGGTTTGCCAGAAGTAATGTGTTTTCAATAACTAACAAGGAGGAACATCTCAGGTGCCCGCCGTCCAGGTTGCACAGGGGTAAAGTGGAGACTGGGTTGACTTGGCTAGCCGGCACAGGAGAGTGTTTTCTCTCACTGCACTAGTGAGTCCCACAGTTTGGGTCCTGGACCCTGGTTGCTGTTCAGAATGGAGCACAACTGGGAGGGATGGCATGTTTCTCCTCCCGTGTTACGCCCTCATTGTGAAACTACTCACTTCAGAAACATTATGGCAACTAGATGTGGAATACACATGGTTGTCTATACCAGTGGTTTTACAATTCTGTAAAAATCTGAAGGTACACCTGTATTAATAGCGAAAATAGATGATCTGATTCTACAATCAGTGCGTGCGTGCGTGCGTGCGTGCGTGCGTGGGTGGATGGTATCTGGGGACCCCCAGAGGAGGGATTTCAGGGAGTCCCCAGCAAAATGAGGAAGACACTAATGCATTTTTGTATTTGTCGGCTATTCAAATATAGAAGATCTACAAGCTCACAGCAGCGTGTTGTATTGGGAGCTTGTAGAGCTGCTATTTTCAAAACAAATCTATTTTCAAAAGTGTTGAAAAATCTTTTCAAGTGGGGTGGGGACCATATCAGTTGTGGTCCTTGCCATGAAAATGTAGAACCACTGTTTTAAGGTATAGAATTTGCCTCTGTTTTGGGAAATTAGTGTGCACAAAGTACTGATATAGTAAATAAAAACATAATTCTCAACCTTTTATATAGTTGTATATATTGCAGTAATAATATGTGTGGTTATGTCACAAAATCACAGTAGGTTTTGGAAGTGTATATTAGTATTGTCTGGCTTTGTTGGCAGTTCCACGTCACGCCTGCTCAAGGACGTGGGGCTATGGGGAGCCAGACTGAGCAAAGCCACCAAATAACTGGAAGCAGAGAAAGCAAGACACTGCGTCTGACTGAGGGGCGGGGGGGGGGCATAAAGATAAGTTGAGCTGCAGGTGGTGTCAGGGAGACGTCCCTCCCTGCCACGGTACCACCAGGAGATGTTCTGGATAAGTGGCAAAATATCCATGAACGGAGGTCCCCAGCTGAAGGCCATGCAGACAAACATCTTTTTTGGTATGTGGTCAGGTTTGGGACTAGCTCAGGAAAGAGGACGACCCTGTCATGCATAGTCCACCACAATGGGCACCGTTCGACAGGCCCAATGCCTAGCAGGAAGACCATCCTTCTGTATGAAATAAAACGGGGACCATGGAGAATTGGCAATGACTGAAATTCATTAAAAAGAAGGTAAAAAAACTGAAATGTCTAAGTTATTGACATTCTGAAACAGAATGTTAACACTTAACAGTGTCCTGGTGTAACTCGCAGAACCACATCACGACATGTTAACACGGCAGTTAACAATTTCTTCGCCATCTGAACACTACATTGTAATTTATGCTACTTTGTTTAAGCTATTGATAGCTAATGATTGGACAGAGAGGGGAGACTATTATGCAATTATTAGACTATATATTGTTTTCATTAGCTCAATAGCAAGTAACAAGCAAACTTGGCCTTCTGCCACACTGTTAGATTTCATGATATGCATAATGCTTTGGTGATTTGAATATTGGCTCAGGAGGTAGAGCAGGTCGTCCAATGATCCATGGGTCGGCGGTTCGAATCCCGGCTCCTCCTGTCTACATGTCGAAGTGTCCTTGGGCAAGACACTGAACCCCAAATTGCTCCCGATGTGCTGGTTGGTCCTTGCATGGCTTCCGCCGCAATCGGTGTATGAATGGGTGAATGTAATGCACAATCTATGTAAAGCGCTTTGGATAAAGGCGCTATATAAATGCACCATTTACCATTTACCATTTATCAATCATGTATTTATGTGCCGCTTACTCAGGTCCCTGGAGGCAACATTGGTTCCATTGTCTGACCCGAGCCTGGTCATACTCATCACCAACTCCAATGTCAAACACTCTCTGACTGGCAGCGAGTACCCCACCAGACGCAGACAATGTGAGGAGGCTGCTTCCATCTTGGGAAAGGCCAGCCTCAGGGAGGCTACCATGAAAGACCTGGAGGGTATATATTGCTCTATTCTGTCGGTGGTTGACACTACAACAAACAAACCTGCGTAATTGCAGCTTAATTCTTGAGGTGCCATAGACTATTTCATGTTCAACATGTTAAGCTTGTCCTGAAACACAGGACCAACCTAATCTTAGCATTGCTAAGGCGTTATATACTGTATGACTGATATCTAACCACAAACCCGTTCTTGGTGGTAAATCATCAAGTTAAATTAACTATAGGAAGACTTTCATTATTGTAATTGTTTCAGATTCAAGGGACCGTCTGGATAATGTGACATATCGTAGAGCTCGTCATGTTATCGAAGAGATAGAGAGGACTTCCCAGGCTGCTGAAGCTCTGAAGAGAAGCTCATATAAAATATTTGGCAAGCTTATGGTGGAGAGTCACAACTCCCTGAGGTAGGGCTCACACAGTTACTGTAAATACATTTGTGTCAATTCATCTTTTTTTCTTTATTTGTTTTTAAGTTGCATCATCCCCACAAAACACAGTAAAAAAAAACTCTGAAAGGGTAAAAAATTAGATCTGTGTGACGTGGAATTAACTGTACTTAACTTTGTGTCCTTTGTCCGCTGCACAAAACAGTGTTCTGGGTCAGGGGATTTTAGTATAATCTGATCGACAGGAGGAATTGACTTTAAAGAAACACCTTTTTTCTGTTTCTGAACAAATATCAAATATTGGTTTGTTTTCCTAATTTTCTAGCCCACAAAAGAAATCAGGACAATGCTTGAATTTTCGGACCGCGTCCTTGGTATTTTGGCATAATCTGATTGACAGTTGGAACAGACTTAACTTCAAATTTGTGTGTTCCACACCACAACAGGGAATGCAGTACCCAGCCTTGAGTCGGTGGCATGCACCGTTGTCCAGAAACAGTACAAAAGGCTCCGGTCAGGCTCTGCCAGTGGACCTAATGAGGCCAAGTCCTCTCACCTGTGGAATTTCCAGCCTCTGCCTCAACCAATTGATTGCCATGGCAATCCCAAACCTCCCAATTGATTACTTGAACAGGGCATGTTTACCTGCCCTCTTCTGATTGGCCGGGCCCAAAAACCTGCCCTCTTCTTATTGGCTGGGCCCAAAAACCTGCCCTCTTACGATTGGCCCAAAAACCAGCCCTCTTCTGTTTGGCCGGCCCCTCAAACTGCCCTCTTCTGATTGACCGGGCCCATAAACCTGCCCTCTTCTTATTGGCCGGGCCCTAAACCTGCCCTCTTCTGATTGGCCGGGCCCAAAAACTTGCCCTCTTCTGATTGGTTGGGCCCTAAACCTGCCCTCTTCTGGGGGGAATTTGCACAGGTGAGGGGACTTGGCCTCATTAGGTCCACTGGCAGAGCCTGACCAGATCCTTTTGTACTGTTTCTGGACAACGGTGCATGCCACCGACTCAAGGCTGGGTACTGCACTCCCTGTTGTGGTGTGGAACGCTTGTGTCAAATTTGAAGTCGGTGGGGCAAACGGTTGCGTTTTGGTCGGGTTACGTGCATTACAACCGTGCACACACACACACACACACACACACACACACAGAGATATGGTGCATTTATAGTTAGATAAAAATAATAAGGTGAAAGCCGCAAAAATATCTGGAAAAACAATATATTAACAACTAAATATTATTATTATTATTATTATTATTATAGCCTAGTGTATGGCATTGAGGTATAAAACTGTATGTCAATGTTCTAAGCATCTGTCTGTCTGTCTGTCTGTCTGTCTGCTGCAATTCCTGCTGTCGATCAGATTATACTAAGATCCCGGAGTGATACAATCAGAAAACTGGAGCATTGTCCTGATCTTTTGTGGGTGCTAGAAAATTGGGAAAGTGAACTAATATTTGATGTTTGTTCTGAAGCAAACATCAGAAAACACGGACAATTTGTTTATTTTAAGTCTGTTCCAACTGTCAATCAGATTATGCCAAAATACCAAGGACGCGGTTCGAAAATTGAAGCATTGTCCTGATTTCTTTTGTGGGCTAGAATATTAGAAAAATGAACCAATATTTGATATTTATTCAGAAAAAAACAGAAAAAACTTGTTTCTTTAAAGTCAATTCCTCCTGTCGATCAGATTATACTAAGATCCCCTGACACACACCTTACAATATCCTGGTAAAACTCTGAAAAGTAAAACAGACTGCCGATGTGGTTGTCTACATCCTCTGGCCAACTTTGGGGATTAGCTGTGACAGGGACCGTGTTGTATAGTTAGTTCATTGTTCAAGGGGAATTGGTCAGAAACAAAAAACGATTTAGAAATTAACACTGGATTGGCTGTGTATGATAATCAATCATATTAAGGACACAGTGTATGCATTGCCTCTCTGTCAGAGACTTGTATGAGGTGAGCTGCAGGGAGCTGGATGAGCTGGTGGCTGCAGCTATGGAGGTGGATGGCGTGTATGGTAGCAGGATGACGGGCGGAGGGTTTGGTGGATGCACCGTCACTTTACTGCAGGCCCACGTCATTGATAGGACTATACTTCATATACAGGTAGGTGTTTATAGACACACAGAAATTGAGGGTAAATCATTCATTCAAGTTTTTTGAACCAACATTTCACTTTTTTGTTTTTAGGCAAAATTAAATTTTTCTAATAGTGTGTGTAAAGAAGAAGAAACATGTTAACTCAAGGTGAATTCAACTGGGCTTTGTTCACTGAGGATAAAAGCCACTTTTCAGTGCTTGGGCTGTCACTTTAAGAAGGACATTTGAGATAAATTGTGCAGTCCCCCGTGTCTTGCCCGGATGGCCCCAGAATCACTGTGTGTGTATGTGTGGGAGCATGAGTACACAACTTTGTGTGTGAGATTGGGAGGGTATGAGCAGAGAATAAAAGCGAGTTCCGCTGTGGCTGAGACAGAAGAGTCCCGTTATTAGCATGCTAGTCTGGTCACTGTGCCCTTCACTTCCATTCTCTGTCTGCGGCTACTGAAACGCTGTCAAATTGGGCTTATGCAACAGGCCTACTGTTGGCTACTGGCAGTGCCACTGTCTACAATCCCAAGGCTAGAGGAATCAATAGGATATACTTTTAATCATGGGAAAAGACCTGCACGGAAACTCACAGAAACTTGCGAACATGAGTTTGTTTTTATACAACAGAATGGAGCAAAAACGAAACGGAGAACTGTATTTGTAAGGTACACCGGTTTTTCTTTGAATAAATCTTCAGTGTTGGCAGATTTCCTTGCATATTTTCTACCTTGTCCGTATCCTGGTTACTGATGTGCCTTGCTGACTCTCAAAAGAAGAGAGAGTCTTTCTTGGGAGCAAAAGAAACACTTGAAACTCCACATCTCTCACTCTGCTGCATTCCTGACCACTGCAGAAGGATCCTTATTCTCTGTAAGGCAGCATCCACAGCCTAGACAAGGCACAAAGGCCACCAAGCCCAGTGTTGAAAAGGCTTCCCGGGATCATAAAATCTCAGCAGTTTGGCTTGCCTGACTGTCCAAGATGCTTAACCTCAACTCGCCAGACAGCAACAGTAATTCTCTCCAGGACCCAATATCATTGAATGTAGGTGGTGAAATCTACACTACAACACTTGACACTCTGACACGGTGTCGTGACTCGATGCTCGGGGCCATGTTCACTGGGCAGATCCCCGCACTCAGGGACAAGCAAGGAAACATTTTCATAGACCGTGATGGGAAGGTTTTCAGGCACATTCTGAATTACCTGCGTTCCAGCTCCCTGGATATACCGGTTGAGTATTCGGAGCTCACTCTGCTTCGGAGAGAGGCTGATTTCTTCCAGATACGCCCTCTGTTGGAGGATATCCGCCGCTGTGAGGCATTGGTGCCACTCAGCCATAAAGGGGGGCCACTAGGAGCCATGCTGATGGTTGATGTTGACTGCAAGGTGTGTGCATATTTGTGTGTGTGTGTGTGTGTGTGTGTGTGTGTGTGTGTGTGTGTGTGTGTGTGTGTGTGTGTGTGTGTGTGTGTGTGTGTGTGTGTGTGTGTGTGTGTGTGTGTGTGTGTGTGTGTGTGTGTGTGTGTGTGTGTGTGTGCGCGCGCGCGGCAAGACCAGTTCTTTGTTTGTGTACACTGTTCAGAATGCATCATCAGCATGTTTTGCCATCTCGTTCCCAGGTGCAAGTTCTCCACTTTAACCTACGCCGCGGGCCACAGAACTATGAACTTCGCACATGCTCTGTGCGTTTCTTCACTGTTGACCTCTTTTGTACCTGGAAGGCTTTTGTGGCACTTCTCTGTGAACGCTTCTCCTACAGGACCCCACAGGGTCTTGCCCACCCCCGTCCCTGCAACTCTAGACAAAACAGGCTGAAACTAGAGTGGGTCCCTCGGCCAGATGAACTACCACTGCACCAGTATGACAAACAGCGTTACCAGGGTTTAACCATCTCTGACCCTGAAGTCTCTCAGGCTCATTCTGATGAAAACAGTACACACCGGAGCCCCTATGACATCACAGATGGGCAGAGTTTCATGGAAGAGCTGCTGACTGTGTCACTGGCCGAGGGCTTCAAAGTTGATTCAGTGACCCCTGACCCCACAGATATTCTTAACTGTGCCTCACTGCGGCTTGTCAAGTGCTGAATTCTTGGCTAAATAACAAACTTAACCCACTACCCCCAGTACTTCACTTTCTATTACATAATGATCTTAATATAGAGATATGAAAGAACTTATGAAATGATATGACTACTAAACACTAAAACAAATGTACTGTAGTTTCTACCTCCCTCTGTGTCTGCACATGTACCTTAGTTTTGGTTATTTTTGTTGACCAGTCTTAGCACATACATACCATTCAATGAACATTCAATGAACATTTATTAAATCATTTGAAAGTCCGGCTTCCTTCCTCATCCTGAATGAAAATTCTGCACATCTCTGAAGTGAGATGCTCTCATTCTGGAGTGGTCAGATTAGATATGGAGTTATGGACTGAGTGTGTAATTTTAGCAAGGAGGAAGTAGTGCTGAAGGAAGTATGCAAGAGGAAAGATGTGTGTCCATTAGAGAGGAAAGGTGCCTGGTTGCAAAACAACCCTGTCCCTGTCTTTCCTCTTGTCCTTCCTGCAATGTGGACTGTGGAGAGATGAGACATTCTCCAAAAATCCATGTATGGATTTTAATGAATTACTTAATAAGCAGGTTGGTTCATGCACTCATGTGTAAATATGTACTGTATATTTGTTTGATTGTTTGATTGATCCCTCTTCCCCCTCCCCCTTATTCTTCACTTTATTTTTTTCTATGGAAATAACAAAACGATAGAACTTGCACAAAAAGTTAAATGTAAACCTGTGATATAATAATAAAGCAGCTGATTATGATTTTGATTCTTCAACAGGAGCGCTACAGTGGATCGCCAACATTCTATGTCACTACTCCTTCAGTGGGAGCTCAGGTTCTCCGTCTGTCATGACCTCAAATACTGTGTGTGTGCAAGTCTATTCTGAATGGCATAGCCACAAACGATGCATTCCTTTCTAATGTTTTTTTAATGTTCTCACTCAGCTGGATTATTGAAAGAAACACTGTTGAAGATGAAAATATTAGCCATCTGATGACTGCCTCAAATGTTATGATATACACTATACTGTTTATGTGAAATATGCCTTCAATAAAACGAGTAGGCCTAATCAAGTAAGCAAGTTATCTTATTTATTTTTGCATAATTATGTATAATGTGTTCTATTAATTATTTGGGAAAAAGATTTTGTTAAATGTTTTCCAAATGAAATCTTAAACACAATAGGCTATGGTCATGGGGATATGACTGGCCTACTTCAGTTATATTCAATTGCATTTTGATTGAGTGTTTTGAGGAAATCAAGGAAGGAATTTATTTATTTAAAGAAAGGGGATTCATTCTGTGTTTTGTTCTATTATTATGAGCTTCCTAGAGGAGGGGTAGGTTAAGGGAGGAGTTATCAATCGAGTCAAGTTTAGCCCTGCGGAGGGACGCTGGCTGCTGCTGCTGATGATTCAGGAAACATCGAGGCTGCCGCACCGCAGTGGTGGAAGGAAAAGAAGAAGAAGCCACAACAGCAGCCACAACAATTCCAGCTGTAAAACCTCAGAATACTAAACTATTTATATTCAGTCAACAACAACAACAACGTTGTGGGCACACAGCAGCAACACCACCAGTGGGAATACGTGGGTTTGCGCGCAGTCTAGTTCGCTTCGGGGGGGAACAAACCGACCCAACCTGGATAATACTTCTAGTTCTGACACACGGAGTTGCGGTTAAATCAGTGGACATTGTCTGAGCAACGACCGTTTGGAGTCAGGTGAGTTTAAGAGGAGGGCCCGGACATCCAGCTCCACTTTAAGCACCGTACGGCGGTGTCGCGTGTCAAAAACAGCTATTTTTGTACAACTGATCTACAAACTAGCGACGCGTCGTTTGCTCGGAGATATGTTCTTTTTGGGCGTAGCGATGTTATTTCGGCTGAAAAGTGTCGACACGAGTTGCGTTTACACTTTTCCCCACCACTCTAAATGACAATATACGTAATTTTTTCAGGTGAATGAATGTACGTCATTTTCGCCGAGCGACGACGCGCCTGTCTGGTCAGTGGTCACCCACAGGTGTTTTTGATGATGCCGACCCAACAAACAAACGCTTTAACCAGTAGCCTCAACTTTAAATCAGTGTTGTCTGAATACAAATGCAACTAAACTCATGCTGCTAATGCGAGCAATGCTAGCTGTAGTAATCTCACAGAGCTAGCTAACGAGCCATAATCAATATTCAACTAAATCCTGCTAATCTGGTGCAGTGGACAAACTAGCATAGCTGCCGTTAGCATGCTAGCATGTGTGCTTAACTTGGGTCAGTGAGGAAGCTCGTCACGTCAACTCTCATTCATTTCATTTAGACATGGCTTGTGGAGAGGATAACTGATAGCAGTCAGAAGAAAGTGCTGTGGTGTTTCTTCTTGTAGTAAACCCTAAAGTCAAGTTCAGTTTATATAGATACATTTGCATAATAAAGGAAACGTAAAGTTTGGCTAGAGGAGTGTGGTGGTGGATGGATTCAGAAAGGTGTGTCTGCCTTCCTCCTTGTAGTAATCTATTTGAGTCAACGGTCTGGTTTCATCCATGAGTAATAGTCTGTTTGGGGAGGGGGCGTGTGTGTGTGTGTGTGTGTGTGTGTGTGTGTGGTTGTGTGAGAGTGCTAGCTGCCTCACCGGTTTGTCCAGTTTTCGACTATGCAATGAACCAAACGACAACAATCTGACCTCGACCCTCACAGTAGAAATACAATTACACCAAATTGGAATATAGACGTTCTTAGTTCTTCTGACAAAGCTATTGTAGTACACAACGGCAGAAGTAGATGCTATTCTCTATTCTGTAAATGCATGACATTTCATATACCTCACACTATCCCCTTTATTAATTTTGAGAGGCAAAACAGGTGCGCATCAGGAAGTTACTAGTTACTCTATGGGCAGATAAGTGAAGGACAGTTGAGCAGTGTCCTTCCAACTCCCACCTGCATCCAGTGCAAGGCCAACTAAACAAACAAGGCCTTTGTTCTCAACGAACCTAGTGTCATTACACCAGCATGGTAAGGTTCACCTGAAACTATTGTTGGTGAAGGCAAAATAAATATCCCCTCATGGGTCGTCCAGGTCAGAGATACTTAATGCGTATCTCTGATATTTTGACAGTTAGCCTTGAGTTAGCCATGTTCTGTAATCTGTATCCACAATTTTACTTGTAGAAATGATACGAGTATAAAGACAAGAATGTTTCCACTACAAGAATCTTGACATACTGTAGTTGTAGTAGGTTGGTTTAGAAAATATAACTTGCTAGCAACAAAGCACATCACAGTATACACAAAGTATATTTACTTTAGAGTCTGAAGAGTTCCTTTCGATTTCAGGTTTTGTGATAGATTTCTGAAAAAAAACGCCATTGATAATGAAGGGAAAATTTACGTCATAATGTACCCCATTACGTCATATTGTCTCTTTATTGTTAATGGCGTGTGTTGGCACCGTTTGTTTTACATTACCATTACATCACCTAATCAACATGAGTTCGACTTTAACCGCTTCCGTGCCATTGCCTTGAAGCCTATTATTTAATACTACGCTTACCGCAATTGCGCTTTTATAGCGCTTTCGATCGATCAAGCCTGTTTTCTATCAGTTTCTTTCAATCGCCTGTATCTCCTATTCCTTGTCCCAGATGACATTTTTGGTCGAAACAACGTTTCTTTGATGGCACAGAGCCGACGCCAGTGGAGGCCTCCAGTGCCCCGGCTTAGATCCATCTTGTAAACGACAAAAATAAGAGCTCAATAGGGAAAAATGCTGGCGTGAATTAGATCTTAATTTTTCAATAAATGCTAGCGGGCTAAGTGTTCATATATTGGCGCCCCTCACTTCACGCAGGTGTGATTTGTCAATACTACACTACATCTCAGAGGCAGTATTTTACTCTTTAGTATTTGACAGCTTTAGGGACGTGCTGACATCTCTGGGACAACTCCCGAACGACCGTTCCAGACCAGGCCCAACCGGCCGGCGCTTTTAGTTAAAAGAGGGAAAACAAAAATTAAGAATTTTAGATGGGCCTACTACCAGTGTATATAATTTGTCCGTGTGCCTTTCCCAGGCTGAATTGGATCACTGTCACTGTTTATCGGTTAGTATTTGGGTCTGCGCTGCCGGAGGGCCAAAAATGTACCGGCGCGCACCCGAAGGGGCCTATCTAACTCTATTTCCAAGGCTGAAGTAGAGGCCCAACCCACCACGTCCCTGGCTGGCTTTTACGTTGTAGAGCGTAGTCAAAGGAGCTTTTAAAACGGTATGCGGATCTCCTCTCTTCTTTCTCAGTTATTTTTTTGGATCCTGCACCCGTTGCAATTTGTGGATGTGCACCTCTTGACCATTTGTGTTGGAAAGTTACTCAAAAACTGAAATATATGACCTATTTACTTGTCTACTAGTTACTTTCAAAATCACACCCGTGTGAACTGAGTGGTGCAAGGTCTTATATAGCCTGATCAGCTGTGGTCTGACGTAATGTCAGTGACCATAGTAACCATGCTCATTCTTTTGAGGGACAGGTACACAAACACAAACACACGGGTACTAACAAAGCCAGTTGTTGGAGTGGTTTGCACCACTCAAAAAAATCACACGTGTTAACTAAGGGGCGCCTCGAGGACAGTATTCAGATGACGTCTTTTGTTGTCCTAAAAACATTAAAGTCACTAGACTTGGCTGGCAAAAAATTACATCATACATAAACAGACTCACACATGACATAATTTCGGAAAGCCATGCATTGGTAGAATTTTAACTAATTATTGTGGCGCTAGCCGTGCTACCCCTCCTATGTCCAGCTTTGAGGGTTTGTGTTAACACAAACATTGTTTTGCTACCACCACCTATGACTAGTTTTGAGTGTTTGTGTAAAAAAAAATAGTGTGTACTGTAAACACAAACATTGAAGACAAAAGTGAAAACGCAAATTGTGATTGGCCAGAATGAGATGATGTATGTCAAGAGCGCCCCTTACTTACCCCCTTACACACAGGTGTGATTTTTACTTTACATATTACCAGTACAGTACTCCCTGCTAAAAGTAACTAGTTTCGAGTATTTATACATTGTGTTATTGTTATTTATACATTGTGTTATTGCTACTCTCACTCAAGTAAAACAAATCTGACTCAACTTCTTCCACCACTGCTCTTAACTGATTTATTATCAGTTAAGAGCCCAAGCATGATGCTGGTAGTTCTGTTACCTCTTTCATCCGATTCCTGTTTTACCTCGGCAATGTGGAAGAGATTTACCAAGCCGGTAAAAGCTTTGTCTGTGGTTTACTAATGAGACAGCAATGGGAAGTTGAGAAAGCTATAAAATGACCTGTCCTCCACTAAATTGAATTATCCTGCTTTATGAGATGTATTAAGTCAAAACACAGTCGAACACCATACAGTCAGTAATACCGAGTCAACCCATTCCGGACGGGAACCCCTTTTGGTGTTTTAAGCATTATGTTATACTTTAGCTATTGTAAAAATCATGAAAATGTGGTGCAAATCTTTGAATATATATTCTTTCATAGCGAATGTTTTTAACTTGAATCTTTGCTTCTGGGGGATCCCTCGAACAACATATTTTCAGATGGGGGTCGGCGGCCAATTTCATATAGTTTTTGGGGTCCTTGTCTCCTTGACATGAAAAACTTTTAGAACCACTGATATAGAAACAGATTTTTCTGAAATCTGTCTTGAAGTAGAAGACATTTGTAGAATCTGGTCTCAGGTCTAAATAAAATGGGTTAAATACAAAGTAAGTAAAGGCCAACAGTAGTGATTCATCGAATATTCGGCCGCAGACAATATTCGGCAGAAAATGGGTAAAAAATCATTTTCGGAAGAGCTGAATAAATGTTTTATCGACCCATAATAGTGATTATTATTTAAGTTAACTTTTGCCATAACCATTTCTTTTGCCATAAATCAGGTAGCTTTAAGGTACTGCCATGACAGAAATGTTAGGAAAAAAGATATATAATCATATTCGGATATTCGGTTTCGGCCAAGAATTTCCCTTTCGGTGCATCCCTAGCCAAAAGAAACCTTTTTCAATTGATGATGTCAGGGCAGTTGAGTTGACAGTGAGGTGAGGACTGAGGAGCCTCGCTGTACCAATGTAAACCTGTGCTCCTGACCCACTATCACCACCCTCTGGGTCTGATTACAGGAAAAGGGGGTGGGGGTTGTTGGGACATTGACATCCTGCCAACCACACCCTAAACTGACAAGATCTTATTTCTGTTGTGTAAGGGACAGTGCAGAAGATGAGCTGCGGTAGGAAGCATCTCCACGATGTTTTTCTGTAGCGTTCATGATCATGATGAACATGCCTCCCTCTTGCCCCTCTTATTAGCTACATTCTTCTCTCTGTAAACACAGGGAGGGAATTTATATGTCACATACAGACTTCTTGGTCTTAGCTGAGCACTGGCTGTAACACACACGCACACACTTGTTGGTGACCTGTTATACCGATCACGCCATATCATTTGATAATGAGTGTGAGAAGAGATTTCATCACCACTGCCAGGAATAGCCAGGCTGCCCACTCATGGATCTCTGAAGTGTCACAGGTTTCATCCTGCACCCCTTGTTTCTTTGTATTGTTGATGCTATTATTGCAAATGAAAAGAAAGAAAGCTTGTTTGGTGTGATCTGATTGAGGGGAATGCCTCATTTGCTCACAGAGCTAATTCTCTCAGACTGTATATACTATCTTAATTGCACATTGTAGCTGCCAAACAAGTTTCTCAGAATGTGGGAAATTGATTTTATTTATTTTGACATTGTGAACTTAAGCTAGTCCTTTTTTGGTAAATGACGAGTTTGTCAAGGGAGCGGCTCATTAGTACTATCAGCCTTTTTTCTCTCTGTCTCAGCAAGTGCTGACATAGCCAACCATTGCATAAGCCCATAAGCAGAATATTTTGAATGCCAAGCATTTCCGGGCCAATCATTCTTACGCTGGGGTAGTATGTTAACTATGTTGTTTAAGTCGGAACTCTCTCTGCAGCGTTGTTGGTCTACTCTAGTTTACTGCTCTTGTTGTTGCCATGTCCAGGCACGTTTAGGACATTTTCTTTCCTCCATTGACTCCCTTCTCCACTCAGATGGTTCCCTTGATATGCTGGGAATTTGATGACCTCACTAGATCATACTCATAGCAATAGTAGACAACAGCAATGCTTCTAATGAATTCAGACTGACAGGTTTTGGGAATTATATTGTAGAGTGTGGACAGCTGAAGGATTTGCCACACATCTCTGGGCCAATTCTGCATTCTGAGTGTTTCTTTTTTTCCAGAGCATTTTGTGTGAGTGTAGATGTGTATGACACACACGGTATTTTGCATTACTCTGGAATGTATTACCATCTCTTGCATTTTACATCAGTGGGAATTTATGACCATTTGTTCTTCCAACAGTAGCTCACCCTTGTGTCGGCACTCACAAGTTGAATAGGGCTCCTAAAGATTTTTGTCAGCACCCATAGGACCCTTACACAAGTTCTTAACACATTAACAGTTTCCTTGCAGTGATTAAACAATCGTGTTCCAGATCTCCCTGCCTAGTTTATAGTACTAACCTAACCTTTGAAGAGCCACTGTGCCGACTTCATCGTTGCTTGTCATAAAAATCTGCTTTAAAAGGTTGTAATCACTTGTCGTAGTGTTAAAAAGTATTCCAAAGTGGCCATCACAACTACAGAGCGGAGGAGGAACGTGCGGCGTGCGCGCTGCGCGGCACCGCCGCCATTGTAATGCATTGGTCCCAGAACCCTTTGCATGCAGGTGTGATGGATGTTTTTGGATGACATCATCAAAACGAGTCACCTATCCCACTCTGTCCGATGGAAACCCATGTGACTTAAAACCTATTAAAACATGGATTAAACTATGAAAACGTAACTCATGTAACTTGTTTTTGGGAGGGAAGCTGTTCTACAGTTAATTAATTCGTTAGGGAGGGAAAGTGTTAAGTAATACTTGTAACGGCATAAATGTAGCTTGCAAAGTTGAAACCTTCTCTTCTTTCTGACATTTGTATTAAACAGGTCAACAGGTGCCAGATGTGCCAATTGAGAAGAGAATTGGCATGGGCTATTGCTCAGCGTTTGGCTTGAATGGGTATAGGCCACTCTGGTTCTCTGTCACTCACCCATGACATTGTTTTTCAGAATGACCTGAAACTGATGGAAGCAGTTTTTCTACGGACTTCCCTGCTAATTTTCGAATGCCGTTATGCACAGTCAAACATACTGTATTGTCCACATGATCCCCGCCAAACCTGTCCCGCTGTGGAAAAGTTAATCGTTTATGGTTTTGCCATTTTCCTCTACAATATTCTAACCAACCTCAAAATTGCTCTAATATCTCATATGACATTCCGCTTCTTTTTAGACTTAGTAACAACAACATAGCAGTTCTCCAAAGTCTCAAGGATTGCAAAATTGTTGACCCATGGTTAATGAATAGGTTAAAGCCTCGAGTTGAATATCTTTATACACATATTAGGCACAGATGCACCTTAAATCAAAGCTGTAAACTTTGGGAGCAAATGAGGAGGGCGACATATCTGACAGTATTAAACATGGCTCTGC
Source organism: Electrona antarctica (assembly GCF_951216825.1). NCBI lineage: Eukaryota > Metazoa > Chordata > Actinopteri > Myctophiformes > Myctophidae > Electrona > Electrona antarctica. The sequence goes on from NC_136805.1 coordinate 18,695,909, forward strand.
CAGGCTAATTGTGCTGTTCATTTCAAGCTGAGCCCCTGCCCTGATAAGTACTGGGTGTGGGTGTATTATAATACTCTCCAGTGCATTTAATAGCTAGTTAAAGCTGCACTCGAATGTCTCAAGTTATTGGAAAGGCCACAATTAATCCACTTGGACTGTCATTGGCTTAGCATGTCTGAACACTGGGGAAGGAAATGCTGTGTGTACGTTTACTTTTCTAGACCCTTTTAAAATGGTAATGCCACCTACCTTTGAACTTCCTTTTTTGTAACCGTTGCCCTGCCTGGCAATTAAATCAGACAAACAGTTGTTGGGAATTAAATCAGACAGAAACAGTTGTTGGGCTAGCTAACTAATCTACAGAAAATGTCCACATGATTCGTTTTTAATAAACTATTTTGTTGTTTTGCTAGTGGTACTGTAAATATCTGACAGGATGATGACAAGGGAACAATGGAACATGGAAACCATGCATGCAGGCAATGGATTTCAACTCTGCTCCTGGAGAACACTGATGGTTTTCATTTGACCTCTCTATTTGGAGAGTAATTTAAACCTAAGAGACACATGATCAATATAATGACTAGGCTCTTATAAAGTAGTCTGGTTCCCCAGGAGTCAGGACTGAAGTTGAGAACGCGTATATCTATTCTACGTCCGAGCGATATGTTTATTGAAGGATCCCCATTAGAGACACATGACTGAGCCTCTAGTCTTCCTGGGATCCTGAATAAAACAAATACAATACAAATGTACAACTAAAAATACAATTTAAAATAAAAAAACAACAATAAAAACAAATGCAAAGAACAAATTCACATTATAAAATCAAAAGAACAAATCACAGTTCAGTTATGTACTTGGCAAATTAGCAAGGTATCTCTTGATATTCTTTTTGAAAGTAATTTTGTTATGTATTGTAGATTAGATGTTTTTGGGCAGAGCATTCCAGAGAGTTATTGATATATATATATATATTAGAGCTGGGACTCGATTAAAAAAATTAATCTAATTAATCAGAGGCTTTGTAGTTAATTAATCTCGATTAATCACATTTTAATCGCATATCAATATTCAACCCGAGAACAGTGAGAAACCTTTTTTTTCAAATGTTTTTTGGTATCCCAGTGAATAGTGACTACGGGATTCCACTCATTTTCAACATTTTACTGTCATTAATATACCTTAGAGTTGTTGTGTGGATATAATAAGAAAGTCCCCCCCCATTCTGTGTTGCCTAGAACTGGAGGTCTGAAAAAAAACAGTAACATTATGAAGTACATTTTTGTGATGTCACTGAGATGTACTTCAAAATGTTACTGTTTTTTTCAGACCTCCAGTTCTATAGGCAACACATAATGGGGTGACTTTATTATTTCCAGTGCACACAACAACATAGAAAAATGTTGAAAATGAGTGGTATTCCCCTTTAAGCAATACAACTTTTTTATCCCAACAGATAAACAAGAGCAGCAAGTGCCTATATAGTGTCTTCAGTGTGTATATGAATACTCAAATGTGCTTTACATGGCGGGGCATGAGAAAAAATAAAAACAACTTTATTATGGGGGAAACATTTGACATGAGGTTGGGGCTGACCCACGCTTGCTACTTCAGTATGTTTCGCATCGAGGACAGCTTCGTGCTGTGGTGAAATCACCGCGCGTCTCCGGTGGTCTGTGAGACATGTTAAACTGAAGCAGCTAGCAAGCCTAGCATAGAAGCTAACGTTGGTCATAAATGGATCCTTTCCCTCTGATATTGCACACAGCCATGCCGCTATCCACGCGTCCATCCGATAGCTTTTACATCTAAATGTCCCATCCATGGAGCAAAAGCGATATAAGCGGCTTCTTCATTCGATTCATTTGGGTTTGGGCTTTCTGACGGAGCTTGTAGCCTGTAGCATAGGCCTGTAGTGTAGAGTGAACAACTGTTGCTGCTGCTCGCGTCCCGCAGCCTATTCAGTACTACTAGAAACGCACCCAGTGAGAAATGTTCCGCGGTGGAAAAAAAGGTGCGATTAAATGCGTTAATTTTTTTAACGCGTTAATTTTTCTGTAGTTAATTAATCTCAATTAACGCGTTAAAGTCCCGGCCCTAATATATATATATATATATATATATATACGCGCGCACACACACACACTTTATAGATAGATTTAAAGGGGAAAACCACTCATTTTCAACATTTTACTATGTCATTAATATACATTAGAGCTGTTGTGTGGAAATAATAAAAAGTCCCCCCATTCTGTGTTTCCTAGAACTGTAATTATGAAAAAAATCATTAACATGGTGAAACACATCTTGATGACATCATCAAGATGTGTGTCACCATGTTAATGATTTTTTTTCAGACCTCTAGTTCTAGGAAACACAGAAAGGGGGGACTTTTTTATTATTTCCACACAACAGCTCTAAGGTATATTAATGACATAGTAAAATGTTGAAAATGAGTGGAATGCCCCTTTAATGATGAGACACGTCTTCATGAGTCTGAGCCAAGCTATATGGCTTACCAGTGGAAATAATGTTCCGCAGTAGCATTAGAAATCTCACTGCTAATTTCTTTTCAACCATTAGCCATGCCAGATGTTCGTGCATATTACTAATACTTGTCCGGTATGAACAGCCTAGTGCCAGACGAGCTGCTTTATTCTTTATTCTGAGCAATCTACAACTTTTTCAAATCAGATTTTGTAGCCGACGACCAGATAACAGGGCAGTATTCTAAATGAGACAACCAACGAATGAATAACAGATTTCATTATAGAGGGAGTGATGAAAGCAGAACACTTCCTAGTCATACCAATTCCTCTTCCCATTTTGATGACAATATTATTTATATGTTTGGACCAAGATAAAGAGCTATCTATAGTTACTCCCAGAAGTTTGGTAACGCCCCGCCTTCCTCTGATTGGCCTACCGACACTGCCGGCCTTACCAGACTTTCCTCCGAGGTGGAGGATACATGCTGGATAGTCTGCCGCGAGGTTACTCCGGGGGATGGGAAAAAATTTAATAATACAAGTACGATATAATGCAAGCGAATGACAGCTTGGCACGCGCAACACTAACCTTTATGTTTTGTAGAAGAAGCAAACTAATATATTGTTTATGCTGTTTTATTTAACATGTGTACAGTGTAAACTTGAAACATTATTCAAGTTTACACTGTAAAAAGGTATCTTTTCCCTTGATCTTTTTTTAGTATAATAGTATTAGTTTACTATAATTAGATTAATACACGATAGTCAACACTAACACTTTAATTTAGAACACACCCAAATCATACAAATATGTGTTCAATCATTCAATCAAAACAAACGGCATAAACAATATTAGTTTGCCTCTACAAAAATAAAAGTTGTCAAGCTGTCATTCTCTTGTACTTGTACTTACTCTCTAGTAACCTCGGGTCTCGGAGGACAGTCTGGTGAGACCATTGGGGCAAGACGGGCACTCGGGCAGTGTCTGTAGGCCAATCAGCGGCAGGCGGGGCGTTACCATGTCTATGCTCGGACGTAGAATAGATGAGAAAAGTTATGGCTATGGGATGATAGTTTTGATACACTTTGTATGATAAAACAAGTTGGTCCATACTTATTGATTACCAAACCTAGCCGTGAGTGTTGTTTTTCCATCAGGGGATTCTTATCCTATTCGAAGGAGTCCATGGAAGCCAAATTTCTTAATGTGTGAAAAAGACCTCCCACCCTGCCATTGTTAGCAAGGCTTATGGCTTTGAGCTCCCTCTTTCTGCTCCACTGGCTCTTGTGGGACAAGTAACGTGCGTGTGCACAAAAACACCCACATGCTCATGTCTGCAAGGACAACAGGCCTGTCCCACTGCTGCCTCTCACTTGTGATTAATGCCAACAGTGTGAGTGTAAGAGCTACGTTGGTTATTGTCTCCGCCAGGCCGAAGGCGTGCGTGTGCGTGTGCGTGTGCGTGTGCGTGTGCGTGTGCGTGCGTGTGTGCGTGTGTGCGTGTGTGCGTGTGTGCGTGTGTGCGTGTGTGCGTGTGTGCGTGTGTGCGTGTGTGCGTGTGTGCGTGTGTGCGTGTGTGCGTGTGTGCGTGCGTGCGTGCGTGCGTGCGCGCGCATCCGCCAGCACTGTTGGCCCGGTCTCTGCGAAACGATACACACTCTCAGAACCTCTGCCTGGGCTGAATTTGTCAGATCTAGCGCCACCATGAGGCAGAATTTTGCTAGTTTTTTTTATATTGCGCTACAGATTTTGTCCAAGCATCACGCAAATCGGTACACACATTTTTCCATATTCCATCGTCATTGGCCAAGATTGGCTTCCAAAGTTTGCAGGATTGGTCAGTTTTTGCACACACATTCCCGCACGCACATTCTCGAGGAACAAATGCCACCCTTTTCACACTGGCCTGTTAGCCAATGTTAGCCTGTTAGCGCCACCAGCAGGTTTGATTGCTGTGAATGGCCTATTATAGCACCACCAGGAGGTCACAAAAACCTACCTGACCTGGCGGGGACCTGTGCTGCCCCTGCTGTGCACTCTTTCCAGTTAAGTTCTCTGTTTACTGTAGCATTTCTACCTGATAGTCCACATGATTCATGATGACTGCAATTCTCTATTGGCTCAGAGTTTCACTCTGTCTGATAAAACATTCCAGATGCCACCAGTCCAGACACTGTACAATTTGGCAACCAATGACTGCTGAACCCGTTTGAACCCCCTAGGCCTAGGCCTATCAGGAACCAAGTTGCCCAACTGTTGTCCTTTCTGAGGAAGTTTACTTGGGAAGTCTGTGAATGCCAGAAATGAGTAAGCCAGTGGCGCTGATATGAGGGTAATAACTGAGCTATGTCTCGATTTGGACTGAGAAAAAATGAGCTGGTTTGGATGGAAAATTGTGACTCATAGCTTAGGCTTGTGTCATGGACTTGTGATTTTATATTTATATATGTGTATCATATGTCTTGCTGAGTAACTGATCTTTCTTTCCTATTTCACTGTTATTTCTTTTCTCCCGAATCATCAGAAATGAAGCCTATTGGCTCAACCTGCACGCATAAAACTATAACCTCTGTTCTCACTTTCTTGACGTGGACATTCCTTGGTGTCACTCGGCAAGGAGAAACGGATAGCTTTTGAGTTCCTGTGCAGAGAAAACGCATGCAATGAGGCTTTGAGGCCCTTAACATGCGGTTAACATGTGGTTTCTTTCACGTGATAGAGCTTTATAGATCCATTCCTCTATGAGGTGAGGAAATCAAGTTGGGTTCTGAATAGTCGTCCCTCCCCCCCCTTTTTTTGCTTAGGAAGTTAACTTACGGAGTTCACCAAATGACCCAGAAGTACTGTATCTCTAGGATATGATAAGAGAGTAAAGAGACCTGATGGGACCCAGGATATAAGAGAGTAAAGAGACAGACAGACCTGATGGGACTCAGGATATAAGAGAGTAAACAGACCTGATGTGACCCAGTTAAATTCTCTTGGCTAAATGGTAGGGAAAGGTAGGCGTTTCATTGCATCCTTTAGGCCTGCAACAAAAGTTGTTCTGACCTTTTCAATTAATCGAAACAAGTTGTGTTTTTTATTAATCTTTTTAATATACTCATTACTCAATCAAGAATCTATTGTGTGATACCACTGCCATATTTTATACTCTGTTGTTCAACAGTGTCAGGCTAAAATAGCCGATCTGAAAGCTCACACCGCGTCGCATCATGGTGATGCTTTCTGAGCTTGTTGTAGATTGCTTATTTTGTTTTCGGTTAATTTCTTTTTTTTTAACTAACCGGTAATTTTGTTTTTACAACTGATTACTTTGATTTGTTCAATTTAGGAGATTAGTAAGATTGATAATAACATAAATGGCTCACATTTTGGTCGCATCCGAAATCAAATGATGACACAAACCGAAATCATCTGCTTCAAAGTTCATATTGATTTCATAAACTTCAGCTTAAAAAATAACGGTAGTGGGTCGCACACACCAAGACTTCAGTTCAAATTGTTTATTTCATATTTGAACAGGGACAAACGATTCGGCTATCCAGCCTTCATCAGTGTGGAGTGTGACTGAATGTAGGTTCGGCTTGTAATCTCTCATTTTGTTATATTGGCATTCAGAGTGTTTTATTTGTATTTTAGTTTTTACATTTTAATTGTTTTAACATGTAAGAATGATATGTACTAGCAGAAGATTACTGTGTTCTGGTGGTATCATACCAGATATCAACAAAGATGCCTATACATTTTTTGTTCGGATGGTTGTGTAATTTTCTCTCCCCTTTCCTGTGATTTTCCCCTCTTTTCTTGCTAAAAAAACCCAGCCCTCTTCTATGACGGGTGTTTTCATCAGCATGCGTGTGTCTGCTAAAGGCCTCGACAGAGTCCGTTTTGACTTGCGTTGGGTGAGAGAAGACACACAATGCACGCAAGGTTATTAGTGTCTATACAGAGTGCATTGCTTATGTATCCGATTCCTTATCTACAACGTGCATTGTAGTACGATTCATCCACTACTGTAGATGGCAGATGGATGTGAAAATGTTTTATTAGAATGACTCGACATGTTATCTTGAGACTCGAGTGGTGATATAAACATTACAGTGTTGGTCGCATCTGTAAACGGCCAAATTGTCACCAAATGGAAGCATAGGAGATGATAAATTATATACAACTATCAGAGCTTGTACATGTACACACACTGTTCTCCGGTTATTCCGCAGAGTTCTCGTCGGAACACCGCGGCCACGGATTCCGTTCGGACCTGATAATCACCAGGGCTGGATTTGGTCAAAAATGTATTAAAGCAAGGGGGGCGGCCCATTCTGCATTAAGTCAAGTGGTCAGTCCAGGCTTGATAATCACTGACAAGTTTGCAAAGCTGTGCTTCTATCCATGCTGTTCCGTGTTTACGTTTAAGTGGCTTCCTCTTTCAGAAAGACGGGGGCCTGTGGCTAGGAGCAGAGGAGGAAAGCCTTTCTGCTCTCTGCTGCCAAAGGTTGCCAGGGGTACTGTTCTCCGACCGCGTTGCGATTGACGGACGACGTAAGGCACGGACTGGACGAGAGAAATTTCTCGACCCCTCCGTTGGTTGATGCTTTCTGCGTCGATTACGTTCAACTCTATAAAGCACTTAACTGTGCTTGTGTGGTTACTGTGGCAAAACAATAGTTTCTCGTGTGTGTGGGGGTGTGTGTGTGGGGGTGGGGGGCTGACTTTGCCCAGAAAATTCCTGTCTCTCATTATCATCATCCTTGTCAGTGAACACTGTCACACACGGCACACACTGAGCTACCTGAGTCTGCCCTTCATTCCACAGACATTCGTTGTAATTCTACTTCCCTTTGGCTGTTCCAATAACGTTTAACTTTCATTCCAGGGGTCTGAACTGCTGTCATCTCTTTGATCACATTCTTAGCCAACCTCCCCCTCAACTCAGAATTTATAATCTGAATTTAATGAATCAGAATGACGGTGATCTAGTTTATGGCCTTTCCAGATTAAAAGGTTATTGCCACAGTGACAGGCCGGGCTGCACATCATCTGTCCTGTACAGTATGCAACTATGCTTCAAATAACTTTTAGGTGTTAAACCAGAAGGTGTCCTAACCGACACAGGAGTAATCCTGCGTTCACACGGGCAGATGCAAAAGATTCAAAGCTACATAGCATCTTTCTTTGTAGCTGATGTTGAAACTAGCTCAACTTTGTTGAGTTTGTTGTAGCTTTGTAGCTTTTGCAGCAGCTACAAACGTCCAATGCATCTTTGTATCTTCATGTTGCTGTCTTCCATTGAAAAAGAATGGTAGACTGTATCTTTGCATCTGCCCGTGTGAACGCAGCATATTCTTTGTCGTTTTATTCATTAAAATAAGTATATACTTTATACTGTGCATCTTTTCTATACTAAATGTTATTGTTCTTTTCTCTCTGTGGTCCAGGCGGTGTGTAGTGGCACTGGGCCTGTTGGCTCCAGTCTGAGAGGATGAGGAGGTTCAGGCGACATGGACAGGAGTCCCAAAGAGACCGAATCAAACAGGAGCTCTTCCAGTTCAATAAGGTACTAATAAAGAGAGACCAAGAAGAACCATCTGTATTTTTGAGCCACCCTTGAACTTCCAAGGTTTATTGTCACATCACAAGTTTACAGTGTAAGAGTGGGTGGGAAATTATTTACTAGCTCCCAATGAATTGCAGTTACAAAACATAGTCCTAAGAACTGGGGAAGGAAAAGTCAGATAACTGTACTGAATATAACACTCTTGTGCAAGTAAGAGACCTCACTTATCAGCCGATATGAACAATATGATTGTATAAATAAGTGATAGTGCTAGTGGAGCAGCAGCAATGGAGTGTATTCATAGTTATGTATACGTGAAGCGATAATGATAAATAATGGCCCTGATTTTGGACTTTTTTCTTATTTCTGTTCTGTACCCCCCCCCCCCCCCCCCTTTGTCTCCTGTTTTGCACCTCACATCTCACATCCTGTCCTGATTTGGCTTCTTGCTCACATGGTTTTTGCCTCGTTCTACATTTCACTTCTCTTTCAGACCGTGGAGCATGGATTCCCCCACCAGCCTAGTGCTCTGGGCTTCAGCCCCACCCTGGACCTCCTGGCCATAGGCTCCCGCTCCGGAGCCATCAAACTGTATCCTCTGTGGTTCCTATACTGCCTAATCCTGAGCGTTATGTTTGTATATACTCGGCTATGATTGGATAAATAATCACTTAGGGATTTTACTGCAAGGAGGAGGAGTGGGTGTGTGCACACACGTGTATTATGTTCCTGCGAGGACGTGAGCACGGCACGAGGTGCAATTAGGTTTTACGTTTTCGTGCGTGTCATGTTTGAACTTGAGACGGGCAGTACTCATGCGTGGCTGTGACTCTGCTTAAATCCTCGTCTGTCGTTCACATGGGCACCTGACGAAGGTATTTAATTTTCCCACGCTGTTGCTCAATGCAGCCTAGTACTCTCAGACACTGAATTATGTGTGTGCGTCTCTTGTCCGTCTCTCTATAGCCTCTCGCACAATTATACTCATTGACAGCGTGGTGGAGCCAGTCAGTACACTCTACCCATTCACACATTCAGATAGACACACACACACACGCTGGCTGTGATAACCCCAGTGCCTTCTCTCGTTAAACTAATCCATTCACACAATGAGGGAGATTGTTTGTGATAAAATAACACTAGGGACCCATAAAGGGAAATCTGTGAATGAATTTATTATTAGCCAAGAACAAGATGCTTCAGGGAACAGAGCAGATTGTGTTGTTTTTAATGACTGCCTGGACAGATTGTTTTAATGCTAACAAGTTGTAGCACAAAATGGTAATGAATCTAAGTACTTATTTCACACAGCATGACAAATGTACAGTACTGCGTCATCGGCGCCTCAGTTTCTGTATGAATGCAAGGCACACAAACATACTGTATCTTTTGTCCTTGTGTTCCGTTGTGTGTGTGTGTGTGTGTGTGTGTGTGTGTGTGTGTGTGTGTGTGTGTGTGTGTGTGTGTCCACTCCAGTATGAGGCGCATTCATGCACGGCCAGTTGTTCCTTGACTATTGTTCAGGTATGGTGCCCCAGGGGTGGAATTCATGGGCCTGCATGATGAGAATGCTGCCGTTACTCAGGTGCACTTCCTGCCACACCAGGTGAGTGAATGCATGCGCGCGACTCTCTCTCTCTCTCTCTCTCTCTCACTCACTCACTCACTCACTCACTCACTCACTCACTCACACAGTCCCTCAGCCACACATTTGTACAATTGTTGGTGAAATGTATCTTCAGAAATATAAGTCAGTTTGGATGGAATTAGTTTGCGATGGTTTTTGAAAACCGTATGCCAAAAGCCTAACACCATGCCAAAATTCAAAAAGTAGTTACCTAGTGCATAATCGTTGATTTTATTATGGATAAAATCTCCCAATGATACAATGGAAGAAAGGGATTTTGTAAACAAGCACAAAAGGACAGTCATATTTTTACCAGCTACACACACACACACACACACACACACACACACACACACACACAGACACACAGACACTAGGTGCTGCCACACTATCTAAAGAGCCGCACACGTTCCAAGCTGTGCGCAGCTTATTTTCCGAGTTTTTAGACAGCTGGTGGATGGAAAAGAAGCTCCACCTCCACGGAAGACTTGCGCGACGGCCAGATTCCCGGAAACGCTCTCCTCCGCAAGTCTTCCTCGGAGGTGGAGCTTAATTTCCATCCACCAGCTGTCTAAAAACTCGGAAAATAAGCTGCGCACAGCTTAAAACGTGCGCGGCTGTCGACCGTTTTGCGCTTAGGTGTGGAAACGCTGTCTCTCTCTCTAGTCTCTAGTGGGTTGTTGGCTGCAATGCTATCCCATTGACTGAGAGGTCGGCTAGAGGCAAAAAGTGTCTGGTTGCTTAGAGACGAGGCAGCCAATCAGGATGATAGGTAGTCAATACAACAGCCAATGAGAAAGATAGGTCGAGTGGTGAAAGCCAAGCAGAGAGAACATAGACCAGCTGTGCTTACACAGCAGCAGCTGGTAACTGTGCTTACACAGCAGCTGGTAATAAAAACTAAAACAGAACAACATGGATTCACACTGAGGTTATTTCAGTACGTTCATTCCATTGTTATTACAAGACTTGAAACGGTCATCTTTCACACTAAGCTGGTTGTCCTGGTGACGTCCCTGTGTTTATATGATGACTTCAGGTTGAACTGGTGACTCTGCTGGATGACAACAGTCTCCACATGTGGACTCTGAGAGCTCACAAAGGGTTGTCTGAACTACTGGAGATCGGACGCTTCACGCTAACTGGACCTCCTGGGTAACACACAAACTCACATGCACAATTAGTCCTCTGTATACACACTCGATACACTGTATAGCTCTGCGTTCTGTAGAGTTTGATTTGCATTAGGCCATAGACGGACCCCCATTTTGATATCTTTGTGACTCCCATCTACACTGTAAATCAAGTTGATTTTAAATGTAATCTGAGTTACAGGTCCGCAAAAGGTCTATTTGGTTCCTATCCTAACTATGAATCATTTGGCTTGGGATCCTTCTGGATCTCCCCCAAGGACTGCTGGGCGTCCCCAGACCCCACCTAGAGAACCAGTGCAATAGAAGATTGACCATGAATGACCCATGACCTTGTTCTCTTCTAATGTACCTCTGGCTAACTAACCTCATGATTTCTCTTTTATCTCTCCAACTCAGTGCTCCCCCCAGTGTCACCCGTGTCACAGCGGTGCTGGCTCACTCCTCAGGAGAGCTGCTACTGCTGGGGACGGAAGGAGGCCATGTCTTCGTGGTTGAGGTCCCAGGCTTTAGAGAGCTGGAGGAGAGAAACATCAGCCTGGACCAAGTCGCCAACAGGTCGGTGTCAATCACACCATAGATAGACCCACGCCTATGCACTAAAAAACATTTAAAGTCATAGTAAACCTGAGTTGGCTCTATACAGGTATGTCAGGGGTTTTCAACAGGTGGACCACTGGTTGTCTGTGAAGGTATTGCATGTGGTCCCTGACCATGCATTTAGTAATGTAGGATTGTTTTCCACTAGTTGAGAAATTGAAGTGAATAACCTGGGGACCTATGATGACCGTCCATGTAGTCATTTACTGACAAGTTGGAGGTTAAGAAATTCAACAGAAAAGGAGTTAGAATCTCAAGGGAGGTGCACAGAATTGTCTGAGTCATTATTATTAGGAAACTAGAAAAAGTGCCCCTTGGGGCACAGGTCTCCACCAGGCCAGGTCACGTTGTGGCCTCCTGGTGGTGCTATAATAGGCTAATGTGAAAAGGGTGCAATTTCTTCTTATGCCTTTGATGATTATTGGATGATTTGAGGCAGGATTTTTGGCATCCAGGGAGTGTGTGTGTGCAAAATTTGGCATCGACCAGGTTAACGGTGCCAGAGATTAGCTGTACACAGACGGGCGGACGGATACACGGTGAAAAACCTACTCTCTCCCCATGCCTTCGGCCTGGTGGAGACAATTATTAGTGGTCAATGGACCATTAGTTGAGAAACAGTGGGATGTATACACATGGGATGCATATCCAAATATATACAAGTGTTACAAAAGCACTAATCTTAGCCCATATCCCCACCCAACAAAACAGTGGTCTGATTCTAAATCAGGGTGATGGTTCACAATCAGTTAAACCCCTGCTATATGTGGACTGAATTCTTCCCCCAGTCTCTACAACAAAACTGTTCACCAAAAATCTCGATCGATCTAATTATAGGAATAATATTAAAAATAAAATGCCTAATAATGAAATGGTTAAACAAATGGAAACTCTTATTGACAGTGCCTTAAAAGCCCCACTCCTACATAACAATAGGAAATAAAACCTGCCACCAACACTACATCACTGCTATACACACTTGGTCACAAATCCACCCTTGCTCTAGGCCGCTGCAGATCAATAATGACATTTTAACTGCAATCTCTTTGTTTCCCTGGCTCCCTCCCTATTTTCCCATACTCCCTTCTTCTCCGCTCGCTCTACCTTCTGTCCCTCTGTCCAGTGTACCAGAGGACTATATAGGCCGGAGGAACCTGGAACACGTAGAGTCCTTGCAGGAGAACCCAGTCGATCCAAACCAGGTTATTATTGGCTACGGACGAGGTCTCATAGTCATCTGGGACCTGGAGAAACAGTGTGCTGTCCAGCACATACCAGCTACACAGGTAATTACTCTGCAGTCAAGCCAACAAAACTAACGTGCCACTCTTGCAAGACATTTTCTTTAAAGAAACGACTGCTATGAAAGAACACCACCCAGTACTGTATAAACTGAGATTGTGAGCTGAGGAAAGGAGCTGCATTCTTTCTCTTGTTTCAGTTGTTTGTTTGTCATAAATTCTCCCCGTAACCCTCGCCGTTTGTTTCCACAGCAACTGGAAAGCGTGTGGTGGACAGAAGATGGCGGCCATATTCTTAGTTCCCATAGCGACGGCAGCTATTGTCGATGGACGGTGGGTGGGGAGGACTCAAAGGACGAAGAAGAGAAATCAGATATTCCTTATGGTGAGGATTAAAATGCAAGCCTCACTACAAAGCAATTATAGCAATTTGCTTCAGGCTATTTACAAATAAACCCATCTTCATTTAATCTGTGCAGGCCACTTCCCCTGTAAGGCCATTTCCAAGATTGTTCAGCTACCTACAGCAGAAGGGTAAGCTCTCTCTTTATCTTTCTTTCCTTCCTTCCTTCGTGACATTGCCATTCTGTTTCTTCCATCTCAGTGAAAGTGATAACTGAGCTTATTTGTGTCATGAAAATCTGAATGTTTAACTTGTGTTTCACATCCACCTGTTATACATTAATCCTCAGCAAATAGAGCTGAACTTGAACTTCCCCCCTTCCTCTGTCTGTGTGCAGGCCTCCGTTTCTGCTGTTCAGTGGTGGCATGCCAAGGGCCAGTTATGGGGACAGACACTGCATCAGTGTGATCCACAATAAAACACACGTAGCTCTGGACTTCACCTCCCGGATCATTGACTTCTTTGTCATCAGAGACGGGCTGCAGCACACAGGTGGGCCCTACACACCAAACCAAACAACCAGCCCACGCACTGACTTCTTTCATAAACATGGCTGACGTACAGTACTTATGCTACGTTTTTGGCAGCTGTACTGTTATCACCATTGCCAAATATTTTAAGAAGCCAAATGTTGACACATGTCACAAAATGCTCACGGCAATACCTCTTGACTGTTAGCATTTTGACACGCTCACTGTTTATAGTTGTATGGTTGCCTGACAAGTCTGTTGTTGGTGACAACATACCGGTACGTAACTTTGTTGGCAATGGTAAGAACATATCTACACTACAGTATACTCATCTACAGATGAAACAAACTGAAGTTTGTTTTCCGTAGGTGGAACATGTATATTAAAAAATATATATGGCATAGCTGACGTAGGGCACAGGCAAAATCCAGCCTGAAGTGCAATGTAGAGCTCTTCACTGGTTCAAAATGACAGACCCAAACCGTAATGAACCCCAGATTTTTTTTTTTTTTTTTGTTGTTGCCATAATTGGACCCGCAGCTCAACCTTTTCCACTCTTATTGTGCTGCAGTAATGAGTTAGACATGTGAAGACCTCTAGTGGAATGGAACATAACAGGCAAGCAGTTCTAAACTGTAAGAAAAGACGTATGACAAGGAAATGACCCTGTGTGTCACCTACTTCTACAACTCTTTCATTGTCTGTGTAACAGTTTCACAGATTGACACTTTCAGTTTTCGTACTAACGTCCTGATCCGAGTGTACTCTACTGACAGTAGTTTAAGAAATCAAGGATGAGACTTAACTGTTACAGAACAAAAATATTAAATTAATGACATATCTTCCACAAACATTTACAAACTGTAGGAGCTGGTTGTTGCACTGTGTCTGTGGTGCATTGTTGCTTTCAAAATGGACTTTAGAGAATCTCCATGCCTTGCTGTCTGCTAGGTGATCCCAGTGCTCTGGTGGTTCTGGTGGAGGAGGAGCTGGTGGTCATTGACCTGCTGACAGAGGGCTGGCCGGTCATCCAGACTCCTTACCTGGTGCCGCTCCACAGCTCTGCCATCACCTGCTCTCACCACATCTCCGCAATCCCCCTCAAGCTGTGGGAACGCGTCATCGCAGCCGGAGACCTGCAGAGCACACACTATTCCAAAAGGGTAGGCTGACGTTGACCTACTTTTCATTTGTGCACTTTCACTTAACACTTCCAGTGCGCCAGAATTCTTCAAAATAAAGACGCTAGAGTGCTCGGCAGATGAGGCAGATTTTACTCTGAAAATCCCCAAACCGGGAGGTGTAATCTTTCATTACTACCATGCGCTGTAACATCTGATCTCTCTTTAGAAGCGTTAATATTCCAAATGAGATGCTTGGTTAAGTTAGATCTGATCAAAACCATTTTGCTAACCGATTTGCTCATCTACATATGACGTAAAGTTTCCCTACATTGTCAATGGCATTTAATGTTTGTGTTGCCACAAATGTACTTCATATTTGACGAACATATGACCTAATTTCTCCTTTCTTTGTCAATGGCAAATATGAGACATGTGGGGACAAAAGCTGTATATAGGAGGGGCTGGCACCCCTCAATAAAGACCCTAAGACGTCTCCACACGTCCTGGGTTCTCTACGGGAAGTCTTGAGCACTTAAGCTGTGAATAGAAATCATGGCATTTTAATGTATAAAATATAAAGTTGTGTCCAAACAGCCTTTATTAGATAATTGCTAACATAATCAGTTTCTGCAGGACCATCTAATTGCCCTCGACTCCTTTTTTATATATTATACTCTGTACAAACGAATAAATAAAGCTCCGATTGAAGCATATTAAATGTTCTCTTACTGACAGTGACATATGTACACATGGCCTAGAATGGCCTCAAACTCCCCAGCTATTCATTCTTCTGTGGAATGAAGCATCCTTAATGGTGGTATTGTGGTGGTGGAAGCAAGAGTGGAAGCATGTATTCTCAATCTTTTGTTGGAATGGAGTGGAATGCATTAAGTTGGTATTATTGGAATGTTGCGTCCTAAACATAGATGTTGCCTCAATCTTTTGTTGCAATTGACCGCATTAAGGTGGTATTATTGTTAAACTTTCATTTCCCTTTGTGTGGTTTCCTTCCCTGCAGCCGTGGCCTGTCACGGGAGGCCAGAACCTGGCACCAGACCCCCCGCAGAGAGACCTGCTACTCACTGGGTCAGTTTAAAGTCACTTTGGAGATATTTTACCTTCTGTTGTTGGGCAACTCTACTCTTAATCTACTTGACTTCATTGTCAAATCACAAGGTGTAAGTGGGTGAAATATGTTTTTGTGCAAACTGCCTACTGTTAGATTAAACATAGAAGTAAAATATTGAATATCAAAACGACTATCAGCTAATTGCAACAGATATGTTGCAAATGTATTCAGTATTCAAGTTATTGTACCAGTGTAATGGGAGCAGCATGCAAGACTGCACTCACATGGTGACAGGGTTCAGTGGCTATTCAGCAGCCTGGTGGCCTGGCTGTCCCTTAGTCCATTTGTTCAGCTTTTGATGCCACATTATCGGCTGCCTGCTGGTAACGGTGTGATCAGGTTGTTGCTGGGGTGGTTGGTGTCTCTGATGGTAAGCTTGGCGTATATGTCCACAGAGGGAGAAAAGCTCACCTCCGGTGTGGTGCTGCGCCGTCCGCACCGCCTCGGTGGTGTTATGGTGATCTTTTGGATATATTAGCAATGGTGTATTTTTGTCCGTAGGCATGAGGACGGGACTGTGCGCTTCTGGGATGCATCAGGGGTGTGTCTCTATCCCATGTATAAGTTGAGCACAGCCAGCGTGTTCCACACGGACGCCGACCCCAATGATAACATGAACCAGGGTACTGAAGGAGAATGGCCTCCGTTCAGGAAGGTACGTCTGCGTTCACGTGTCCACACACAAAGAGGGCCCTCAAAACAGTGCATGTTGTGATGAGTCTGATGACATAACAAAAGGGGACAATAAATATAATGGATAAAGGACAACTTCCCAGGGGAAATGTCACGTACAATTACGACAAGCATGTTACTTTTATTGACTACAATATCCTTGGCACAAATCTACCTATTTTCCCTTATCCTTCCTTTCCTTTCTTTCAGGTAGGCTGTTTTGATCCCTACAGCGATGACCCAAGGCTGGGTGTACAAAAGATCCACCTGTGTAAATACAGTGGTTACCTGACTGTGGCGGGCACTGCCGGACAGGTAAAAAGAGCACCGTGAAACATCTGTTAACTGAAACAGATCTCATCTGATGGCTGGATTTTATCATGGCAGAAATCTTGTCTTTAATATCTGTCATTAAACTGCAACCAGGCTTCTGCACTCGATAGTTGTCGATGGCTGCTATCGTGTATTTGCTCACTGAGCCATGACTTTATTTTTTCTGAACTGTGGAGTTCTTGTAGATTAATTCAAATATTAACCATTTAAAACACACACGCACACACACTTCATTCACCAGTGATTCCACAACAATCTACAATCTCACAACGTGCCGCAATGCTTTTTGATCTTGTCGATCTGCTACGTTGCCTGAATGCTTGCCCATTTTCTCCGAATGTTCACCTAGAATTCTTTGCCTAGAATTGCGACGCTAGGGTTCATGTCAGTTAATGTTGTGCCCCCCCTCCCCTCTTGTCTGTGTGGCGTCGTCCAGATCCTGGTGCTGGAGCTGAATGATGAGGCAGCAGAGCAGACGGTGGAGGCTAAAGTAGTGGACCTGCTGCAGGGCCAGGAGGGATTCCGCTGGAAGGTAAGCACTAACTGCCAGTCAGACATCTGTCATCTGATCAATATAGAGCGTAGCTATAGTCGTTACTCATCTATGCTGTAGTACCAGGGTGTTTACCTTCCCCGGTTCAGGGTCACACTCGTCTGGACGTACGAGAAGAGCCTGTGATGTTTCCTCCAGGCTTCCAGCCCTTTGCTCTGGTCCAGTGCCAGCCTCCTGCCGTGGTCACTGCCCTCACACTGCACTCCGAGTGGAAGTTAGTCGCCTTTGGCACCAGCCACGGATTCGGACTGTATGACTACCAGCAGAAGAACAACGTCTTTGTCAAGTAAGGAACCACGTGTGCCTATAAGGATAGAAAGAGGAGGACAATCACAGGTCATTTGTGGTCGTCAAGAGGCGTATTTAGGGTTAGGACTTAATGGATTGCCTTTTTATAGCGCTTTTCTATGCACTACGTGCCTACTCAAAGCACTTACAATGGTCCATTCATTCATACATTGGGAGGTGAAGCATTTAATGTTTGAATTGTATTGGTTTGGGTAAAGGTTAAGGCCATGCAGTTGGGATGATAAAGGGTGGAAAATGAATTTAGTCAATGTAAATCAGTTGAACATCTGCCAAGGATAATAAAAATCACACCCGTGTGAACTGAGTGGTTTAAGGTATTATATAGCCTGATCAGCTGTGGTCTGACGTAATGTCTGACGTAATGAAATCACACCCGTGTGAACTGAGTGACCATAGCAACCATGCTCATTTTGTTGGTACGAACAAACACGTGGACACGTAAACTAACAAAGCCAGTTGTTGGAGTGGTTTACACCACTCAAAAATCACACCCATGTGAAGTGAGGGCTAATATATTAAAGTCTAACTCATGTTGATGTGATGTAATGGTGATGTAAAATAAACGCTGCCAACACAAACATTAAACGCCATTAACAATAAAGAGACATTATGACGTAATGTGGCACATTATGACGTAATTGTTCCCTTCATTGTCATTGTGTTTACAAAACAAACATTGAACTAAAGACAAACATTAAACCTGTGTATAGGAGGGGCTGGCGCCTCTCAAAAATACAAGGGTGTGGGTATGTGAGTCAGAGATTATCTTGTATTTGAGTTGCTCTTTGTTTGAGGAAGATAACAATATATACAGGAAATGTTCAAGAATACATGTTTGTATTCCTGAACCTGCTTATGCATGCCATGCATATCTGCCTGCACGAAGAAGTAGCCATGTTTATTGCTCATCATTTTGTAAAGGCAGTAAGTGATATTTAATGCTAAAAGTAGTGTTAAATAGTTCTATATGCTTCTATAGAGTGTCCAGTAAAGGGTGCAGAGGCATATCTACAAAAATCTACATTTCTGCCTGGCCAAAATCCATACAATGAGAAAAAAAGAGGACAAAAACAAGACCTGAGAACTATTAGTGGACAGCTGATTGGCTGTTGCGGTAGAGTGGGACCCTCAATCACCCATTGGAATGTAAATGCATGCCTCATATCTCTTTGAAAACCTTTAGTGCTACGATTGTGCGCGGGGGGGACAACAATTAACACATCTTGCCTGCCCAAAATGTAATTCCTGGAAATGCCACTGAACGGGTGGCTCCTTTTCTTCCAGTTCTTGTGAAATTGGAAGTGATGACACAAAGAAATGAGCAGACAAATTTGGAACTGGAGCACTAAAATTTAAGCTGATAAATGGGTACGCTCTCTTCTGATTGAAATTGGCAACCCAGTATAAGTTAACCACTTAGACAGCTATTGGGGATGGTCACTTATCCATAATGACTTATGATAGTGACAATGAATAGTGTTTCATCTTGAGACCTGACACAGTTTGGGTTGAAACTAAAATGAAAGCTACATTTATAGTAGGCATGTGCAATGAATACAAATAATGGAAATTTGACATTTTACACATCACAATTATGCAATTGTGATACTAGGTAGTTTATTCAAACACTGTAGCACAATGCCCTCATCTTCTCACCGTCACACAAGAGGTTAATAACCAGAACATTGTCCAACAAATCTCCCTATCCATCAGGCTTAATACAATCACACAGGCCATTACAGCGTAATAAGCAACAAAGACATCTTTTTACACCTTGAAATAGAAAAATTCAATAAATATATTGTTGACGAGAAAAAAAAGAAAAACATAAAACTAAATTCAAAATAATTTGGGATCATGTTCATCATACCCCTACCCTGATTCTCAACATCGGGGGTCCATCTGCTGTACTGTACTTGTACTGTTACTGTACTTAACCATCCCTGGGGATCCCGGACTCCACTTTGAGAAACGATGGCCTAATGCATATCATACTGTGGGGGTCCTTGATATGACAAATGTGGTGAAGCCCTGCCCTGCCTCTTCCGTAGGTGTACGCTGAACCCCAGTGACCAGCTGGCCATGGAAGGTCCTCTGTCCAGGGTGAAGAGCATTAAGAAGTCTCTCCGGCAGTCCTTCAGGCGGATCCGTCGCAGCAGAGTGTCCCTAAGGAAACACCACGTAAACAATGCCGCAAAGGTAAACGCATGGATCAAAGTTCTGAGTCTCCACTTATGCTCCGTCGTAATTACATGCGGTCCCCATTTAATTTGTCATTTGAGAAGCATGTCGTGCACACAAAATAGCCAATCTAGTGCACTGGTTCCCAACAGTGGTTCGGGACGTTATGGGTCGTGGAAACATTACATGCGGTCCCCATTTAATTTGTCATTTGAGAAGCATGTCGTGCACCGAAAATATCTAGTGCACTGGTTCCCAACAGTGGTTCGGGACGTTATGGGTCGTGGAAACATTTTCCTTTTTTTTTTTTTTTCCTACTACATTTCTTTTTATTATTTCAAAACATTTTCAAAAAACATTCCCAAAAAAAGCATTTTTTTTCATGAATTAAAAACAAATTCAATTAATTTTTTTCAGTAATTTCATGAAGCAACGAAATATAAAATGAATTCTAGAAAACGGCTATCTCTCTCTGATCGATTTCTTTCTCCTCCCTCTGACTTTCTGTCATGTCTGTGTAGCTCCAGGAAGCCAACGCACGTCTAGAAGCTGAGCTAGCAGAGATGGAGCTGGCTCCTGTCCAGAGGAAGATAGAGGCACGCTCCTCGGACGACTCCTTCACCGGCCTCGTGCGCACACTATACTTTGCAGACACATTCCTCTCAGACAGTGAGTTTACGTTTCACAACCCCCCACATCGTCATTGAGGCCTTCATGTAGTGTTTGCAAATATTTTACGTTTTATTGTAGCACCAAACAGTCAAAAGTCAAAGACTACTTAAAACTGTCAGATTGCAACAGACTAGCATTTTTAATCGGCACAAACCAGTCGGCCGATGAAACATTCTTTTTGCCCATGCAAGGTAGCCTGTAGTGCTGGTTTACAGTTTTGCCAGTTCTGCTTATTATAAGCGACTTTGGGCTAGTTTACCTGTAAAATAGCTTATTCATAGTTGCGCGTTGCCTTATTGGGCTTGTTTCTGAATTGTAGTTGCTTATTTGGGCTTGCTTTTAAATTATAATTTTTTTAAATACCTGATATAATAGGGCTCAAGTGGTGAAACTCGTTGCTTCTTTTGGGCTTGTTTTCATAGACCTGGTCGCTTGTTTCACTCACAGAATCTGGCAACCTCTCTGTATCCCACAACGAAAAAAAACCCACAACTGGTATAATTTTGTGTCACGGCACGCTGTAAGATTGTAGATCTGCTATTTTGTATTTTCACCTCGCCCCAGAACAGGGACGCCAGGGTTCATGTGGTAAAATTGGCAAATGTAAGTTATTGATATCTGGATGCATTGAGGGACATTACCCTGATGTTTACCGCTCTTCCCCCCCAGGCAACCACAACACACCCTCCCTGTGGGCAGGGACCAACGGCGGCTGTGTGTTTGCCTACATGCTCCGGCTTCCACCTGTAGAACGTCGAGCAGATGACCCTATCAGTGCACACCCTGGTGAGAACATGCAGACCCAAACTGTTTGGAGTAGTTGGCACGTCGTCATACAACGTGTTTGCCAGCTTTAGCCCATTAAAACCGGGAAAGCATCTGTCATTTTAGATTTTAGCGTTGGCTATTTTTGGAAAACAACATTTTTAAATCTTGGAAGTGTGAGAAAACTGATTTAGAAGGCATTCATAGAATCGGCCCAGTGGTCTTAATGGGTTAACAATGGGCCTTTTGATAAAAAATAAAAAAATTAACACACTTGATTACATCTAAATCTTACACCCTTTC
This sequence comes from Electrona antarctica, assembly GCF_951216825.1. Lineage (NCBI taxonomy): Eukaryota > Metazoa > Chordata > Actinopteri > Myctophiformes > Myctophidae > Electrona > Electrona antarctica. The sequence goes on from NC_136805.1 coordinate 18,717,495, forward strand.
CCCCTTACTTCCTGTCCTTTCTTCCTCTCATTTCCTCTCTCTCTCTCTCTCCCCCCCCCCCCCCCCCTCTTTTCAGCCAAGGAAATCCAGCTAATGCACCGTGCCCCGGTGGTCTGTATTGTGGTGATGGATGGCCATGGCTCTCCTCTCCCTGAACCCCTGGAGGTGGCCCACGACCTGGCCCGCTCGCCCGACATGCAGGGCTCCCACCATCTACTGGTTATATCAGAGGAGCAGTTCAAGGTGAGGAATACTTCAGGATTACCCCTGTTGTATACACGTCCTTTCTAAGCCTTCCATAGGGTGCCAAGGACGTGGGGGGCCGGGCTAAAACAAATGTTTTTTTTTGCCTCTCCTTCTTGAATGTACTGGCGACGCCATCTTGTATAGACGCGAAGACCGTACTGGCGACGCCATGTTGCTTATGGTGCTCCATGGAAGGAAAGAAACATGCGCAGTTGAGACCAAGGAAGCTGAACGCGGAAGTGTTGGCTGCATATAGCCCATTGCGCATGTTTCTTTCCTTCCATGGAGCACCATAAGCAACATGGCGTCGCCTGTACGGTCTTCGCGTCTCGTACTCTTTAGACAGTCCTTGGTTTACGGCCCGATTAGAATGGCTCACAAATCTAAATCTAGAGAGCTCTCGTTGGTCCCCAAATGTTCTGTCTTAATTTCTGACTTCAGCATGTATCTCGTTTGGAATATATATGCTTCTAGAGAGACTTTAGGTGTACCAGCATGAGGTAAGAATGGAAGATTATGCCTCCCAGTTTTTGGAGGGGAACGGAAGGCGGGGCTTTTCAGAGTAAAATCTACCATCTCCCGGCCTTTATTTTGAAGAATTCCCTGGCATTTAATAAAGTGTTAACATGCACACACAAAGCAGCAGAACCACAGTTCATGCATGACCCGGGTGAAGAACCATAGGAACCATTGTTCCTATGGTTCAGAGGTACTCTGGAAAGAGAATAATAATAGAAACAATATCGTCACAGAACAAAATAAGAAAGAATGCAATAATTAGTACATACAGTAATTGTGCCAATCGCAAAACAAAGTATGGCAATAAACAAGGATGTAAATTGTCAAATTGCATTAATAAAAATCAGACCTGTGTGAAGTGAGGGGCGCTCTTATCATCGTACATAATCATACATCCACTCATTCCAGCCAATCACAATTTGCATCCTCACCTTCGTCATCAATGTTTGTGTTATGCAATGTTTGTATTTACACAAACACTCCTAATTGTCCATTCATTGTAAATGGCATTTAATGTTTGTGTTGGGACAAGAATTGGGTTACATACACCAAAAGCTGGACATGGGAGGAGATATCGACCCTCAAAAATAAAAATCGTTGTAGCCTCTTCAACGCCCCAAGTGGAGTTGGCCCCTGAAATCTGACCCTATTTCCTTGTGTGTGTGCATGCATGTCTATTGTCTAGGTGTTCACTTTGCCAAAAGTCAGTGCCAAGATGAAGCTGAAGCTGACAGCCATCGATGGCTCCCGCGTGCGGCGAGTGGGCGTGGCCTGGTTCGGCAGCAGTCGGACGGAGGACTATGGGGAGAGCGGCCTGCTGTGCCTCACCAACCAGGGAGACGTCCATGTGATATCGCTGCCGGGGGTGAAGATGCAAGTGCAGCACCCTTGTATCCGCCGCGAGGACGTCAGCGGCATCGCTTCCTGTGTTTTCACCAAGCACGGACAGGGTAAGAAAGGCGTGTCCGGGACACTCGGTGTGAAGCCCAATTTAAACTTGTAGGCGTATGAGTGTTGCTCGCCAGAAATAACTGATTTACAAGCTAACGGCGTTAAAAGGCGCGTCCCTAACTTGAAAATCTATGGTTTTCATTGAATATCGACACACCCTTACGTGGCAAAGTATAAATTAGGCTTAAGGCTCCTCTTGCCTTCTTAGTTTCCCAAGTGCGTTGGAGAAAACATCCATAAGGTAGACATTTTTGTTTTACCTGATGTAGGACCAAAAGGTTTACTAAATTACGTTTATTGTAAGTATAAAGACAGTGTGCAGACTCTGTACTTTTTCCCCATTAGACCACCCATTGCTATAGTACACCCATTGAGATAAGTGCTTTCTCTGGTATTGACCTCTTCTGAATGTACTTGTCCCATGAACACCCCCCCCCCCCCCCACCCATGCACACACACACTCCTCAGGCTTCTACCTGATCTCGCCGTCTGAGTTTGAGCGTTTCTCTTTGTCCGCTCGCTGCATGGTGGAGCCGCGGTCCCTCGTGGAAGTGCTGCCTCTTTCACCCACCGCCACCCAACTCAGAGCACAGCCTGAAGGGGCGTCTGCAGAATCAGATCACAGGTTGACACATATATACACACACACTTTATTTTCTTAGTTTCTTACTCATTCAGATGCTAGTTTATTTCTGTACTGATCAACTCTTGTTTTTTTTTGTGTCATTCCAGAAATGCCAGAAGGGACAGTGATGATGCAGGTAAAAGAGGATGTTGTGAGATAATGAAAACCCCCACGATGTAGTCAAATGTGCACGATTCACAATACTACATTCTCTAATGTAGTACGCTCTTGTTGTCTTGTTGTGCTTGTGCTAATATGCAATATACCTGTCTTGTTTGTACAAACACACACACTCCCCTTGTATGTGCCTGTGTATACTGATGTGCTGACTGCCTGCCTACTGCCTGTGTTCCAGAAAGCGCTGCTAGACGTGTTATGGAGCATGCTTTGCTGAATGACGAGAGTGAGTACTCGGGGAGAGTGAGACTGACGAAGAGAGATCGTATTAGAGATCATTCAGTTGAAGAGAGAGATCATATTAGATCATACAGTTGAAGAGAGAGATTATATTTGACACTGGCATCTCAATTATTCAAACCCTGATAATGGAGCTTGAGTTACCTGTAGTGCAATGTGTGCTGCCAGATGACTACCGGTATGTCAGCTTTTCTGTGTTGTCATGACACCCATTGTGATAACGGACACACCTGTAAAATCAGCATTGTGCAAGCTCAGAACCTGTGCTGTATGTTTTCAAGCTCAAAACCTGTACTGTATGTTTTGTCAAATAGCAAGTGTTTGCCAAACCATCATTCCTTTGCATGATTCAAATAACCCCCATACTAAACATTACGTTCACTGAATGCTGTTTGATATCGTCACTAACACGGTTGATTTGTACGAGAACTAAACTGTTTAACAAAGTTGCTAAAAGTGTGTGGTTTTGTTTCATTGCAGAGGTACTTGAGGAAATCCAGAAGTCATTAGAAGGAGTCGGAGACCAGACGTAAGTATGGGTCACCCTTCTTCAAGGAGAATGTAAGGACCACATTCATAGACTGGTCTTAAGATCATATTTTATCTTAAGTAACTCATTTAAGTACAAACCGACTATAAAGCACATATTCATAAAACCTTACTTGGACATACAGGGCTGTGAATCTGCCCATTCTGAGACGAGAGATGTTATAAATTGTGTGGCAAATGTCTTCGTTTTGTGGAAGATGTTGTCAACCGTATGTTTCAAATGGGGACATACACATGACGGGTACATACTGTACTTGTAACAACATGGCTGAATGTCCAATTACACTCCACTCTGGGATTCCTCTCTACGGAACATTCCAGAGGGAACTCGGTGACAGGTTGTGTATCCCAGACATCTCGTCGCATCCTGCCCACTGTGATGCAAGCTATTTTACACATCTAAACAGATGGATTGTTCAATATGAATATACGCTATATTTGTGTGGTACATTTTATTCACAGGGAAATCTGTATTTGGTCCTTTTGCAGAGGCAAAGATGCACACAGGTGTGCGTGTTTAGATTAGATAATTTAAGACTCATAAATCAAAGTTTGTTTAAGCATAAATCCAAGACTGTCTATGAATGAGGCCTTTCCAAATAAGCATCAAGCTTTGTGAACTCGTGTTGTTTCAAGGACTTGTGTCCATCTGTGAACTTGTGTTGTTTCAAGGCCTTGTGTCCATCTGTGAACTCGTGTTGTTTCAAGGCCTTGTGTCCATCTGTAGCCATGTTCTTACAAGGGATTTTCTGTCCACAGAACATTTCTGGAGAATAATGTGAACAGTACTCTAGATGGAGGGAAGGTGCTAAGCAATGGAGGTAATACTTTGTTCTAACTTCTGTAATCGAATCGCACGCCTCATGCCTGAATTATGTTAATTTGCACGCCTTGAAAATATATCTACAAGCTAACGGCACATTCCACTGTGACATAATGTATTGTGATACCTGGTGAGCTTGTTGATCGGCTATTCTGTGCGCGACTACTGTGCACAATGAGTATGTTAAGTAAGTTCAATCTGTTTGTAAGCATCATAATGTCTAGTGATGATTTTCCTTGTTTTCCTCTTTTCTTTTCTCAGACTGACCGGCACTGATCTCCTGGCCTATTACATCAACACTACTACTACCACTACTGACCCCTAGCCTCAGACTGACAGCCTGGCTGACTGACTTCAGCCACCTCCCAGTGTATTACCAAAGGGCTTTAGTCAGTAGTGCACTAAGAGGACTACGGATGCTATTTGAGACTTGCCCACTGCTTCAGACAGCGGGGGCATGGAGGGACCACCGCCTGTGCCTAGACCAGTCACTGTACCTGCCCCTCACCACCCGTGGTGTTCTGCAGCTCCTCGCCGACTCAGCCGGCCTACCGATGGCATTGTGGCGGGTCACCATTTAATCCAAAGCCTCTTAAACACATTCCTAATTATGTGACCATTAAAATCAGTCATTTTTGATCATGCCAGCGTCATACCAGCATCTCAAGCCTGCCATATACGTACATCACTTAGTTAAACTTGCTCACTAAAATACTACCCCTTCACGATTCCATTGGAAAGCTTTTTTTTTTTTTACCACCGCCTGTTCACCTTTGACCTCACCTGTGGAACTGTGGTCTGTCCAATCACCACCCTGCCTCTGTTGCACAGCCTCACTGGCCTCAAGGATAGTCTAAGAAGGATGAGACGCGAAGACCGTACGGGCGACGCCATGTTGCTTTGGAAGGAAAGAAACATGCGCAATGGGCTATATGCAGCCAACACTTCCGCGTTCAGCTTCCTTGGTCTCAACTGCGCATGTTTCTTTCCTTCCAAAGCAACATGGCGTCGCCCGTACGGTCTTCGCGTCTCATCCTTCTTAGACTATCCTTGACTGGCCTTATCTCCCCAGATGGACAGAGGTACAGGGAACGGGGGAAATGGAGTCTTGTTTTTATGCTGATGCTTGATGTAACTTAAGTTTTACATGTAAATTGTGCCTGTTTTTTGTTTTTTTTAATCTTTATCGATTACTGATGAAACCTCAAATCAACGCAGATAAACTTATTCAAGGGAAAAAAAAATGTTTTCAGAATGAAATGATGTTCCAGCATGAAAAAAAAAGATGTGACACAGGAGCTGTTTTTATATATTGGAGCGTTTTTGTTTTTTGTTTGTCACAGTCCATGACAGGTTTATTTAGCAGCACCAGGGAGGTACAAACCCACTGCATTTAATGTCTTTCAACGTTATGTTGCTAACTCATACCTCCTTCCCCTCCCGTCCACTCGATAGCATGTTTAGTAAGTTTGTTACCTGCCATAGGTACTTCTCCACTACTGTGGAGCACAAAATGCTGTACTTTTTAGGGGATTGACATTTTATGGGGCTTTGTTTTTAATTCTTTTCTTTTTTTAATGTAAACCTTTTTTTAATGCCAGCCATGAATAATGTAATTTAGGAATGTAATTTTAAGATATTGTAGTCAAATGTTTAATATATATGTATATGAAACTGTATACCTGTGTTAAACAGTGGGTCTATTTTAACGGGGGTTTGCTGCTATTTAGTCTGATCTTACAAGGAAATATTTTGGTACTGTCTATCAGAATGCTGGGTATTTTAGCATTTGTGGCCTAGAATATATTTTTGTAGTGAATGATTAAGTCTAAGAACCCTAATTTTTGTTGATTTGTAACTTCACACTACAGTTTCCTGCTCGATGATGATTACATGTTTTTCACAAGAATTCCTGTGCCATTTGTCATTTTTACTTAACTAGACCGGTGCCCGGCTGTAGAGCATAGAGTTGGTAATGATGGAAGTTGGAGATACATGCCCCACCCGGCTATGCAATACCTGTGGTACCTGTGTCAGAGTACCCGTTACACCCATCTATCTGTGTCCCTTTTATGCCCATATACAAAGTTCTTTGTCAGGCCAAAATATGTCCAAATATGGAGTCTATGCAGATGTCGGAACATATTTGTGATGTCAGAACAGGCCAGCTCCATATATGGAGCCTGGGCAGGCAGGGGCCCTGTCCAGAGTCCGGGTAGAGGCCTTTTGTGGCTGTTCTGGACAACCGACTGACTCGACACTCCCTGTGGGGGTGTGGAACGCATGTGTCGAATTTGAAGTCGGCGGGGTGAACGGTTCTCGAGTAGATTACAGAAATACTGTAACGGTTTGCGCTTAGGCTGGTTAAAGGTTTTAGGGGTGCCAGGTAGATCTGTCTACCAGAGAAATGTTATTTCTCCTTTTGATTGAGTTCTTCCTCATCTGGGTTTAACCATACGTGAAACCGACAGGACTTGCATGTTAAAATGCAAACCCTTTTACACCAAGAAATAAACACAAACTCAGTTTCAATGCTTATATATTGATATTTCAACCAACATCAATAATTCAGTTCATCACAGTTCAAACAACGTGCGCAGTTCATAAATAAATAAACTGTTGGTATTGTTTTATGAACTGAGTTGTTTTCTGTTGGCTGAATTCCTTCAATATATAATACTTGAAACTGAGTTGACAAGTGTCTATGGTGTTTTATTTCTTGGTGTAAAAGGGTTTGCATTTTAATGTGCAAGTCCTGTGTCGGTTTCTGAAGTGGTTAAACCCAGATGAGGAAGAACTCGATCAAAAGGAGAAATAATACATTTCTCTGGTAGACAAGATCTACCTGGCACCCCTAAAACCTTTAAACAGCCTAAGTGGAAACCGTTACAGATGTCGGAACATATTTGTGATGTCAGAACAGGCCAGCTCCATATATGGAGCCTGGGCAGGGGCCCTGTCCAGAGTCCGGGTAGAGTCCTTTTGTGGCTGTTCTGGACAACCGACTGACTCTACACCGGGCACTGCACTCCCTGTGGGGGTGTGGAACGCATGTGTCGAATTTGAAGTCGGCGGGGCGAACGGTTCTCGAGTAGCTTACAGACCTACGTACACACAGACTTGGTGCATTTATAGATAAGATGCGTGCGTCATAATTTAACATTTGCATTTCATAACTTAAGTGCATTGACTTAACATCTATAATTAAACTCACTGCCTATCAAGACTGACCACGGACTTGGTAGGCTCTAGCGATCGCTGGGTTGTCTGTATGGTGAAGTGGGTAAAGAAGGGATCAGTTGTCATACATGCACAGCCAAGAGTTTTGAGCATCCATTATGGAATGAGGTGCTTTGTCCACTAATTGCGGCAGCCATATTAGTGGTTTGACTGAAACCTGAGCCTTCTGAAGGACCTGTCTGTGAGGCTTTGCTGAAGAAAGCCTAATTCGGGTGCATTCATGCTTTGAAAATGCTGAAATTTAAGCATGAATTACGCTTAAATTGTTGTTTCACATTCAAACATGTTTGGGGTCATTTTAACTTCTCTGGCTTTTGTGTGCACCCCAGAAAGCTTTTGTTGCTAGAGTCAGTCTTTAGATATTTGATATTCATTTGAACCCTTTGAGGTCTCTATTACAGACAGGCAGAAGAGAAAGTTGGAAGAACATCCTTAAAAACCTCAGTTTAGCCGGTTGGTGTGCTGGCCCTGTGCTCCTTGTGAGTAGCGAGGATGTTGGTTTGAGTCTGTATCTGCCCTTGGAATCCTGTCTCTGAATCTGAATATCTGAATCTGAATAAAGCTGAAAATCTCAACAAATTCTATAATATAAACCAAAAAAAGCCAGTCATTAATGTTTCAAATTGTACAATTTGCAAATATGCCAGTAAATATTTGTCTTAAAGATGCGGTGCCCTATATGGCGTCCTTGAATCCTATATTAAGATTATGCAGGTCATATCCCATCTGACACGTTCACGTTTCAAGTGGTGTTCCTATAATAAAATCGTAATTTCCAGCATTCCAACACATACTGTACACTGATGGAATCTTTCTGTCCTACCGGAGGAGGCAAGGCAATGTGTTCTTTCGCCAAACCCTTTCTCTCTCCCATCAACACCTATTGTCAGTCACTCCACACACTGCCTCTCACCTTTCGTTCCATCCATTCACCAGCTGCCCATATGAAATGCTGAGCAGAGCTGTATGACCTGCCAAATGGAGGTAAATAATTCAGAAGGCACTTTGTGTGCTTGTGCACGTGTGTGTATGTGTTCACCTTTTTTGGGTGCATCATGCATGTGCATATTGTGTGTGTGTGTGTGTGGGGACAAACTACACACCCATCCTTTGATGGGTGCATATTGTATGTGTACTTGAATAACATTAGTGGGTGGGATATCAGCTCGTAGCTGTGCCCCAACCCTCAAGCGAAGCATCTATGTATGTGGTCAGTGACACCAGTTCTTGAGGACACATCGGAACACTTTTCAGACCCCCAGCCATGCCTGTGTTTCACCTGAGAAGACAGGTAAGCTGCACTAAACTCAGATGAGCTCTCTCGATGCTCTACCCCCAGCGTGTACTGCCTATAATAGAACTGCTTTTGGATGGATGTAAAGATGGCCAATCAATGCCACTTTGATTTGACCTAGAGATATAACTGTTTGGTGTTACAAAGGGAGAGGAGGAGTTTGTGTTTTTATCCGGCCAAGGAAATAACATGTTAAGAGCACTGAATTGTACTCGCATGTTGCTTATAAGCACCTGTGTTTTGGTTTGGTTTCATTGAATGAACACACATTTCTTTACATGGTGAAGATGGGTTACAGCCCAACATTATAACTAAGGCAGTCTAGAGGATTTGTCTATGGAGAATTAGGTCAGTAGTGGGTAAACAAACAAGGTCTGACCTGTCTAGTCTGAGAACAAGGATCAGGGTCAGCTAAATGTGTGAAACCTTGTCTAGGTGCTGACTGACTGACCCTAAGTACCTGGTTTCACTGAGCTTGAAGGACATGACATTCAATCAACCTGCTGCCCTCATAAAGTTTTTAAAATGAGTAATGGATCTTTCAAAGTGCTTCAAAAAATTTAATGTGACAGAGATTATGTGTAACATTTGTTTTAAAATAATTGAGTGATTTTAAATGTTTTTGCTTCATTTTTTTTTTTTTTTTTGCTTCATATTTCCAGACACTGAAGATCTAGCCATGTCTGCTGCCAAATCCTGTAGCAGAGCACATGGCACAGAACCCAAAACACAAGCTGGGAAAAAAGAAATTCAGCAACAGAAACATGGAACAAAGAATGTCTCAAAAGCACTTAAACCTTCTTCCAAAGTTCATTCTGGTAAACAAAAAAGTAGGGGGAATTCACCCATTCCGGATAAGGATGAAGCCAAAGGTAGGGGGGATTCACCCATTCCGGATAAGAAATATGAAGCCAAAGATAAGCCAAAGAATATATATATAAGAATAGATGAAGAAAATAATAACAAAAGAATAGTGCAAGAAAATAATCCACACAAAGAAACAGGGAAGCAATTGGCAAATGACCGAACTGTGCACCGCAAAGTACAACCTCATAGTACGAATAGCAATTCTTCAGAATATAAGAGAACCAAACTCCAACCAACCCCCAAAACCACTCCAACAAAGTCAAGGAGGGTCAATAGAACCCCAGCCAAGACTGTGAACAAGAGAAGTGGCAGGGTGACAGGGTCCTCAGAAACTGAGGAGGAGGAGGAAGAAGAGGAGAAATCTGAGAGTGATGCAGGAAGCTCTGCGGAGGAGCATGAAGAGGGTGAAAGTAAAGATGAGAAGGAGGAGGAGGAGCCGGCATGTAATGAGACTGCTGAGACGCAGGGGAGCAAGAACAGCAGCGAGGAGGAGGCTGAGGTGTCAGACACACAGGGAGACACAGAGAGAGGGATGGAAGAATCAGCGGCAGAGGAGGAATCGGTGAAAGAACTCTCAGATGAAGTTGTGACCAACAGTGAACCAGAGGAAGTACCTGCCACCACTGAAGAGGAAGAAGAGGAGGTCATAAGGTCAGAGGCAACTGCCAGTGACGGGAGTGGAGAAAAGGAGATAACTAAAGGAAAACAGTGTAGACGGTCTGCCACTGATAAAACCGGCGGAAATAGGCGACTCAGACATAGTGCAAGTTCCTCTGGGCCTGCTCAAGGGGGCAAACAAAAGATGTTTAAAAAAACAAAGGAAGATAAGCGAGCCGAGAAGGCTGAAAAACAAAGGGCCAAGGCGGAGAAAAAGGAGGCGGAAAAGGAAGCAAAGCAAAAAGCGAAGGAAGAAAAAAAGAACAAAAAGAAGTTGCAAAAAGAGGAAAAAGACTGCACTGTTCAAAAGGAGGTGCAGCCTCTGGGAACGGCCTCTCTAGCCAAGGTTGACACAGCAAAAGGGAAGGCCCAGCTGCTTCAGTTAGCCAACAAAACCAAGAATGTAAATGAAAAGAATGTGCCATTAGAAGATGTGGATGAAGAAGAACAGGATGCTACTCCCACGGCATCCAAAGCTGCCATAGGCCAGCGAATGATGCTTCTCAAAGTCAGAGGTAAAAGCCCCAAAGACAGCCCAGGGCCCGAACCAATGAAAGAGGAGCAACGGGATGCAGGAAGTCATGCCAAAGGCCGTGCCCAGAGTCTACTTCTGGGAAAGGCAAAGATGGCCTCTATTCAAAGTAGGACCAATAAGACATCAGAGAAGCCTGTTGAGGAAGCATCAGAGAGTGAGGCTGCAGATGGAGGGTCCAACAATCCCAAGGAAAGTCTGATAACACGAAGAAAAAGTGTAACAACACTTGGCCGGGTGTCCTGCTGGATGCAAAAGAAAATGCCAAAGGGCTTAAATATGAGGAAAAGGGTGTCAAATTGCGCCAGAGCCATTGGGATCTCCCACTGGCTCTCGCTCCGAGCCCATAAAAAGAAAGATGTGGGGAAAAGATCCAAGGGCAACTTCCTCAAGAACAGGTTGGCTATAAGAGTTGCCACAAAAAGTGACCAAAAAAGTGAAAGCAAGAAGAGCAAGGGCCCCTCTGAGAAGAGTGCTAAAGAAAGACCCATATCCCAGGGGAATGCAGAAGAGGAATTAGACGAGGCAGCTCCAGCTGCAGAGAAAGAGGCGGAAGCTAAATATGCTGTGGTGCTCCCCAGGATGAACAAACTGGGCCTAGGAAAGGTAGCCCAGAAAACCCAGGCAGCTTCTAGCTCAACAAGCAGCACCACCACCTCAGAACCCAAACCCCCGAAACTTGCAGGTGCCAGGCTCGTATTGCCGGTCAAACCGGACCTCGGACTCCTCAAAGCCGTCAAGAAACGCACGCCAGTGTTATCAACATCGGTTGGGGAAGCGGAAAGGAGTCCTGGGCCTACTGCCAGTGCAGTGGCACCGGGGGGATCGTCTGACACAGAGGATCGAGACAGGAAGACTGCCCTGCATAGTCAAAATGGTGTCAGCGTGCTCCAGGCTGCTAGGGGGAAATTGGGCACCTCCCACATCAACCTGACAAAGATGTCCCTCTCTGGGGGAGGGGTCAGCGGTGGAGCCAGAACACCAGAGCCAGAGAAGGAGCCTGTGCCTAGGATTCCCAGGTCCACTGACAAGCCCATTCAGAATGGTGAGCCAGGAAGGCCTGTGTCAGGGAGGAGGACCTTCTATGAGGAGGATGCAGACAGGGAGGTGGCCCACCTGATGGGTGACAGGGGACAATACACTGCACAGGTGCACTGGGCTGGGAATGCACGGATGAGTGGAGACCCTCAGGTAGGTATCAACCTAATAATCATTTATGTTTTTCTCTCATTCTGTGAAATGCCAGTAGATAAGTGAGATGTTTTTTTCGTGTTGTGTTAATTATACATTTATTTCCACCAGTGAAGAGCTTTCTAAAAATGAATTTGACACACAATTTAAATGTAAGTGCTTCAGTGATTTTATGACCACATTCTCCTCCTGGTTGTGTGTGTGGTGGTTCAGGACTGGCTGCGTGCTGAGCACCTGCTGCCCCACCAGACGGTGGAGAAGCTGACCAAAAGAACAGTGTATGACGACGAGGGCCAGGCCCAAACGGTCCCGGCCCACAACGGCAGAGGCCCATGGGAGTCAGAGGACCCTACCCAGGACATGCTGGAGAGTCGCCTCTACAGCACACAAGTACTGATGCTGCATGAGTTTATAGGCCTGTCACAATTATTACATAATCACCTAATTACATTGTTTGGAGAGAAAAAATATATAAAAAAACGATTAAATGTGTTTAAAACTAAGTGATTTCTTTGTATATTTAAGTTGTTTGTCATATCTGCCCTGTGCAATTTGTGATTACGAAGACTGAAAGGCAAACTGAAATACAAATTGTAACGTTCCAATGTTCAATGCAAGAAAACACAATTTAATCGTTAATCGCAATTATTTGTGTGACAATTAATCGTCAATTTAAAATTGTATGCATGAGAATGGACCTTGGATTGCACGTTCACCCTCTTAAAGCTGCTCCATCAGTTAAACGCTGTGAAAAAGTAATAAAAATGTAATCGTAAAAAGTAGGGATGCATGATATAATCTGTAGCATAATCTGAATCGGCCATATCGGCCATACAAATGCCATATCGGTATCGGAACGGCTTCAAAATAATCCAGATTATTTAATCGGTTTTCACCAGCAAAAAAGAAAATTCATCAATGAGTTCAATATAAATCAAAATAATTCCCAGTACCTCTAGTCTAGAACAAAAGCCAAATGATGTAAAATCTTAAGTAAAAATAAACGTTCTACATTACTCATCTCATTGAGTAGTCCTTCAGTTGTGAAAACAGACACTTGCAAAAGAGTATAGGCTATTTATTGATTGATTCAATACTTTATTAACAGGCTTTGGGCCAAGCCCTAGGGCCTAGGCTTGTTTCCATTGTGGTCCTCTGTATAATATCGGAATCGGTCAGAATCTGTATCGGCAGATATGACCCTGCAAATAATCGAAGATCGAATATCGGTCATAATTTTATAATCGTGCACCTCTAGTAAAAAATTACTCGAAGTTACGTACCATAGCAAAGTTTTGTTTTTCAAACCATTTTAATTGCAGGTGAACTCATTTATGGTGATGTCTACCGGTTTGAGTTTCAGCATATCATTATTTCTACATCATCACTTATGGCCAGTGTTTATTGAAGGCTAGAGGACATAAAGGACCGCTACTGGTTAATTTATTTCCCAGTACAAAAGAGCATACAACCCACTCTAGCATGCTGCTATGAGATGGCACTATATCAGCTATCACACTGCTCCACCACTGCAGGTGGATTGGTTACCTGCCTGGAAACGTTATGAGTGGACCATTTATCTCTAAGCTCTAACGGAGAAACATCAAGCTAAATGCAATGCTAAACGCACAAAGCGCTTTTTGCTGTAACTAAGCTTTACTTGTTTTTTTTTAGAAAGCTATAAATATTCCAATGTTAGCTAAACAGGAAAGTGAATAGGTAATGAGGGTGAACACACCATGTCCATTGTACCTCCTGCCTGGTTGTGTTCATCTTGTTTACTCTTGCCATTCCTCTCTCAGGTGAAGATGCCGGGGAGTGACAGAGCAGTGGAGGTGGACGAGGTAGAGGATCTCTCCCAACTTGAGTGAGTCATATGCACGCACGCACGCACGCACGCACGCACGCACGCACGCACGCACGCACGCACGCACGCACGCACGCACGCACGCACGCACGCACGCACGCACGCACGCACAAAATCATGTGTAAACAAAAACACACATGCATTGCACATGCTCATACACAGACAATATATAAACATATACAACAGTATAAACATAAACACAAATGTCTGACCACTGGTCCATCACTGTGCTCTGTCCTTTAGAGAAGTGTCCGAGAGTTCAGTGCTTCTGAATCTGAAGAAGAGGTTTCATCGAGACTGTATTTATGTCAGTTAAGTGTCCTCATCCTCATTGACTGCTTACCTCATCCTGTGACATTCCTTCAATAAAAACGATGTCCTCGCCCTTTTCCCTGATAAAATGACTATTACCATCTGTTATCTGTTGCAGATCCCTTGAGATCTGTTGTACATGTGCCAATATGTTGCGCCAACATCCCTGTTGACTGGCTGTATCACATTCCCCTTCTCCTGTCCCTCTCAGACATACATAGGGAACATGTTGATGTCGGTGAACCCCTTCAAGCCTCTGGGTATCTACACAGAGGATCTGAGACAGCGCTACCAAGGCAAAGAGCAGCAGCGCAACCCACCGTGAGCATAAGTCCTTCTCTCTGTTATAAGCTGTGAAGTGTCTTAGCTGCTGGACATGGCTACACTGAAGAATGAATGCTTTCTCTTTAAAAGTGCCAGGGGGTGGACACCAGTTTTGGTCCTGGGTGCCACTGTTCCCATTATAAATAAAAGAAAGAAAATGTAATTATATTGTGCATGTCATGTGCATGTCATCACCTGCACACCAGATTAGAGGAATTTTCAAAATATGGATTAAAAAAAAAAAAACAGTGCATGGTTAGATTCATCTCGTCATCTCGTCGGTGGCACTTAAACAGTTAAGATTGATTTAGAGGGGGGAATTGGGTGCAAGGCTGAGATCTTTGGTTGTAGTGACATACAAGTTCCTAATGTATCTGCGTTCCTGTCTAATCTTTTGAGATGAAGCCTTTTCTAGGTGCAGCCAAAAAAATTAAAATAAATAAAACGGTTATAGACTACAACCAAATATGAAAACTAAAAGTTCCTATGTCATGCTCTAATTAATGATTGCTTTGTGTTGTGTCCAGGAGGACTATACAAGGGTGACAATTTAGGATGGGAAAGGGGCTGGGTTGTAGGGCAGGGGTGAGTGATGGGAGACATATTTTTCTTCCCGTTTTATTTCTTTCTTTATTTTTATTTGTATCCACTCAATGTTGCACTACTACAAAAATACACTTTAAAAGTGCTGTAATTTATGTTTTATTAAAACAAAAACTTCTTAGTTAAAAACTTAAAGCTCTATATTCCGATATATCATTGCATTAGCAATAATATCTGGCCCGGCAAATTAATTTAATTTACGACATCTGTTTCGCATGCCTTGAACAATGCAAATTTCTCTCTGTATCTAAGAAGAGACCTTGAACAATTTGACTGTCTTTATCTGTCTGTCTCCAGATAAAAGTAACTAAAAAGCGCCACATTCAAGGATGTTCCCTGCACAAAATGATTACATTTCTATACAATGTGATTACACACACATCTATCAGTATAGTTATACCACACAAATCGGAAACGTTTATAGCATTATAGCCTGGCTATTATTGTATATCAAGTGGTCTGTTGTAAGTTCCAGACAGTTCTTAAATGAGTCAGTGGATGTTGTTCTGGCCTGCCATCTAATGGCTTAGAAACAAATTGTCCTGAGGTCACTTGCGGACCTCTCTGTGTCTCCACTCTCCAGCAATTCAATAAACAGAAAATACATTTCCGGCTCTCAATTTGTTTAGAGAACCAATTCATCAGTTTCAAATTTATAGTGCCCCAGTTCCATTTTTGTCTGCTCATATTTTTTTTTCACAACTTCCAATTGTGCACTTGTTTATCCTGTATCCTGAGTTCTCTCTCATGATTGGATTAAATTGGTATCTGATATTTTCTTTTTAATAAAGAGTTTAATTGGCAGTGTTTTTTAATGGAGCTTAACAAGATTTTACAAAATAAAGAACTGAAGGTCAATATACACACCCATATTAATATATTATATATTAAGTTAAAATTAGAATAACAGCATTATTAGCATACCAACATCAACATTTACTTGTTAGCTTTGCAACATGAGTGTGCAGCATGAATTAACTAGAAAATAAATTGTACTGATCATAAATTAACTAGAAAGAAATCACTGAGCATGAAATAACTAGAAGGAAAGAAAATCACTGCAAATAGGTACATTATACATTTCATATTCTATCAACAATCAGTGAATTTACATTATACTCATTTACACATGTTTATCCACCTATGGAAGCTCAGTGGAAACCTGCAGTCAAAGTCAAAGACCTTTAGCAATGCCCATTGCCTGACCAACTGACCAATAATCTCTAGCCAAATACCTCCATCTTGCCTGCCTGAAGAAACAATGGCGAATTACAATAGCAATGTTAACTTAGATTCCAAAAGTCTCTCCTACCGCTATTGCCATTACTATTGTGGGTGTTTCACTTTAAGTTTTTTCTTCTACAGTCATGTGTATGCCATGGCTGATGCAGCCTTCAACCATTCACAGAACTCCACTGAAGAACATTGCATTGTTGTAAGGTATTGTGTTTGTGGAGAATCCATCCATCCATCCTATTTTCATTTAAAAAATGTTCTTGAAACATATTCTTGTGCCATATGGTTGTTGTAGGTCTCTATGTTCAGGCTGATATAAATCAGGCTTTCTTTGCAGTGGTCAGAGTGGTTCAGGGAAGACTGAAGCTACCAAGCTGATCGTTCACTACCTCAGCTCCATGTACCAGGGCAGAAATGACAACCTGCGACAGGTACACTTACAGTATGGGACAGCTCCTTATAAGTATAACACCTCTTAATCCCCACACAATTCCCAAACCAAGTATTATAATGCATTAGAGATTATCTTTATTTTTAAATGTTCTTGAATATTGTTACCACCTTTATTTGTCCTTTTCTGTCTGTCTATCTGTCTGTCCGTCCGTCCGTCCGTCCGTCTGTCTGTCTGTCTGTCCACTCTACTAGCCCATGGAGGTTCTTCCTATACTGGACAGTTTTGGAAATGCCAAGACCATCCTGAACAACAACTCCAGCCGCTTTGGCAAATTCCTCCATGTCCACATTCTCCAGTAAGTCCACCCACACTCCCCTATCCTATGCCTTTGTGTATTTTGTTATATTTCACCTGTTTATTGATGTAGAATAGATTACATTTGATCCTTTAGTCTCTCCCTTTGAAGACATTGGTTGTGGTTGTATTATGTGCGGACTGAGTGTCTCCTCCTGTCTTGTCATTGGTCAACTAGTGGGGTCGTTGTAGGGACCTCACTGTCAAAATATCTCCTTGAGAAGTCCAGGGTTGTCTTTCAGGTAAAGACATCGAGTGAGGTGTGCAGTGTCCTCAAAATAGCTATTGTGGATGAAATGCTGTGCATGAAGTGATGCGGGAAGTTGGTATGGAATCAACCGATGACGCTAACTAGGCCTTGTCTCTCTTTTTTCTTTGTAGGCCAAAGAGGAGAGAAACTACCATGTGTTCTATGAACTGCTGGCTGGTATGAACGAGTGGGATAAACAGGAACTCTATTTGCAGGGAGCAGAGACCTACTACTACCTCAACCAGGTTTCTCTTTGCTTGCTTCCTCTTCTTTTCTTCATCGCCGTATTTTCTCCCCTCTCTCTTGCAAAGGATCTCTCACAATGTGCATTGTTGTCTCTGTCAGGGTGGTGCCTGTGAGTTAAAGGGGAAGCAGGATAAGCAAGACTTCCAGCTCTTGGTCCAATGTTTTGAGACAATAGGTCTCCACGCCGACCAAATTTCCACCATCTGGGCCATCCTGTCTGCCATCCTCCAGCTAGGCAACATCTGCTTCAGTTCATACGAGGTGTGTGTATACATATACATAGCGTGTGTGTGTGTGTGTGTGTGTGTGTGTGTGTGTGTGTGTGTGTGTGTGTGTGTGTGTGTGTGTGTGTGTGTGTGTGTGTGTGTGCACGCGTGTGTGTGCACAAAATAAACCAGTGTCATCGTTTTCAGAGTGAGTCGTTTGAGGTCGCTCGTATCTTCAGCGAGGCTGAGGCCAGGAGAGTTGGCTCCTTGCTGCAGATCTCCTCAGAGGCTCTGCAGACAGTCATCACACACCGTGTCACAGTCAGTTGCTCTCTCCTATAGACCTACTGTATACAGTACATTTTCCCTAGCCAACAGCCCTGTTTCTCCCTATGTGCTGATCCTCGTTCTGTTCCATAGGAGACTACTTATGACAGGATCTACTGCCCTCTGTCTGTGGAAAGTGCCATAGAATCCAGGTATGAACAAATTGTGGCAAAAACTAGACTCATCATTTGCTCGTCTAGTGATTATTCCTGGAAAAAGAAGAAGAAAAGAAGTGGAGAGCCTTAATGTTTTGTGGAACAGCTACATTTAAAAACAAATGTCTCATGACTTTCCTCACTGAAAAGCTTCTCTCCATTTCCCTGCAGAGATGCCATTGCCAAGGCCCTGTATTCCGTGCTGTTTGACTGGCTATTAGAACAGATCAATGATTGGCTGAGCCCTACGGAGATGGACAGCACAGTGGGAATAGTGGACATATATGGCTTTGAGGTTGGTACCTTGTCTGAGATGAAATACTCTACATCTCCGTCTGAAATATAAAGTGTGAATCATGGCATTTCATCTCTGGTGTTGTTGTTGTAGGACCTCGGAGTAAACAGCTTTGAGCAGTTTTGCATCAATTTTGCCAACGAGCAGCTGCAGCACTTTGTCAACTTGGCCGTGATCTCTCAAGAGCAGGTCAGTGAAACGGAGTCAACCTCTATCTACTGACCTCCAGGCATCTTACATCACTGTTTGTTTCCCAGACACTGGGTCGGGACCCATTTGTGAGTCGCGGACAAATGTTTATTGGTCGCATGTTTTTTTTTGCATTGCTTTCCGAAATTACGTCACGTGGCAGCCAAGTCTATGGACTTTTAATGTTTGTTTAGGGTACCGGTAGTTATAATGTCATCTTTTGTCAGCCAAGTCTATGGACTTGGTATGTTTAGGGCAGTAAATAACAGTGTTAGACGTCATCTCGCTGATATAAATACATCTTGTCTTGTAATACGTATATAATATGTATTATTTACGTTACGTTTTTCACAGACATGAGAGCATCAACCTCACTTCAATGACAAAAGATAGCAGGAAAATAGCATGGGCTAATGGGCTAATTTCACTACTTTGGGTCCCGGCCCGGGGACCATTAAATTAAATTCCCATTGACAATGCATGGAGACTTTTACGTCATAGACATAGTGTCTGAGCAAATAGGCAAAGTGTCTATTTTACGTCATCATGATGATGTACGATGATAAGAGCGCCCCTCACTTCACACAGGTGTGATTTAAAAATAATAATAATATAAAGTAATGTATACAAATAACCTTGTGTGTGTGTGTTCTGTCCAGGAGGAGTACAGTGCAGAGCAGATCCAGTGGTATCCTATGGCGCTCCAGAACTATCACTCATGTTTGGACATAATCTCCGCCAAGCCACATGGCATCCTCCGCATACTGGATGACCAGACCTGTCTCCCACAGGTACAGTACATGCAGACATACCCCCCACACATATACACACTCATGGACAAACTGAAAATGTACATGTCATTTTAACTCTCTCTCTCTCTCTCTGTCTCTCTCCAACAGTCCACTGACCACACCTTCCTTCAGAAGTGCCACTATCACCATGGTAACAGCCCCTACTATGCCAAACCAAAGATTCCACTGCCAGTCTTCACTCTTTATCACTATGCCGGTTCTGTCACCTATCAGGTATGACGACACGCTGATATCAACCCATTAAGACCTGAGCTGAGACCGATTCTACAAACGCCTTCTAAATCACTAGTTCTCAGACCGTTTCATGTCAAGGACTCCCAAAATGATATTTATTTGGCCGGAATCCCCATCTGAAAAATGTTTTGTGCCAGGGACCCTCAGAAGAGAAGATTTGTGCAAAAAAAAAGACACTTATGTGAAGTGAGGGGGGCCTTTGGGGGCATGCACAACCACATGACGTCACGGGGGGCATGAATAAGACAAAACATAAAAAGTCCATAGACTTGGCTGCCACAGGACATCATGAAGGGCACATTCAAAACCCGGCTAGACCATCAAGCTCACAACATGTCGTGAGTTTTTGTCCAGCTTGTTGTCAAGCTTGGACATCTATTATGTCCAGGATAGAACATCTTCAATAATATTAGAATATTTGTGAACAACATGAATGAATATTATTTGGGGGTCCCTGGTAGAAAATATTTTCAGATGGGGGTCAAATAGCCAAATGGCCAAATAGATATGAATTTGGTCTTTGAGGTGACCATGTTTGAGAATCACTGGTGCGCCTGATGTAGCTCTATAGTGACCCCTCCTGGTTGGTCAGGGCACCTGTTCACCACTGCAACAAGGATGGAATCTGGGGAAGATAGTGAAACTCCTTTCCTAGATAGTGAAAGCCCTTGCTGTCAGTGTCAGGTGGGAAGAAGCAGCTATAATGACCCCATGTGTATCCGAGGAGGCATGCAGTTGTCTCTACACCCTCTCCAGGTCAACATTAGGGGGCTTGGCAGCAACAAAGTCTGCATAAAAATCTCTCTGCCCCCAGGTCCATAATTTCATAAACAAGAACCATGACCATTTCCGTGCAGAGGTGTTGGAGTTGTTCGCCAGGAGCAGGCTGAAGGTGAAAGAAAAAAAACAACACAACCTACCCACACATTGTTAGTGTTCCCTAAATATGATGGACATGATACTCAGAGAACAGTGCTGCCAGCTACTGCTACTGTACTTTAGTTAGTCACTCACTGAATATCGTATCGTATCGTTGCCTTGTACGGCATGTCCAAAACAGTTACTTTTCCCATAATGGAATGATTTTTTATTTATTATTTTGAACTTGTAGATTGGCAATTTTTGCTACTTTTATGTGACAATGTACTTTCCCGAAGTAAGGCATTCATTTACAAGAAAAAGAAACATAAAAGGTGAAATATGCAGATCCAAGATTTCTGCCCAAGCCCTATGTTGCTAATTGGTTCATTCACCGGCTGTGTCCCAGATGGTCTCCGAGCTGTTCCAGAAGGTTCAGGACGCCTACATTCAGCAGAGGGAGCTGGGTGGTAGGAGAGGAAAGGGCCTCCGTCACCAGCCTTGGACCGTCTCCTCACATTTCCAACAGTCGCTCGCTGAACTCATAACACGCCTGGAAAGGTACATGGATGGATCAGCATGCAATGACTCACTCCCACTCCCATCATCAAATGCAGTTTCACTTTTACTCTTGAGGAAGTTGAGGGGGGATATTAAACCTGCTGAAAATGTAAAACAAGATAATTAATGAACCCTAGCATTCATGTTCTTCTGAATTTGGACAGAGGTGAACATTTGGTGAAAATAGACGAACATAATGCTTTTTTTAATATGGCTGTTTTATTTTAGAATGAACCTGTGTTTCTTTCTTCATTTTGTTCCCTCTGTGCCTCTAGGTGTAAAACCACGTTTGTCCGTTGCGTCAAGCCAAACTACGTAAAGGTAAAGTATTTGTCACACGGACGTTAACCTGTAAGGTTACATTTGGAAATAACTATTCAGTCAAACATGTTTGACCTGCATGGGGGCCTGTCACAATAATTACATAATCACCTGTTTTTCATAATAGAATCATTTCCATTAATTTGAATAAATTAATGTGTTGAAACATTTTCATTGGAAAAAAAAATACATTTGTTCTCCAGGCTGCACGCCTTGTGATGCGTCACATTGAGCTTTTAGATTTAAAAAAATTGTTACAGTGTGTGTGTGTGTGTGTGTGTGTGTGTGTGTGTGTGTGTGTGTAATCTCCGCCAAGCCACATGGCATCCTCCGCATACTGGATGACCAGACCTGTCACATTGAGCTTTTAGATTTAAAAAAATGGTTACAGTGTGTGTGTGTGTGTGTGTGTGTGTGTGTGTGTGTGTGTGTGTGTGTGTGTGTGTGTGTGTGTGTGTGTGTGTGTGTGTGACTGTGTGTGTGTGTGTGTGTGCGCTTACATCAGCTCCCTGGCATCTTCGATGTGGATTATGTGCTGGACCAGCTGAGGCATGCTGGAATGCTGGAGACAATTCACATCAGGAAAGAGGGATACCCTGTCCGTCTCCTATACTCCTACTTCATGGAGAGGTGCTGAGCAGCACACACGCACGCATACTCACACGCATGTAAACACACACAGTACAAATCATCTGTATTCATTTATTTCCAGAGAGTGTAACATTTTAATTAAGTACCTGGTTTAATCTCCCTTCACGTCTATATTCTCTATTCACTTTTTCCATTAACGTCTGACATCGTTTTCCAGCTGTGTCTGACAACGTCTTTTCGTCGTTGACCGGCTGCCTGACTTACACGACAATTACACGACAATTACACGACAATTAACGATAATTTATCTCGGTGGCATGACCTGACGTGGCAAATTGTGAACTTGGATCAGGTTTCCGCTTCATGTGATGTTGGCTGCTCAAATGTCCTCTATTCTGCACCCCCCCCCCCCCCCCCCCCCCCCCCCCGCCCTCCTCTGTGTGTCAGGTATGGAGTACTGTTGGCGCAGCGCTCCACCCAGGCTACAGACAGGGACCAGACGGTGTCTCTGTTGCGGATGATGGAGGCGGAGGATGGACAGTATCAGCTGGGACTCACCAAGGTATCATCCACGTGAGCTTGTAGATCGGCTATTTTCAAATGGCCGAAATGGATATAGGGCTGAAGTGTTCTGTGATAATAATAAAATGAGGTTTAATTTTCCACTCTCAAGAGTTAAAGATCTATAAGGGTCCATTTGGTTACCAACTCTCCATCATTTAGCTAGGGGCCACCTGGAACCCCCTCAGGGGCGGCGGTGGCTCAGGGTTAGAGTGACTGGATAGCAACCGCAAGGTTCCCAGTTCGAACCCGGGCTCCCCCAGAGTTATTGTCGAAGTGTCCTTGAGCAAGACTCTGAACCTGGATAAAGGCGCTATATAAATGCAACATTTACCATTTACCGACCATTGGTGGTTACACTGCTGCCTGTGTGCATGTGTTTTGTTTTGTGTGTTTTACCAGGTGTTCATGAAGGAGCTTCTGTACCAGCGTGTGGACGACAAATGGAGCAGCACACAGACCTGGGCAGCCGTCACCATCCAGCGCAACATCAGGGGCTTCATCTGCAGGAGGAACTTCAGGTTCTTCAAGCAGAAGGCCATCGTCATCCAGAGCCACATACGAGGACACCAGGCCAGGTAGGCAAGCCCAAGGGAGCATGACTGTGACTGTATGTGCACGAGAAGAGGTGATGAAGCACAGTAACACATGTCAAGAGAGAGAGTCAGGTTTCATCTGAAATGAGGTCACTGTCTGAGTGAGCAGTGACGTTCAATATGTTCCTAGGTGACCGATGCCCCCTGTCTTCTGCAGGAAGTACTACAAGCGCTTGAGGCAGTCCATTACTCAGTTTTGGGCGGTCATGATGATAACGAGGAACACCATCAACAGACGTCACTGGAGGAAGGTACATATGCACGCACACATAAACAAACACCAAATGGGAGAAAGAGAGATAATAGCGAGACTGAAAGACACAGTCACAGATCCTGACTTGGTTTCTTGGCAACCATTTTGTTTAGTGACTTTATAGTACTATAAATCCCTGCCCTGGCCTCTCTTGTGCAATAAAAGCAGCGTTGGAAGAACTACAGTATATTGAAGATGTAACTTGAAAATTACACCCATCCCTGTTATCCACACCCTAAAAACCCACCTCCTACGTGTATTGTATTGTTAGATCTCTCCTTCGATGTGTTTGTCACCCACAGTGCTAGCTTACATATATCCAGTTGTATTAACAAGTCTTGTTCTCTTTTATGCCAGGCAGACTTTGAACTTTGCCATTGTTGTCAGTGGGACTGTTTATAATGTTAAAAGTGATCCATTTGTTTGGTTGGACGAAGGTGTTGATGTTGAATGTATTGAATTCCACACCCTTTTTGTGATGCTGTGAGGTTTAGAAATTATTTCTTGGTGCCACAAGTTGGGTTGACATACTGTACACCTTCGGGTGTCACAAGTCTAAAGGTCGGCAACAAGCCATTCAATGCATTTGTCACAGTGGCCACATGTACGAGTGTTGCTCGTACATGTGCTATACAATCATCTTTATCTACAGGATGTATGTACAGATCATAAAGAATGATGTTGTTAACTCTGTAAGGAAGAGTTTTTAATTAAAGCTCTTGATTGAAAGCGGTTGAAATGTTCCTCATGCCACGTCCTATTCTGACAGTGAAATCAAGCTATTTTGAATTGATTATTTTAAAAGAAATCGATTTGAAGTTTTTCTTGTCAATTTGTAGATAAAAAAGTTACAGGAGTGCATATGGTGTTTGATGTGAACTTTAAGCCTATCATATAAAAACAAGAATTATTTTTTAGCCAACATCATTGACTGTCTTCCTTCCTATGTTCAAAGACTTCTTGATAAACAAAGCCTTTCAGTTGCTCGTCACACACAGTTTTGGGCGTGAGCGGAGTAACAGTCCATTATTAGACACATCCTCCTGAAATCTGTAACACCACCCTCTACGTCTCATTTCCCATAATCATCATCCTTTATCTGTTTGGTCAACACATTCTGCTACACATTAAGCCACACCTACAGGGTACAGTACAGGGCACGCACGCACACGCGCACACGTGCACGACACGCACACATGCACACATACATGTTTGTATTACGATTCTTCTGAAAACATCCACATTTTAGGATGGCAATTTTATAAATGGCTTTTTCACATTTTCGACCCCAACCCTGAAGCTGAAAATAGCCGATCTACAAGCTCATAACACGTCGCAGCACGACAAATAGATCTGGCATAATAATTCTGTCCCTAATCAACTTGAACCTTTTCCTAATTACAAACGTAACTGTAAAAATATTTTTTGCATCATAAAGGAACCATTCATATTTATCAGATTCTACTATAATTATGGGGACATTTGGCCCTCACAAATATAATAATAATAATAATAAAACTTTATTTATATAGCACTTTTTTAAACCAAGTTACAAAGTGCTTGAACAATCAAAACAATATGAAATATCAAACAAGCAACAATAATGTAATAACAAAATAATAATAGTGAAAATACAAATAAGCAATAATACCGGAAATGACTTAAGGAGATAAAAAGGCCAACCTGTATAGATGTGTTTTAAGAGAGATTTAAAACTCGTTAAGGAACTAATACAAGGAACTAATACAAGTGTATACCCACACACACACACACACACACACACACACACACACACACACACACACACACACACACACACACACATGCACGCGCACTTCTGTGCACACCTTCAACCACACTCTGTCTCGGACTTCAACCCCTGTTACTGAAATTAGAGGCGGCAGGGCATCTCTCCTTCCGTCTACTGAAACCTTTCCTCTCAGACTTAGTTCCAACCCAGATGCACTGACAGGTAGGCCTTCTCATTCTGCTGAACATTTTGCGTTAGCTTTGTAGCAAAGATGTTATTACTTCACCATTGTTGAATCAGTCTGGTGTGGAACCCATTGCAGAATGAATGATTGTCAAGGGAGATGCATTTCAGTGTTAGATTTCAAAACAGCATAGAGTCAGGTTATGTTTCTTGACCTGTGCTTGTCTGGCGTTCTCGCCTTCTTCTCTTTTTAACTGGCTCTGGGCTAAATAGAATGTTATATGTTGGATCTGTGTATTATTTTGTGTTTCCATCCCACGGTGTCATTTATTGTGTGTTTTATTACCGGCACAGCAATTGGGAGTTATTGTTTTATTATAGGGTTGGACTATGGACAGTGTTGTTGTCAATCTGCTGCTCACTGAGAGCAAAGACTATTGAAGTTTAAGTTACTTCATATTATGATTCAAAGCTCTTGCCTACTATGAATATTATTTTTAAATTAGTGGTTGAATTCTCACAGTAAAGATTTCGTACAGTATAAACACAATTTATACTGAGACATATATTGTTTTATATTTATAGTGTCCTTTTATGATGAATTCCTGTTCTGTTCTTTGGCTATATAGAAGTGTCTATTTGTACGTCTCTAAATGTTTTGATGAATTGAACAAGGGGGACCCTCTTGTAAACAAGTGTAATGCTTTATTGGGTCGTCCACTCACAGATGTATTGCGTATTTGTATTTAGTTGTGCTTGAAATGTACTGTAATTCTGCAAACATAAACGTAAATATTTCAATCAATCAATCAATCAATGTTGAACTCTTATATTATGCTTTATGATGATGATTAGTCATCTTATATTTGATTTAAGATAAATGCACTTTAAATCCTTTCAGGAAGTGGTGAGGTTGGGCATGGCCTACTGTGTCCTCTTTGTTTGCACTAACCCCATTTCCTGAAAGTTGTCATCATGTCATCATCATTATGTACTGTTAATATAATACCAATCACCAACCAATCACCCACTTCGGGTGTTGGCCTGATTGAGGACACTCCCTAATCCCTTGTCCCAATCTTTATAAATATCTGGTGTAACTCCTTATGTCATAGACATACCTGAAGAAGGCAACTTGTTGCCGAAACGTTGGAAAAATAAAAATGTGTTGGCATCGTGACTACGAGCTGTGCGGCCTCTCTCCTTTCTCAGTCAATATAATATGACATAATATAATATGAAAGGATTATATCGATATGTGGACAAAATTACCTGACGATCAACAGTAAAACATTTCACCGTCCAAAATGTCAAATTGCTGATGAAGATCTAGTGAGATTGAAACATTAATCAGCCATAAGAAACTGTTGAGCTGCCTGAGAACCAGTGTGCAGATACAATGTTTACATCAACTGTTATGTGCTTAGCTCACACCAATTTGTGTCCTGCAGTGTCCACTTTATCTTGCAATGTGAAGCATCACCAGCTCTAAATTGCTGTATGTAAAGGAAACCTTATTTCCAAGCTGTAAACCTCCTGATAAAAGGCACTCTTTCTGGACTCTTGTAACTGTGACCAGTACTGGAGGTGGGGCCACGAGCACCTGGGTGGCACAGGCCTATATAACAAGATGTGTTGCTAAGAATAGCATTCCTGATGTAGAAATGAAGGAGTGCTGAGTGTTTGCTTGTGGTCCCAGAATAAAAGAAGCTCACTCACCTGAGAGTGTTTACAGTGTACAGTATAATAAGAGTTTATTAATTACTGGACCACAGGAAAGGTAAAACTCTAAATTCTGAAGCTGTGGATAATTATGGATTCTGATTTGTTTCTCTGTGATATTGTGTATTCTTTTGTCAGATTGTAGTGTTCTATTAAACCAGAATTCCTAGTACCTGCGGATTAATCTCTTGTATGAACATCCGACAAGTTAGATAAGAGCACTATGATTGACAAGATGATAGACTGGCCAAGCAGTGTGATTGATCGACTCACCAAGGAGTGTGTGTGATTGATCGACTCACCAAGGAGTGTGTGTGATTGATCAACTCACCAAGGAGTGTGTGTGATTGATCGACTCACCAAGGAGTGTGTGTGATTGATCGACTGACCTGCTTTCACTTCCAGGAAAACAAAGAGCAAAACAAACTAAAGGCTGCCACCAAGGCTGAGTCTGTCTCCCCTGGAATGGTAAGTTTGATTATTAATCTGACACTGATTCCATATGATAAAAACATCTATTCAACAACATACAGTTCTTCTACTATAGTAGTTCTTTAGAAACAAGCCCATTCCAGGGGCAACTGTGTTGGGACAGGAGGAATTCTACTTCCTTCTGTAATTGCTCCATGTGATAATTAATAACCATACTCCAATATTTACCTGATGTTTTTTTCCTGCTAGGATGTGGGGATGCTGGAGATCCCGGCGGAGTTATCAGCCAGACTTCGCAGTGCGGAAGGTCAGCATTCCCCCCACACACACACACACACACACACACACACACACACATGCGCACACACGCACACACGCACATCACATGAAATG
Source organism: Electrona antarctica (assembly GCF_951216825.1). NCBI lineage: Eukaryota > Metazoa > Chordata > Actinopteri > Myctophiformes > Myctophidae > Electrona > Electrona antarctica. The sequence continues at coordinate 18,745,431 of NC_136805.1, forward strand.
TATGAATACTATGGTAGTCCATCACTGTCCAAAATATGCCATTGAGTCGTCGGTGTGTTATTGTTGTTCTTTGTGTCTCCACCAGGGCGGCAGCATGCTTCAGGGGTCACAGAGGTAGCGCCCCCTCAGGTGAAGGCGGAACACCAACTCTCCTTGCCAAAGGATATAGATAGATACCCATTCTCTCGCTATGCCAAATACATACTGAAGGTAAGCTACACTGGTATCCCCACAACACACTGTATACCTACTGTTGTACACATGTATAATACTTTTAATTAAAATATGCTGACACTTTTGGTAGACGCTTGCCCAGATTCCTATACTCCCTGATAAATGAGACGATTAATTGAAATGGTGGACAAAGTATATGCTCAAGTAAATACTCAAGTATTCAAAGGTACAAGTTCGGCCTGGCATAGGGAAAAGGGACCTTGCAGATCGTCTATTTCCACTATACTTGAAATAGGGCTTAATTCATAATATATTTTTCCCACTCCCACTAAGTTTGGGTCCCTTGAGTCCCTTCCTAGAAATGTATTGGAGTCAAAAGTACAATGTTTCTAATTCTAAAGGTCAAGTAAAGGTACTTTATTTACTGTCTCCACCACTGATGAGTTGTGTCTTTCTAAGGACACATGGTGCCAGCCTCAGGACCACCCCCTCCAGAGACCCCTGAGCCCTCTGGAGCCTGACGATGCACGCACCGCTCTGGACATCTACAAACTAGTCAGTCTACACTCGTTTTTAAATGAATTGTGTGTGTGTGTGTGTGTGTGTGTGTGTGTGTGTGTGTGTGTGTGTGTGTGTGTGTGTGTGTGTGTGTGTGTGTGTGTGTGTGTGTGTGGCACAGTGTGTTTTGCCTTTGAGTGACTTTCTATTTCAGAAGGGAATTAATTCAGTCTGTAAAGAGCCTTAACCACTTGAATCCCAGCATCCCTATTCTGAGTGGGAATTTTACCAGAAACAACAGATTGAAAAGCTCGCAACGCATTGTGAGCTGCTTGTAGATCTGCTATTTCTGGTGAAGATAGTTGGAGTGTAGAAGGAAGCACCAGACCAAGTAACTCAGGTCCGTTTCACTAAGTAATTACGGTAGTATACCGGGTTTACGTTGTTAAACTGCTCACACGCCACGCAGACTGCGGCTTCAAATACTCTATGCTGAACACAATGTCTGACCGTATTGGAGGGTGGGAAGACGAACAGGGGAGGACGTTCTCTGTCACTGCACTATAGAGGCTTGTATGGGTTGGTCTGTTCAGCAGCGGTGTGGAACTATGAGTGATAGTTCCTCCACATGCATTGCACCCTCCCGGTGAAACTTCTTGAGTCCTCCATTTCAACATATATCGACATGCGGTTGTCCTTACCATCCCTAAGACAGTAGGGGTCAGCAGTGACTGGACTCCGCGTTTTTACGTGGGGAGATTGGGAAATGGCATAATTAGGGATGTTTTTTTGCTCCCGATCCGATTCCGATCATTTCATTTTGAGTATCTGCCAATACCGATTTTTCCCGATCCGATATAGAACACTTATGCCATATCACAATAGTACAATATCCAAAATCACAGACAGTGACATAATATTGATACTGTCCCGATCCCGTTTTTTTTGCTCCTGATCCGATTCCAATCATGACGTGATCGGCCCCAATGTCCGATCACATGATCGGATCGGGACAACCGTATAGGCATAATTACTAAATTGGGTTAAACTTCTCTTTCCCATTTAGCACTTTCGTTTATATACGCATTGTGTTTGTCTTCTGCCCACTTTGTCAGGTGTTGCGATTTACAGGTGACTCCGACCTCAGTGACTGGCAGGAGTATATGTTGGGCAACTACATTGTGGAGAAAGGCCAAAGCAGCCCAGCCTTGAGGGATGAGATCCTGGCCCAGCTGGCCTACTGCACCTGGGACAGCAGAGAGGACGAGAGCAGCCTCAGAGGATGGCTGCTGCTTGCCTGCTGCCTCAGTGCGTTCACCCCCTCACCGACACTGGACAAACCCCTGCTGAAGTAGGTTGTTGTAGCCCTGGTTCGCCTAGATTGGTAGGAAGCAGCTTTACTTGACGCACAGAAATGGCAACAGTGAAATTCTCTGTGTTGATACAGTTGGGTGCCACCGATATTGTCCCTTATCATTTGACCCATTTAGGCCTGACCTCAAGGCCTGACCTACAAGCTCGTAGCTCGCCACTCGGTGGCGCGCTATGAGCTTGTAGATCTGCTATTTTTCAATAGCTAAATTATAACATAATGTTTAAAACACCAAAAGGGGTTCCCGCCCAAAATGGGTTAACTGTCCTTTTGCGCAGATCACGCAAACCTCAGCAAAAAGAAAAGGACAATATCGATGGCCTCCAACTGTAGGTTCCATTTATCTGAGTTACAAATGGTTGAATTAACTTTCATTTCATTCTACCATGACGAGATTGATGTGCTACTCCATCGTTTTGTTAACCATTTAATTTCAAACGACTGTAAGAATTACATAATTGTTCGAACACCCTGACTGGAATGAATAATTACAGTCACCCACATCCGTTAAAACACTTACCTAACCCTACAGTAGTGAAGAAAACTTTATTGTCCATTAAATGTAACATAAAATGGAAATTTGCCTTTGGCACACTGGCAGTCAGTATACGACAAAAATACATCATTACATAGAATACACAAATGCATTAAAATACTATATAAAATTAAAATGCATTCCCATAATACAGCAACAGTGATCATGCATGGGCTGTAGCGATTAGATGGTAGAGATATTTAATCATGTTCTTATTTAAAATGTCCACTGCAGTTGGCACAATCAAAGTCTTTTTCTTTGCTAATGGCACTCTTAGCCTCTTGCCTGATGGTACGAGATCAAATGATACATTGTAAAACAAATTGTGAAAACACAGATCTCCAAGCCAAGCGATGCAGCTTATTGTGAGCTTGTAGATCGCCCAAAACTGGAACGCCAAATTGAAAGTGGTTAAAAAGTGAATGTGCTGGTGTTTTCCCTCTGTCCATTTTCCTTTCTAGGTATGTGTCAGACCGCTGTCCAGGCGAGTACCGCTCTCTGTGCCAACACAAGCTGCTGACCTCTCTCCAGCTGCCTGCCCCTGCTGCCCGCCTCTACCCCCCCACTCAGCTGGAGTGGACCACCAACAAGCGGAGGGGCAAGATGGTGCTGGATGTACACACCTTCAATGGTATTGAGAGTTTATCTCTCTCTGTCTCTCTCTCTCTATTTGTGTGTATGTTCCTCTCTGTGACTGCTGTGGCCTCTAGAGCCAGACTGATATATCAATTTAGCCAATAGATGAGCGATTATTTGACGTTTTTGGATGACATCTGTAGCTGCAGTTATGCAGACAATTTGTTCAGATTTTTAACCACTTTCAACCTGGCATCCCCCTATAATATGTCATTATTGAACGGGGTTCAGGGGCTTTTTTCCCCATATAAGTACATGTACTGTATGTTCTCAAATAGAAACCTTAATCAAACCAAAGTTTTTCAGATTAATTCAAAAATTATGCATATCGGTCAAAGCATCGGTAATCATGGTCTAGGACTCCAAAATCAAGATTGCATTCAGACCTTTAAATAATCTGGCATCGGTCAGGCTGCTCGTCAGAAAACCGTGCGTGCGTGCGTGCGTGCGTGCGTGCGTGCGTGCGTGCGTGCGTGCGTGCGTGCGTGCGTGCGTGCGTGCGTGCGTGCGTGCGTGCGTGCGTGCGTGCGTGATATGCATGTGAGCGTGCTTTATCAACGTGATAAAATAGTCCGACTCCTTTCCTCTCTTTCATTTTTGAGTGGTGTAAACCACTACTACAACTGGCTTTGTTAGTTTACGTGTCTGTGTCTGTTCGTACCAAAAAATGAGCATGGTTGCTATGGTCACCCAGTTCACACGGGTGTGATTTCATTACGTCAGACCACAGCTGATCAGTCTATATAAGACCTTACACCACTCAGTTCACACGGGTGTGATTTATTTTTCAGATGAGAAGTTGACAGCTGAGGTGGAGTCCTGGACCACAGGAGAGCAGCTGGCGTCATGGCTTCTCCTTTTCAGGTACAGTAGCCATGTAACGTCTAAATGCAGATATCTGTGCCTGGCAATGTGACCACTGGCAATGTGACCACTGTCCTGCCTGCTTATCTCTTTAAAAGTTTAAAGGTGTGCCTACTGTATGACATTTATTGCATCATTATATATAATAAGCTCATGAGCACACAGATGCAAATCAGTCCTTTCATTGGTGAAAATAAAAACACACCTGTGTGAACTGCGTGGTGCAACTCCCCTCTCCCCCTGCCTCTCTCTCTCTCTCTCTCTCTCTGTAATTAGCACTAGGCAACAGTGCAACACTATCTCTCTCTCTCTCTGTTTCTGGCACAACAGCGCCACTTTTGCCCCTACTGGTACTCATAGTCACATAGTCACACACATAGTCACATAGGTTAACACGGACATTGCTGTTCCTTGGAGTGGTTGCACCACTCAAAAACAACTATATGGTTTGACACTCCACAGTCTTCCTGGTTACATTGCCATAGTAATATAACATGATAGATCTGCTATTTTCCAGACCATTTTTGTGGCTATTTTAAATGCCATCTCAAGAAGGCCTGTGTGTGTGTGTGTGTGTGTGCGTGTGCGTGTGCGTGTGCGTGTGTGTGTGTGTGTGTGTGTGTGTGTGTGTGTGTGTGTGTGTGTGTGTGCGTGCGTGCGTGCGCCTGTAGAGGTGTACCTGAGGGTCCACAGGGTTGGTCAGTGTCTCTGCTGGCTGATGAGGGCTGGTCAGACCTGGCAGGTTCTGACTTCGTCATGGACCTTCTGGCTGGTGCTGAGGCTGAAGTGGTGCCTCCACCAGGCACACCGTCCTCCCAGGCCTCTGACTACCTCTTCAATGGGGATGGAGACAGGTAGAGCAAAGCCAACATTTACAGTGCATTTATACCCACAACCTTAGACTTATCTAATATCTTGTTGACTTATTTGATATTTTTCATGTTTTTTCAATTTGACATAATATGTAAAATTGACAAAAAGATGGAAAAAATCACATATTATAAGTGTATTACATATAACATATTATGTTATCTTTAGCTTTTAACTTTATCTTTGTTGTGCTCTTTTGAGGAAAGCTCAAAATCCAAACCAGGATGGGCTGCATATACAATTCAATTCAATTCAAAGGGCTTTATTGGCACGAGAAAACATACGTTTACATTGCCAAAGCAGAAAGCACAATACAACAATACAGCAATACAATCAAAACAAAAATGATGTACATTTGAAAGTCAGAATCTTCAATAGATCAATTTCTATGTACCAAGATCACTGGATGCAGGTATAGTGCAGGAATATACACAATGATTAGTCTTTAGGGTGGTTGTGTTCCGTTTGATATCCTTCTCCTATCACAGCAACTCACGAATCTTGCTGCTGTGTTTGCACATTGTTGTGCAAACACAGCATAGATATGGGATATGGGAGTTTTTTGTCATTGGTCATGTTTTCAAAATCTCTGTGTGTGGTTGTAATCTTAATTAATTAAATATACCCTCTAGCGGCTAGCCCACTAACTGGTTCCCAAACACTGGGTGGGACCCATTTGTGTGGGTCGCGGACACATTTTTATGGGTCCCTTTATTTTTGTTGCCTACATTTTGTTTTTAATTATTATTATTTAAAAACATATAAAAAAAAATCAAAGCCAAAACAAAAAACTAATTCAATGATTTCTTCAGCAATTTCATGAAGAAATCAAGGATTTCTACAAGCTCACAATCACAGCACGAATATCTGCAATTTTTTAGTAGTTTGGGTCCCGGGCAAATGTCTAATTTCTTTTTTGGTCTTAAGCTAAAAAGTTTGGGAACCACTGCTCTACCCTATACTCTTTCCTTTGTTTTCTCCAGGATGGTAAATAGAGATCTGGACGGCTTCATCCCACCAGCCCCCTCTATGCAGGCTCCTGAGCTGCCTGCGTTTGACTCTGCCCCCTGGAGCAGAGATTACCCAGCAGAGGGTAGGCATTCAAGTCATTTACACCCAAGCCACACCCAAAGTGTGCCTTGGGTCCAAAGTACAGTATCATGTCCTTGGATTTACTTTGTTGTTCTTCTTTTTTTTATTCCGATCTTGGATTTACATTCACTTGGCAGTGTTCTTGCTTAATTAATTCACCCAGAGTGGCCGACTGGCTGGGTCAATAAGGAAGTAATTCTTTATTGATGGTTGATGGCTAATCAGCCACTAATTTATTTAACCCACACAGCAACACTGGAGCCATCAGATCCTGTTGTGTAATATTTGTTCTGCTTCTTGTTTCCAGGTCGCGGGCGACAGATGGACGCCTACCTAGACGACCTATTTGATCCCGTACTGGACCAAGGACCTCCAGTCAGTGTTTTAAAACCTCTCTTCCATTTATTTCATAATGTTATATAGCTATATACTGTGCACTATAGTTGCATGTGTTCCTAGTTCCTACGCTCGCTTTCACCTGAGTTTAACAAAAGCACACATTGATCCTGTTACTAACTTCTTCTTGTATAAGCTTGTTCCAATGGATTGTGTATCTCCATTTGTATCTTACTAGAATGTGTGGTTTGTGTTTCCTTCCTTCTTGGGCGTGATTGTGTGTGTGTGTGTGTGTGTGTGTGTGTGTGTGTGTGTGTGTGTGTGTGTGTGTGTGTGTGTGTGTGTGTGTGTGTGTGTGTGTGTGTGTGTGTGTGTGTGTGTGTGTGTGTGTGTGTGTGTGTGTGTGTGTGTGTGTGTGTGTGTGTGCACGCGCATTCATAGGACATGGAGAGAATGGCCATGTTAAATCGGAGGATGAGAGGCGGAGGAGGTGTCCCACCGATGCAGCCTGGCATGTATGGAGCAGGTAGGACCTTCCATCCATCCATCAGTCTATCCCTCTCCACCTTCACAAAATCTATCACTTTTAGCTTATGATGGCCTGGTATATTGTTGTTGTACTGAATTGATTCAGGATTGTTTTTAGTCTTTTTATATTTCCCCATTTCTTATATCTCAATTTAGCCATTTTGCCAATTCCCACTTCCCCTTGTTCAGCCCCCTACTGCAGTGGTTCTTAAAGTGGGCTCCACGCACCCTCAGGTTTCCTTGAGGGGGTTCTAAATGGACCCTTACAGGTCTGAGAGTGTACAAATGGAACCAAATGGACCCTCCTTGATGTTAAAGTTTAGGCAGCTCTGATGGCAAAGTCTACCATATACGTAGGCTCTGATGCTCTGACAGCAAGTCCTGTGTTCGATTCCCAAGGCTGGTGGACCATTGCTGCACGTCAATCTCCACTGTACTATCATTAAAGCCTATACTGTATATATAATATATATATAAAACATAAATGTAAAAGTTTGAGAACCACTGCCCTACTGAACACTGAACAGGCACCCTCATCAGTCCCTGGCAGTCTGTCCACCCTCATCAGTCCCTGGCAGTCTGTCCACCCTCATCAGTCCCTGGCAGTCTGTCCACCCTCAAATACAGCCAATTGAGTCCATTGGGGTGTCCAGAGAAGCCGGAGGAATCAAACCCTTAGCGGTAAAGAAAGTGCAGTGGTAGTCCTCCCGTTGGGCGTCTCACTTGCAGGTTAGTCAGTAGGATACAACTGATAACACACAGAAATGTGCGAATTCATTGGCATAACGACTAAATTGGGAAGAAAATGGGGTAAAAATAATTGGCTACTCTAAATTAATAATACATAAATAAAAACTAGAAATGCTAATTCTATTTTCCAGGTATGCCGATGACAATGCCAGGCTATGCGATGGGTAAGTGAGGGGAGTCAATCTGTTGAATTATGTCTGCAACATGAATGCTGCATTGTGTGGTTTTGTTTTATAGGGGAGACAGTTGTCTTGTTTGGATACAGCAACATAATCCCCTTGTTTATCTATCGAGTCCATCTATCGTACAACATGGCTTTATTAAATATGTCCATTTTAGTCCTTATCACACAAGTATTGGACAGGTTAATAAGCACTTGTGTGTCTTTGTATTGCTCAGTTTTCTGTATGGTCTCTACTCTCTATCCAGGAATGCCCACGTATGCTGCCAGTCCTATGATGCCAACCATGCAACGTAATGCATAAACATAATGATACAACACCATACTACAATACACACTACATTAACATGTAACATACAGTATGCAGTGTTTCATGCTGTCCGTTATTATCTGCAGCTATGATGATGCCCCAAGTTGCCATGCCCCAAGTTGACCATGGGCAGATGGCAGCAGCACAGCAGGCCCTCATCAACCAACAGGCCTTTCTCATGGTGAGACCGTAGAGATGACTCTGCATGTAACAGCAATACAAAATGAGGTCATGAATAAACATCCCAGGGTGCGTGGTGGCTCAACCAGCGAGTGCACTACCACATGCTCCGTGTGAGTTGTGACTGAGGACCTGGCTTTCATTCACCCTCCTCTTCCTCTTCCCTGTTCCACAGGCCCAGCAGATGACCATGCAGGCGATGACTTTGTCCCAGCAGCAGACCCAGGAGCAGCAGAAGCGCCAGTCTGAACGCCGTCCCACCAGCTCCAGGCACTATGAGCCAGAGGTGTGTGTATGTCTGTGTGTATGTATGCGTGTGCTCATGCGTGAGGGATAGCATGTTCCTCCGCACGCGTTAGGTCCTCCAGGTGAAACTCCACTGTTAAGTGAAATAATGCGGCTTGCGAATCCATGAGGTTCTCTTCACTCGCCTCCTCTATACAAACATGGGAGGAATTTGAAAAACAAGGAGGAAATTTACCATTAATAATGGTATTTTGTCAAAGACTGCATTTCATATTCAGCTTGTGTGGGTTGTACTGAATGTATTAAAGCGTAACTCATACAGACTAGTATATACACTGTATAGTGTATATAAATACCTGTATATAATTTATATTCCCCCTACAGCCAGAGATTGACCACACTGAGCCTAATGATCTGGAGTCTTTCCGGGATAGGAAGCATTACTTCCAGAAGAACTGTAAGTGGCACAGTAACACTGTTGTGTACTGAGTGTATTATACCCAGCTTGCTTGCTATTACCACCATTATCAACTGTTTGTACTTTGATAATTGATGTTACACTGCAGATCATTAACTCATCCATCGCCACTAGGGGGCGCCAAAAGGCCCTGACCGCCACCATATATCTTTTATTTTATTTTATATATATATATTTTTTTTTTACCATGTTATAAAACACGAAAAACACGTCCTTGGCGCTCCAGGACATCATGAAAAAGAAGTTAAATAAGTCCTTGGCGATGGATGAGTTAAGGCATATCATGTTCTTATCGTCACCCCTCCAGCCAAACAGCCAAAACCTCGGCCCACTCCAGTCAGCCCGCCAAGACAGCAGCGCTCCCCTTCGCCACCTCGGCCACCCCCGCAAACAGCCCCTAAGCCTCAGGGTAAGCACACGAAGATGAACTAGCGAAATTGGGGATCCCTCCTTTCCAAGGCTTTGTAGAACTTGATAATGTTGCCTTACAAATTTGATAGGTTAGGCCCAACTTGTTTGTTCTTTTCTCATGAAAAGTACAATAAATGTACAATAAGTTAGTAGTCACTCTCCGATCCTTCTCGTCTTGACAGTGAGACGTCCCGCCTCACCTCCCACCAGAGAGACTGACTTTGCTAGGCCGACTCCTGCCCCATTCTCCGGATCCAGCGACGAACCCACCTCCAGCATCCGAGACATCATCAAACAGTTCAACAACAGAGTTGCCCAAGAACCTGCGCCTTTTGAGCCTGTTAGGTCAGAGTCAAAGCTCCCCCACACCCATCCTGCGGTGAGCTAGATGTATGCTGGGACAAAGAAGGCCATGCTTATGGAGCTGGAAAAAAGGGGGAAAACTAAACAAAAAAAACCCCTAATGCACCCTTCTTTTTTAATATCCAGATTTTTAATGCCCTGAAAGTTCATGATCCCCTGACAAAAATCGGAATGGAAGTCCATTTCATACACTTGAAATTAGTGAATCTTTATGGTTTGCCAGTACCACCTCGTGTAAATGTGTACACGTTCACTATTCTTCATGTCAAATTAATCTCTAATAGAAAATGGCCAAATATCTTAGCTTAGATACTTTTTACATAACCCTGCACTGCATTGGCTAGTGCACAGTGTTGGCTGTTGGAAGGTTCGCATCAATACAAGGAAAGTTCGCTTCAATACAAATTATTTCTTTATTTTGCAAGTAAATATGAAGTTTTTTCCTGACTTTACAGAGTTCCTGGTATCCATTTTGTGAAGAAAAATGACCCAAAAGAGGAAGCTCTAGCTAAGCTCAGAGGACAAAAGGTCCAACCACAGAAGGTGAGGATCGTCAGTACCAAATAATAGTCACAATATATGAGAAAAACAAATGTGTTTGAGAGCTCTGTCTTCCACCTGACATTTATTTGAACTTTGATTTCTCTTCTCCCCCTGCTAACTGCTCACAAAAGCAGTGGGCACCTCCTCCAGTGAAAGCCAAGGTGAAGCAGCCTCGCCCTCCACCCGATAGACCTCCTACGCCACCTTCTCCTGCCTCCAGTAGGGGTCCTCGTTCCATCTCCCATAGTATGAGACAGAAGCAGCGCTCCCTGGCTGATCTCTTCGGCTCCCAGCGCTCCCAGAAACCCCCGTCTGTCCCCCAAGACTACACGCCAGCACCACCACCTCCAGCCCCTATCCCTCAGACCATCCCAGACCCACCCCCCATGGCCGCCCCTGAGCTCAGTAGGTGCCCGACCGACCGTCCCCCAAAACAGAACATTTAGCTCTCATGAAATAGACATAGTTATATCATTCCAGCCTCTAAATCCTGACCTAAGGTTTCTGAAAAACTTAATATTTATATAGCAGCATCAATTTTCTTTACATTTTGGAATACTGTACATACTGTACAGAACCCCAAAATGGGTTCCCGGCCTGAGGGGGTAAAACACCAAAAGGGGTTCCCGCCCAGAATGGGTTAACAGCCCTATAGTACACTAATGGTTTTTGAAAGAAAGAAACAAAGTGGTTCACATAAAAAAGATCTCATACATTTTTCAGACACAAAAAGGTATTTTTATGTAGCATTTATTTAGATAAATGTTAGTTCCAGTTATATTGTAGCACACATTTGTTTCTTAACACTATTTGTGGGTAGTTGAGTGGCTGCAACAACTTCAGGTGTGACATACAACAGATGAAAAGACAACGAGACAGCATCATACAATAGTTTTGGGTTTCTGCGCGGTACAAATAAAAAGCTAAATGTCACTATATTTAGCCTTTTAAAAACATTCTTTCGTTATGACTATGAGGCATAATGTTATGTTATATTATCCCAAGATCCATAGGATTTGACTTTTTTTAACAGGTACAGTTATTATTCAATTTTGAATCTGTTCTGGTGTGCAGATCCCATGTCAGAAGAGGATGGCGTTCGCTCTCAGCTGTTCAGATACTCTGCTAGTGTCTCCTTCTCCTATGCAGCCATGCCTGGGAAACTGTTCCTACGCAAAGAGGTTAGAGTGTGCACGCACACACGCACGCATGCACGATTGCACGCACACACGCATGCACGCACACGCACAAGACAATGTGCACAATGTTTTTAGCATCTGCATGTTATTTTTAGATAGATAATTACATTTCACAAACGCATACAAATATGTGTGTTATTTTGTTTAATATATACAGGTTTTTTATCCCAAAGAGAAGTTCAACCGCCCCTACATCCTCAATCTGTTATGTGAACAGGTTTGTAATTGTGAAGGTCATAATTCACCAGACATTCACACACCAGTTACTAGCCATTCACTGCTCATTCATTCCCTTTGTGTGGTGTTTAGATCATGAGGGACACCTACTCCCACAGCTGTTTGAGGATCACCAGAGAGGAGAAGAGAAAGATGAAAGATCTACTGGGTGAGAAAACATCAGAAGACAACATGATATCATACAGTGACCAGATTTGACTGAGAGACTGCCATCGCGCAAATTCCAGCTTTTCACCAGAGGAGAAAAACCTTTTTTTTTTCTTTTCTTTTTTTTCAAAATTAGTTTATAGCACATCCTAGAGCATGTCTGAAATAAGTGTCAGAGCTGAGATCGACATGTAAATATGAAATAAATGCTTAAACATGTAGCTAGGTGTAATGTTAGAGACCACAGAAGTGAACCTTTCAAGCCTGTTTTCTCAACTCGCTGTTTCTCTGCAGACATTACTCTATAAGCCATATCTCCAGAACTGGAGGGTCAAACTGAACAACCAATATGTCAATTTGAAGTGATTCCCTGATTCAATGATTCCCTGCTTTCACATGACATGAAAAAACGAAAATTAAAAAAAAATCCAATGGCAGTCCCTCAGTCAAATTTAGTCACGACTGGGTGTGATTGGCTAACAATTGTCCTCTAAAATTATGGTCATAATGGACCATGGTTCAGATTTCAGTATTCTAGGGTGATGCCTGTTGGGAACGCATGACTCTTCAGTTATGTAATACCGATTACCGTTGTCAGAGTACTCCAGTATCCATTATCATAGTACTTGGAAGCCAGTCTATGACAGAACGCATGCCTCTTCGGTTATTCAATATCCGTTGTTGTCAGAGGAGGCCGCTGTCTAAGACAAGTACAGTATATGAAGTCAGATGGTCCTCAACATATGCAGCCAGGGGTCACACACACACACACACACACACACACACACACACACACACACACACACACACACACACACACACACACACACACAGAAATGCAAAAGGAATCTGCACACCAAACTTGTAACGTTTAAAGGGAAAACAAAATCACAATATGTCATAAAAAAGCTTATGTAAACACCATGAACACCTGGTTTGTCGGCCGGCCGGTCAATCAGCCCTCGCTTAAGCCAATTTAAAATTGAATTTAAGATATGGATTTTAAATAATATGAAGGGCCACAGTTTGTTTGTAGAACATAGTTGTCTGTAAATGTTACCATTGATCACATCATAATTTCATCATAATCTCATCCACTGCTTCTCTTCTATAGCGAGTTTTCACGTGGGCACCACAATAAGCACCATCCAGGATGACAACATGAAGAAGAGGATAGTCATCGCTGCTCGAGATAACTGGGAAAACTACTTTTCTCGCCTGTTCCCTGTGAAGGTAAGCGCTGGTACAGTATCTTGAATTTCTGCACACACACGGCCGGAAACACATATGACAACTTAATATGTTCATGGATCAAATCAGCTGCCGAGCAAATCAAACAAACCCATGGGACAATGAACCAGAACAGGAAATAAGTATGTTAACTTCGAATAACCTAGGACTACAGTTATGCACATAGCCGATAATGTGTTTGGTTTTATTAGTCAAATATTCCACTAAATTAGTAAAAAATCTTATAGAATGTGCACATACTGTATGTAAATATATGTATGTGTATCTTCTTGTTTTAGGTCGATAGCGGTGATGCTCAGGTATTGGGTATTTCTCATCGTGGGATTCGTTTGCTGAAGATTGTCAGAGCATCAGGCATCAACCCCAAACACCTCCATCTGCTAAAGAGCTACAGGTATGTCGGTGCACAACGTTGTTGTTTACAGTATTACATTCACCTGTGCGGATGTCGGATGAAAGTATAAACTCAAAGTTGTTGTGTGTGTGTGTGTGTGTGTGTGTGTGTGTGTGTGTCAGTTTCAGTTCAGTTTATTTTATTTATAGTACAAAATCACACCAGGGGGTCTCTGTGCACTTTACAACATTAATACATCAAAAAACAAGTGTGTGTGTGTGTGTGTGTGTGTGTGTGTGTGTGTGTGTGTGTGTGTGTGTGTGTGTGTGTGTGTGTGTGTGTGTGTGTGTGTGTGTGTGTGTGTGTGTGTGTGTGTGTGTGTGTGTGACTGTGTGTGTGACTGTGTGTGTGACTGTGTGTGTGTGTGTACGCGTGTGCACGCGTGTGCACGTGTATGTTTTAGTTTTGCTGAGCTGCTGTCTGTGGAGCTTCAAGGGGCTGACACAGTGGAACTGGACATGAAGAATGAACAGCTGAAACTACAGTCCTCCAGAGCACCTCAGATCACCTTCATGATCCAACACTTCAGCAGGGAACTCATCAAGGTATTTTCCTCACGCTCACCTTCAACCTGTTCAGCATTGGCCCTTATGACCATGGCACGGATTTCTTCTTCAGCTAGTAAAGCCATTTTGAAGTACCATTGCAGAAGCGTTTTCAACCTTTCAGCTTACCTACGATGATGTCTCACCATTCAGGACTCAGGCCATGTGGTTGCTCTGAAGAGCTATGTGACTGATGACAAGAGCCTGCTCACTTTTAGCAAGGGTGATGTCATCAAGCTTCTACCAATAGAAGGACTTCAGCCAGGTGAGGTCATCATAAGGCTTTCAGATGTGTAAGTGCACTCAAAAAGCGGTAGAGAAGAGAAGACCACATGCACATGTGCAGCTCAATGGTGGAGCTGTCGTCACCTTGCGAACTGAGGAATACAACATGCATGTGAAACAAATATTATAATAATTTATAATATTACTCGATACATTAGACATGTTAATTTCAGATAATTTAGTACTTCTAAATCCTATCAAACGTAAGCCATGATGTTTTGAAAAAAGATGGATCTTATATTGACATCAATACATTCATTAATGTATTCATATTATGTAATTCTGGTGTGTCGTTCTGAAGACGTCATGTTTGGGAACCATACTGGAGATAATATCTGATGTTCCACTCACTTGCATTTTATATACTTTTACCCTCTTGCAGGCTGGTGTTTTGGCACCAGTGGAGGGCGCTCAGGGCTTTTCCCCAAAGACGCCACTCAGCCATCGGCCGCCCCAGACTACCACTGTGTCCATCTCGACCGAAGAGATGAACGGAGGAAAAGCATGCGAGCTGGTCGGCCTACCAGGCCTACAACCATCCAGCCATCGCCCAGTGCCGATTCAGGCTTGCACAGCAGAGATGGCTCAGTCCAGGGGTCCGAGATGGACTATCTACAGTACACCATGGCTGACTTTGCAATGAAATACTTCAGGTAAAATGGCTACGAATCAGCAAGTTGGTTCTGGTCGGATTGAGTAAGGTTTGTGATTTCTGATTTGCAACGTTCATGTGCTGTGTCATGATTTTCTGAAACTCTTCCCATCACAGAGTGAAGGAAACAGGTGGGCCAACTAGTTCATGGGACTTTTCAGAGATGGTGGCACACACAGAGGTATGTAAGGCAGGACAGCAAACCTCAGCCTTCATTATCCCTCATCACACATTTCACATCTAATGCAATATCGGTGTTATTTTTACTTAGGTCCTCCTAGAAGAATCCCTCATCTTGTACGATGACCCTGAAATTAATGAGTTGGCTGTCCAGTCCTTCTGTGGTGAGCTGCTATAAACTAATCTAGCATCCACATCATTACTACTCCTCTTGCTCTACCAGTTGGCTCATGTATTGCCTAATCGTACCCCCCCTGCTCCCCTCTCCTCCCCCTTCTCTCTCCAGGGTTGATGCAATTCATGGGTGATATGCCAATGCAGGAAGACCTCACCCAGGCAGACTGTTTGCTCTTCATCTTACAGGTCTGTGTTTACTCTTTCAAGAATGTCACTGAGCATGAATTAGAATTGACAGACAATTCAATTGGTAATTTTAATCTATTGATGTGTTTCTGCTTTTCCTCTCTATTAGCTAGGGAAGGAGAAGGAGGCACTGAGAGATGAAATCTACTGCCAGATTATCAAGCAGACAACGACAAACTGTGTCAAGTGAGCAGTGCTGAGCACGTCTCATGTATTTTGTGGAATACTACACATGTGTGTGTGTGATCAATCATAGCATGTAAGTGTAATGGCTAAAAAGGTTACTACAATTTAACCCTCTGGTTGCCGTGTCCACAGGGAGCGTTGCACTCTGGGTTGGCGTCTGTTGAACCTGGTGACAGGCTTCTTCCCATGCTCCAACATCCTGCT